>NC_090728.1:187227993-187282993 GCF_036898095.1 Palaemon carinicauda | reverse complement strand
TAGATGTGAGCGAGGCAAGAGGGCGTGCTAGAAATAGGAATGAATGGCGAGCGATTGTGACGCAGTTCCGGTAGGCCCTGCTGCTGCCTCCGATGCCTTAGATGACCGCGGAGGTAGCAGCAGTAGGGGATTCAGCATTATGAAGCTTCATCTGTGGTGGATAATGTGGGAGGGTGGGCTGTGACACCCTAGCAGTACCAGCTGAACTCGGCTGAGTCCCTTGTTAGGCTGGGAGGAACGTAGAGAGTAGAGGTCCCCTTCTTTGTTTTTGTTTATTTGTTGATGTCGGCTACCCCCCAAAATTGGGGGAAGTGCCTTGGTATATGTATGTATGTATAACCATCTTGAAAAGGTATATATAAAAAGGGCATGTTAATCGACCCATTTCTCTCTCTCTCTCTCTCTCTCTCTCTCTCTCTCTCTCTCTCTCTCTCTCTCTCTAATTTAATAATATATGCACACACATATACAGTATATACATACAAACACACACGCACACACACACACACACACATATATATATATATATATATATATATATATATATATATAAAACACCAGCTTTCATCACTAAATTCAACATCATGAAAAAGGTCTGGTCAAACTTCGCTGAAGTTGACATCTTGCTCACTGGCCGTCCTGAGCCCCTGAAAGGGCAGGAAATGTCTTGAGAAATGTCTTTCCTCCTCCAGGCAATGGGGAGGGGGCGGCTAGAGTTCAACCTCCTCCCCAACTTCCCTAGGGCAGCAGGAAAATTAAGGGCGCCAGGTCCCAAGTGAAAGGACGAGAGAGAGAGAGAGAGAGAGAGAGAGAGAGAGAGAGAGAGAGAGAGAGAGAGAGGCCCTCGGAATAGTATAGTACTCGCCGGGTACTAAGGTGGAAAGGGTTGGAGGCTGCCAGAGAGCGTGAAAGTACACTACACCAGACTCCATAGCGAGATAAATGACTATGTCTTTTCGTAAAGCAGAGAAACGAGAGACTCGAATCTCAGTATTGCTGTTGATTGTCTTTTGTTTTGGGGCAGGTTCTCGAATGCAGATTGGAGGATTAATCTTTATTATTATTATTATTATTATTATTATTATTATCATTATTTGTTATTAATATTATTACTGTTGTTATTAATATTATTACTGTTGTTATTATTATTATTATTATTATTATTATTATCATAATTATTACAAGCCAAACTACAACCCTAGTTGGAAAAGCAAGATGCTATAAGCCCAAGGGCTCCAACAGGAAAAAATAGCCCAGTGAGGAAGGAAATAAGGAAATAGATAATGTACAAAAAGAAGTAAATGAAATGAAATATCTTAAGAACAGTAACAACATTAAAATCTTTAAAACAAACAAGAGAAAGAGAAATAAGATAGAACAGTTTTAATGGATTGAAAAACAGTTTAAGGATTTAAAGGCTACTCATGAATGGCAGAGGCAAAGGACAGTGACATTGCCCTATCAAGCAGCATAATGCCCTACCGACTGAACATATCTACATATGATCAGCGCCCAAACCCCCTCTCCACCCAAGCTAGGACCAAGGAGAGCCAGGCAATGCCTGCTGATGACTCAGCAGATAGACCTATAGGCTACACCAAACCCCCCTTTCTTACCTCACAAGGATGGTGAGGTTGCAGTGACCAAGGGATCTAACGAGTTTGCGTGGGACTCGAACCCCAGTCTGGCATTTACCAGTAAAGGGATGTTACCACATCGGCCACCATAACCCTATGGTAGATATTGTTAAATTGTTTTTATCTAGATTTTAAACAGATGAATACTGTTATAATGTAAAAGTAAGTTAAAAAGGCTGAAATATGTCTCTTTAAAGTTTTATATATGAAAGATCTATTTTGTTGTTACTGTTCTTCCAATATTCTATATTTATTATTCATTACTTCTCTTGTAGTATATTTATTTCCTTATTCGCTTTTCTCACTGGGCTATTATTCCCTGTTGGAGCCTTTGACCTTGTGGCATTCTGCTTTTCCAACTAGGGTTGTAGCATAGTTGGTAATAATAATAATAATAATAATAATAATAATAATAATAATAATAATAATAATAATAATAATAATAATAAAAGGCTATTTATTCGTCTTTACATTATATCCATATTAAAGTTTTAAAAACGGATACCTTGACGTAAAGGAGAGATTTACGGTCACTAACCCTAAAAGATAATAAAAATTACGGTCGCCTGTATTTTACTGAAAAACTTAAAATATTTTATTTTTCATTGTTTCTTTTCCTCACTGGGCTATTTCCCCTGTTGGGACCCCTGGGCTTGTAGCATATCCTGCTTTTCCAACTAGGGTTGTAGCTTGGCAATTAATAGTAAATAGTAAACGACCGAGAACAGTATATTTTTACCGAGAATTTCCGATTAAAATTATGTTTTTTTTATAAGTGTTAACTACTTGTAATTACAAGTTGTTCCCACGAATGTTGACGTGTAATTGCAATTATATTCTACTACTACTATTATTATCATCATTATTAATTACTAAGCTACAACCCTAGTTGGAAAAGCAGGATGCTATAAGCCCAGGGACTCCAACAGGGAAAATAGCCCAGTGAGGAAAGGAAAAAAGGGAAAATAAAATATTTCAAAAGGAGTAACAACATTACAACAAATATTTCCTAAATAAACTATAAACTATAAGATTACATAAATATAATCTTTATGAAGTTAAAATTGATAGTTCTAGTTTTAAGAAATAATGAAAACTTGTTTCCGAGATGTTTATTTCTAAAAAAAAAAAAAAAAAAAATATTACCAATGCTGCGAATTAACCAGACAGATGTACAGCTGGCTTCATTAATTCCGGTACACCACGTTAATAGGTAGTAGGTTGGCTAGGGCACCAACTACTCGTTGAAATACTAACACTAGAGAGCTATGGGGTCCTTTGATTGGCCAGACAGTACTACATTGGATCCATCTCTCTGGTTACGGTTAATTTTTCTTTAGCCACGAATGAAAAAAAAGGCAGGATTTCGTTGTATTAGTGAACATACACATATATCTACGAAATATATGCATACAAACACACGCACACACACACACACACACACACATATATATATATATATATATATATATATATATATATATATATATATATATATATATATGTGTGTGTGTGTGTATGTGTATATATATATATATATATATATATATATATATATATATATATATATATATATATATATACACATGCGACACCTACAAGGATAATTAACCTTTTAAAGCAACTACGGAAGACTTTCAAAAGGGATCCTGTAAATATATAATTATTACCATACATTATTATTACCATACATTCGATAGGAAAATTAATTTCACATTATTACTGTTTAATTATATTGGATTAAAAATAATAATGATAATTATTATTATTATTATTATTATTATTGTTGTTGTTTTTGTTGTTATTATTATTATTATTATTATTATTATTATCATTTCTTAAGTTAACACCGTCTTCCGTCTAGAAAGGAGGCAAAAATTTCCCGGAGATCTATCGTTGGAGTCTGTGACTCCAAAAAGACTCCAGGCGACTGAAAAGTCTTCAGAATCCTTTTAAGACTCTCATTTTTTTCAAACCAATGCTGATACGAACCTCTGTATAGGTATGTATAGTTATGACTACCATGTTCAAACAAGCATTCAGTGTGTGTGTGTGTGTGAATATGATCGGACAATTTGTTAGAGGAAAATACAATTGGTCTCAAAATGCAGCTTCAGTTATCCAAGAACGGAACACTGCGTGCAAGGATATGACGTTAAATCTTCAGGGACAGCTGCGAACTCTCCAAGAGACCTTGGTCTTCAAATGGTTCTCGTGGCTTCTCCCAGAGGCGCCGCGTTTTGAAGACTGTCGCGCAGTCGCCTCTCAGGATGGCTTCCTCGGTGGGTGGCTGCAGCGCTTTCCTTGGTTTGTGGGCTTTTGGAAAGACCGTGAGGAACTACGTAGGTGTAAACTTGGATTGCGGCAAATGGAGGCAGAAGCTTTGAGATTCAACGACCAGTTGAAATCAAGATGGTTTGTTAGCAAACATCTCCCCGAATTCGACATCGGAGCGAGGGAGGAAATCCTTTCTCATGGAAACAAGAGAACTTACATCGGTTTGGGTGCTGCTGGCGCCATATTCGGTGGAATAATATTTGCTATGAGGAGAAGGGCTAAAGAAGGACAACTAATGAATTAAGAAGAGTAATAGATGAGATGAATACAGAGAAAGAGACGCAAAAAAAACTGAAAGCTCAGAAAGAGACCGAGTATCAAAAGCTGAAACTTGACTGCGCCGAAAAAGATCTTCAGATGAAGGAACAGGAGATGAAACAGGAACTTCTAAGCAGGGAAATGGAAGAAATCAAGAAAATTCATAATGATAAAATAGAACAACTGGAAAAGGACTTCCTGAAAAAGATCTTCAGATGAAGGAACAGGAGAAGAAACAGGAAATTCTTAAAACGGAAATGGAGGAAATAGAAGAATTTAAGAAAATCTATAATAAGAAAATAGAAGAACTCGAAAATGACTGCGTCCAAAAAGATCTTCAGATAAAGGACCAAGAAAAGTTACTAGAAATTCTAAAAACTGAAAATGCTCTTCTGCATCTCCTTCGAGCTGAAGCGAACGCAGCCTCCGGAAACCCTGTAGACACAGATATCATATTGAATTGCTGCCAAGCCATTGAGAAAGGTCTTCAAGGATGCATGGCCCACATGCTACGAGGGAAGCACCTTCTCAAACTTGGCCTTTTCGACGATGCCATGAAGGACTTCGAAGCTGTTAGAACGGTAAAGGGATCTGAGGAATGTTTGAACTCCATAGAAGATGCTAAGGCGCTAAAGAAGAAACGGGAAAGCCAAAGCCATTATGAGGTTTTGAGTGTGGGTCAGACGGCCACGAGGGCAGAAATTTTAAATGCCTTCAAAGGCTTGGCCTTGAAGTTACATCCGGACAGACACGGGGACAAACCCGAATTCATACAGGAGGCATTCGAGGAGAAGCTTAAAAAAGTGGTTAATGCTAAAACTGTTCTGATGGATGAACAAAACAGAAATGAATACGACGCAGAGAGTCAACCACCATGCCCAAGGCAACAGCCAGGACAGAGGGACCAACGTCAGCAGTACCGTTACTATTATAACCCAGCCAAAACATACTATAATCAGCGGAAGCAAAAGCATCGAAGTCCTCGAAAGCAAAAGAAAGCAGTGTTTAAAGATATGTTCGCCGCATTTGGCAAATTTTTCGCAAGTAAATAAATAAAATTCTTCCTGAATTATAAAAAAAAAGATAGGAAATCTCAAAAAAATATAAAAACAAAAAATCCAAAAAAATAAATAAAAACATAAAAGCAAAAAAAAAATGCATGTGGAAAATATTCTTAGAATAAGTTTCAATAGAGTTTTTGGGGAAAGTATTAGGTTTAGTTTGCTTTTTTTAAGTAAACAAGCTTTTGTGAAAGAGCCATTAGAAGGATCAGGTAGACAGAATATGAGAGGAGCGGAAAGGGCCACTTTAATTAGGAAGAAATATCCTTTGATGCAGATGGTACAAGCTCTACATCATTTGGTAAAGAAATGCCTTAGTTGGAAGGATCATGTAGATGGACTATGAAAGGTGGAGAGAAAGGGGATTTTTTTTCCAGGAAGTGCTTAAGAGATGCTTGACTCGACTACCTCGCTTGAATGACGTGGAATAACCTAGAGGACTTGCTCTACAGAGAAAACCTTATCTTTTTCTAGTATGCTATGTTCCCTGGAAATATCCTTGGATGCAGAGGTACAAGCCTGCATCATTGAATAAAGTACGGATTCAGTTGGGAGGATCGAGTGGTTAGACTATGGAAGATGAAGAGAAAAAGAAACATTTTGTTATTGAGGAGGAAATATCCTTGGATGCAGAGGTACAAGCCTGCATCCTTGGATAAAGTACGGACTCAGTTGGGAGGATCGAGTGGTTGGACTATGGAAGATGAAGAGAAAAAGGAACTTTTTTTTATTGAGAAGGAAATATCCTTGGATGCAGAGGTAAAAGCCTGCATCCTTGGATAAAGTACGGACTCAGTTGGGAGGATTGAGTGGTTGGACTATGCAAGATGGAGAGAAAAAGGAACTTTTTTTTTATTGAGGAGGAAATATCCTTGGATGCAGAGGTACAAGACTGCATCCTTGGATAAAGTACGGACTCAGTTGGGAGGATCGAGTGGTTGGACTATGGAAGATGGAGAGAAAAGGAATTTTTTTTTTATTGAGGAGGAAATATCCTTGGATGCAGAGGTACAAGACTGCATCATTGGATAAAGTACGGACTCAGTTGGGAGGATCGAGTGGTTGGACTATGGAAGATGAAGAGAAAAGGGAACTTTTTTTTTATTGAGGAGGAAATATCTTTGGATGCAGAGGTACGTACATTAATGATGTAAGTACACTTGGACTATGATGCAACGAGCAGCGTAATTTTATCTCTATTTATTTAATTGTATATCTTATTTCTCTTCCTCTTGCTTTATCAAGAGATCTTATCTTATGTTGTTAATGTTCTTGAATTATCTTATTTTGATTGTTTATTACTTTGCTTATAGTTTATCTATTTCCTCGTTTCTTTTCCTCTCTGGGCTATTTTTCCCTGTTGGAGTCCTGAGGCTTTTAGCATCTTGCTTTTCCAACTTAGGTTATAGCAAAGCTTAGCTTGCAATAATAATAATAATAATAATAATAATAATAATAAACCGTATGGGTTTTTTCATCTGATAGGAAAGATGGGAGAATGAAGAGTGAGGGAAGTTAGCTAGCTAACATGGTAGGGAATAGTTTGGAAAGTTATGTTAGGCAGAAGAAAAGGTGCGTATATCGTGAGTGAAGAGGAAAAGCTCATGATAGAAAAAGATGCAACGTGGAACTGTTAAGATGAAGAGTAATTGGAGGAAAAAAAAAGCGTTGCGGTGACCAATGTGGTAACGTTTCTGACTGGTGAACGACAGACTGGGGTTCGAGTCCCGCTCTAACTCGTTAGTTTCTTTAGTCACTGCAACCTCACCCTCCCTGTGAGATAAGGATAAGGGATTTGAGGGAGCCTATAGATCTAGCTGCTGAATCATCAGGAGCCATTGCCTGGCCCTTCTTGGGTGGAGAGGGATTTGGGCGTTGATCCTATGTATATATGGTCAGCCTCTAGGGCATTGTCCTGTTCGATAGGGCAATGTCACTGTCCCTTGCATTTATCATTCATGGGTGGCCATTAAACCTTTAAATAGTCACCCAGGAATCAGAGTGATGTACGGAAAAGATAAAGGATTAACGGCACAATATGTGCATGGATTAGACTCGTGTAAATGAGCAATTGCGTCGTATAAACGTCTAATGCGGTAGTATTTTCTTCCAATGGGAATTATGCGAAATTTGGAAATTCAATTCTGGCAATGACTAAAATTTCACTTTTTTTTTCCTTCTTTCTGTTCTCTTTCAGACATTACGCATCAAGCCAGTAAGTCATACGAAAGGAGGCCTTATGAATGCTGAAACCTTGTATGTTACTGGCATACCTAAAGTGGCTGAAGTTGAGAACAAGGAACCTTACTATATATACGCAAAATAATAATAATAATAATAATAATAATAATAATAATAATAATAAGGCGGGCATATCACTCTGCTAATAAAAAAAAATCTGTTCGGTGTAAACTTTAATTAAATTCGCCATAAGAAATAGAATATAAAAAACCTTCGAACCTTTGAAATATCTTATTTTTATTGTTTATTATTTCTCATGTAGTTTATTTATTGTCTTGTTTCCTTTCCTCACAAGGCTATTTTTCCCTGTCGGAGCCACTGGGCTTATGGCATCTTGCTTTTCCAACTGGGGTTATAGCTTAGCTTGCAATAATAATAATAATAATAATAATAATAATATAGCTATCATTTTATGCGACTTAATCAGTGACAACCTGTATAATCGGTAACAACACCCCCCCACACCCCCGAACAATAAGCGTTATTAATAACCATATTACGGATTTTCATCTTTATGGTTTTATTTTGATAGAAAAAGAGAACATAACTCTGGCCACATCTAACCCTGAATCTTTTTAAGTTCAACACTATTCCCTTAAACTATTGTCTTCCTTAACTATAAATTCTCCTAAAAGAAAAGAAAAAAAATCCCCCCCTCTCTTCCAGAAAAATATTTATCTGCCCCTTCAACCCTTCTATTTTTCGTCAAACCTAAATGAGATATTATTATTATTATTAGCCAAGCTACAACCCTAGTTGGAAAAGCAATAGGCTATAAGCCCAAGGGTTCCAATAGGGAAAAATAGCCCAGTGAGGAAAGGAAATAAGGAAATAAATAAATGATGAGAACAAGTTAACAATAAATCATTCTAAAACAGTAACAACGTCAAAACAGAAATGTCCTATATAAACTATTAACAACGTCAAAAACAGATATATCATATATAAACTATAATAACTATAATGTCAGCTTTCGAAATTAAAAACCCATAAAATATTGATGAGCATATTCTTCCCATGAGCTTTTTTCACTAGTGTCATTCTTGGAGTAACCAAAAACCTTTTCCACTATATAATTCAAAATTGATGACCCTAATGTTTATGATCCAAGTGATAACAAATTACATTTTCTACCAGCAATGAGTGGTGTCGAATCCATCAGTAATAACGGTTGATAATTATGATTACCAATAATTACCTCCGCCAACGAAGTTGGAAGGAGGTTATGTTTTACACCCTTTTATTTGTGTGTGGTGTGTGAACAGCTTCCTGGCCACAATTTTAATCGTAATGAAACTTGAATGGATTTACTGTTATGCAAACAGCTGGAAGTGATTAAATTTTGGAAGGTCAAGGTCAAAGGTCACGGTCAAGCAAAATGTCTAATTCACGTAATCAGCCATAAGTTTGGACATCGTTGTCGCATAGACTTCAAACTTGGTTCATATTTGAGAGTATGAAAATCTACGCCAATTAATATAAGTTAAGGTCAAAGGTCAAGATCAAGCAAAAGGTAGTGTAATAAGCTGCCGGGGCGGAGGTCGGCGCTCTACCGAGTGCCCCTCTAGTTATTTTAATGCGTTGCTAACCATCATATTTCAAATAATAAACAACACAAAGACGTGAAAGGGAGCCAATTTAGATGGTTCTACGAATAAATTATTATTCTCTCTAAAAGCAAACCATTGTTCTCTAGTCTTGGGTAGTGTCATAGCCTCTGTACCATGGTCTTCCACTGTCTTGGGTTAGAGTTATTTTGCTTGAGGGTACACTCGGGCACACTATTCTATCTAATTTCTCTTCCTCTTATTTTGTTAAAGTATTTATAGTTGACTTAGGAAAGTTATTTTAATATTGTTACTGCTCCTAAACATTTCATTTTCCCTTGTTTCCTTTCCTCACTGGGCTATTTTCCCTGTTGGGGCCCTTGGGCTTATAGCATCCAGCTTTTCCAACTAGGGTTGTAGCTTAATAATAATAATAATAATAAAGTACGTTGATGATACTCTCAGGGATAAATAGTTGAAATGTTAACTATTACGAATGATGATTAATAAACATTTTACTAAAGATGGTCTCCGTTTATACATCTACCAAAGCTTGACACTGCCAATAAATTTCTATGCAAACTCTGCCAATAAACTTCTTGGCTTTAGTATCGTTCCAAAACTGTATCCTATCAATAAATCTTTTGAACAACCATGGCTCTGGTAATCGAATCCACCAAAACTCGGTTATAATAATAAACCTTTTGCTAAAACTCGTGTCTTCCCATGAATAGCTAGTCAAAGCTCAACTGTCAATAAATTTCCTGCCTAGGCTCCGTTTTGTAAATAAATTTCTTTGCCAAAACTCTACTTTCTCAATAAATTTCTTGCCAAAGCTCAACTTTATCAATAAATTTCTTGCTTAGGGTCAGCTTTATCGATACATTTCCTGCTTAGGCTCAGCTTTATCAATAAATTTCTTGCCAAAGCTCAAGTTTATCAAAAGATTTCTTGTCAAAGCTACGCTTTATCAATAGATTTCTTCCCAAACCTTAGCTGTTAATGTTTTGACTAAGGTTGGCTACAACACATTTCTTGGCAGAACTTGGCCCTTCTAATAAATGGGTTGTTTCAATATATATATATATAAATTATATATATATAAATAAATTATATATATATATATATATATATTATATATATATATATATATATATATATATATATATATATATATTATATATATATATATATATATATATATATATATATATATATATATATATATATATATATATATATATATATATATATATATAATATATATGCAAAAGATTGACCTACAAATTAATTCCTTATCTAAACATTACATACCTATATATTTCTTACTAAATCTTTAATCTCCCTCATTAATTCTTAGCAAAGTTCGGCTATGCCAATAAATTCCTCATCAATATTAGACTCTGCTGATTAATTTCTTACTAACAAATAACCCGCTTAAAGCTTACTTGTGCCCATGAATTTCTCTATCAAATACGACTCTAACAATAAATTCTTTACAAAATAGCAACAGTAAATAAATTTTGCGCCAATAAATTTCTAGACCAATTTCAGATCAACCAGTAAATTTATTTTTTATCAAAGCTTAGCTCAGCCAAGTCATATTACAGCTCTATCCATAAATTTCTTGATCTACCCCTAATTCTAACTTTTCAAGTATTTTATAAAATAAAATTTTGAAAAGCGTATCAGTTAGGAAACATGAATGCATAAATACATTAACAAAAACCATTCCTTTTGATTCTCAGTCTGTAAAAGTAATGACAGTTCAGCACACTCGGGCACACTATTCTATTTTATTTTTCTTCCTCTTGTTTTGTTAAAGTTTTTATAGTTTATTTAAGAAATGTTTATTTCAATGTTGTTAATGTTCTTGAAATCTTTTATTTTTCCTAGTTTCCTTTCCTCACTGGGCTATTTTCCATGTTGGAGCCCTTGGGCTAATAGCATTCTGCTTTTCTAACTAGGGCTAATAGCATTCTGCTTTTCTAACTAGGGTTGTAGCCTGGCAAGTAGTAGTAATAATAATAATAATAATAATAATAATAATAATAATAATAATAAAAGATGTAAATCAACTGTAATTTGCAAAATGAATATACCCTTCATCGAATGAAGAAATCTCTGTTGAGAATAAAAAGAACATAACAAAGACACAGGATACATGATCCAAAACGAAAATAATACATCGAGACCCAGGGACCATTATCCTTGAAAACGGTAAAAAAAAGGGCATGTCGGAATATTCTGACAGGAAGGAGGAGGATAACAACTCTGTCGATCTTTTTTTTTTTTTTTTACGTTTAAGCACTTTATCCAGTCGAAGCTTGGACCTGTTTCGTGGGAATCAATACAAAATAACATGTGATAGCAAGGTAATAAACCCTTGATCTGGCATCATTGTCCTTTGGAAGGTACAATACTTAGAAAAATAAATAAATAAAAAAAAATCAATTAAAAAATCAAAACCTGTACTACTAAAATACCAATATTCCAATGACGTACATGGCATAACAACATTAAAATTATGAGATATTAAGAGACGAGAATAAGTGTCACAACCCTTTCCATACATACCCCAAAATCAAACTATTGTTCTCTGAGACTTGGGTAGTACCATAGCACCATTCTGTACCATGGTCTTCCACTATCTTGGGTTAGAATCCTCTTGTTTGAGGGTGCAATCAAGCACACCATGTTTCCTTATTTCCTTTCCCCACATGGCTATTTTCCCTGTTAGGCCCGCTGGGCTTATAGCATCCTGCTCTTCCAACTAGGGTTGTAGCTTAGCTATTAATAATAACAATAATCTTAGACACCCAAAGGATAACTTATCAAAATTTAATCTCTTAACATTCGCAAAACATCAAGCGAGTAAATACACAAGTCTAATTCAACTACAAATTCCTATGATCGAGCTCAACGAGAGACCCTTTTTTTATAGGACAAAATCATTTTAACCAGGAATACGTTTCCCGGACGAATGGAGGTGCGGTGCGCTTGCCATTGGGAGTCAGGATGGGGGAAGACCTGCTGGGAGTAGATATCCCCCTCCCCTACATATAACCACCACCACCACCTCACCAGAAACCTTGTAACCGTCACTTTGGCTACCTTACCAACACACAAACACTCTCTTCTAACCCATATCCACAACATTAGGTGAACAACATCCGTGAAAGAATCGTTGTGTTTATCGAGAATGCAAGACTGGATGAAGATTTTATTTATTAACTACAACTTACCTTAGATGTCAATCATTTTGCAATAGTTTTTCTCAACGAGTAAATTGGTTTATACCAAAACCTTGACTGTAGTCCCACAAAAGGTCTTACCTGGGTGCTATTTTTCTTTGTGGCCTTTCAAAGACATTTTGCTTATCGGCTAGACAGTGTGAAAAGGGTATTATCATGTTCTGCATCTATTAAGAAGTCAGGTTAGGTCTAGCAAACATCTCGCCTGACTAGGCCTATGTTACATTGAGGTCAACCAATAGTTTAATGTTTTCTAGATTAGACTTCTAAAATCTTTTTGAAATAAATCTTACTCTAACAAAATATGAACAAACTGATAAGAGGTATACGCGTAATTCTGACTAAGCAAGAGACAATCACCTTTAATTATCTAGCAGAGGAAAATCAATGCTAATTTACTCGCATAATTAATTAAACTGACATGCCTACATGAAAGACCACCGACACAAAATTTATGCCTAGAAAAGTGAAAGTGCTGTTAGGAATTTAAATATATTTTACATCAATCTGATCACAGAATACTACTGGCATTGCAATCTATGACCATTGTTCTTTTCATTTGTTTTTTGAGTAGTCCACAATTGCCTTATATCCGCCGAGTGCAGTTCTGGGTACCATTTTTTCCTCAGTATATAAATGTAAATTTCTTATCCTTAATCTTTCTAACCGTCTTCCATGCTTCTTGTATATGCTTCCAGTTTAGAAGAGAGAGAGAGAGAGAGAGAGAGAGAGAGAGAGAGAGAGAGAGAGAGAGAGAGAGAGAGAGAGAGAGAGAGAGAGAGAGGGGAATGTTTCCTTCTACATACAATATATTTCTCTTTTCAGAAACATGATCCTTCAAAGATTAGAATATATTGTGTATACTATTGAGAGAGAGAGAGAGAGAGAGAGAGAGAGAGAGAGAGAGAGAGAGAGAGAGAGAGAGAGAGAGAGAGAGAAAATGTGTGCGCGCGTGTTGGTGATAAATTCAAAACACTACTCGTAAATTGAAAAGAAGTACCTGGAGAAAGCTGCTGATACATTCCATATTTTATGTAAAATCGACAACCAGTTACTGTATAGTTAGTTCTCCAGTACCAAGGTTGGCAAGAACAAGGATAAAATAGGTAAACTCGTAAGAGTTAGCATCCAAATTAAGAAACTGACTACATGGTAGGCCTATATTTCTATTACCCTCCACCCAAGTAATTTTTAGACTATGTATCAATCAAATTTACTTCTAAAAATCATCATCTTCTGCCCGTTGTCTATCGCGTTTCTAGCACACATAACATTTTATTTTTATATATATATATATATATATATATATATATATATATATATATATACATACATATATATATATATATATATATATATATATATATATATATATATATATATATATATATATTGGTTGCTTTTGTTCAAGCATACTCATTTGAAAGAATCTAACAATTCTCTATAATGCCAGCCCCCGAAAGTTCTTTTAATTTTCCCCATTTAGCCAATGCTACGTCTCTGGACATATTTAGTTTTGTCTTTCAATGTCCAATTTATTATCATTATTATTACTACTAGTATCCGAGCTACAACTTTAGTTGTAAAAGCAAGAGGCTATAAGCCCAGTGAGGAAAGGAAACGAGGAAATACTGAACAATTAAGATAAACTATTTTAAAAACGGTAACATCAAAACATATATTTCAAATATAAACAATAAAAAGTCTTATGTCAGCTTGTTCAACATAAAAACATTTGCTGCAAGTCTGTAGTTTTGAAGATCTACCGATTCAACCACCCGATTAGGAAGATCATTTTTCTGGGTAAAAAGAATTGTGCATGTGGGTACACTCGGGCACACTGTTCTATCTTATATCTTATTTCTCTTCCTCTTGCTTTGTTAAAGTTTTTATAGTTCATAAAGTGATATTTATCTTAATATTGTTGTTCATCTTGAAATATTTTATTTTTCCTTGTTCCCTTTCCTCACTGTGCTATTTTCCCTCTGGGAGCCCCTGGGCTTATAGCATCCTGCTTTTCCAACTAGGGTTGTAGCTTAACAAGTAATAATAATAATAATAATAATAATAATAATAATAATAATAATAATAATAATCGTGATGTTGCTAAACCTCCCGGACCAAACTTTTGAACGAATTTACCTTACTGGCTTCCATTAAAAAATCCAAAATGCGAGAAATTATCAACTAAATCAATTGTGATATGAATAAAAGTAAAAATGACAAGGGACTATTTAAAAAATTAGAAAAACAACCATATTAGCAAAGGATAATCGAAACAGCGCAGGTGATAGTTGATTTGCCTCAACAAATCTGTTCGAGAGTTGAAAATTCTAGATCCATGGAAATTTAAAATCAATAAAGAAAGAAATTTTATTTGTTGGAATTTTTTTACTACTACCGCCAACTCTGGAATTCTCTTATAGCTTTTATTTTCCCTGAATCTTCAAGGTTAAACGATTTCCACGTAATCCTGAGGACAATTTTCAAAGCGCAGACTGACAACTCTCCCCTTGAATTGACAAAGCGCAGACTGATAACTCTCCCCTTGAATTGACAAAGCGCAGACTGATAACTCTCCCCTTGAATTGACAAAGCGCAGACTGTTAACTCTCCCCTTGAATTGACAAAGCGCAGACTGATAACTCTCCCCTTGAATTGACAAAGCGCAGACTGATAACTCTCCCCTTGAATTGACAAAGCGCAGACTGATAACTCTCCCCTTGAATTGACAAAGCGCAGACTGTTAACTCTCCCCTTGAATTGACAAAGCGCAGACTGATAACTCTCCCCTTGAATTGACAAAGCGCAGACTGATAACTCTCCCCTTGAATTGACAAAGCGCAGACTGTTAACTCTCCCCTTGAATTGACAAAGCGCAGACTGATAACTCTCCCCTTGAATTGACAAAGCGCAGACTGTTAACTCTCCCCTTGAATTGACAAAGCGCAGACTGATAACTCTCCCCTTGAATTGACAAAGCGCAGACTGATAACTCTCCCCTTGAATTGACAAAGCGCAGACTGATAACTCTCCCCTTGAATTGACAAAGCGCAGACTGTTAACTCTCCCCTTGAATTGACAAAGCGCAGACTGATAACTCTCCCCTTGAATTGACAAAGCGCAGACTGATAACTCTCCCCTTGAATTGACAAAGCGCAGACTGATAACTCTCCCCTTGAATTGACAAAGCGCAGACTGTTAACTCTCCCCTTGAATTGACAAAGCGCAGACTGATAACTCTCCCCTTGAATTGACAAAGCGCAGACTGATAACTCTCCCCTTGAATTGACAAAGCGCAGACTGATAACTCTCCCCTTGAATTGACAAAGCGCAGACTGTTAACTCTCCCCTTGAATTGACAAAGCGCAGACTGATAACTCTCCCCTTGAATTGACAAAGCGCAGACTGACAAATTACCCCTTTAATTGACAAAACACGGAGAGGTAGTGACCGATCGAAAAGTGGCTCTCAAACCAGACAGTTCATAATGAGTGTCAAAAAGTAGTTTGCGATTTAGTAACTTGGCCGTATATGACAAGAAAGTAACTGAATAAAAAATCAAATACTAACGAATAAAATATTGTAAAACGACCATGAAAATGTTACGAAACAAAAATGCATTGCTCTTCCCAACTTGATACTAGCTTTCCCGTTTTATATATATATATATATATATATATATATATATATATATATATATATATATATAATATATATATATATATATATATATATATATATATATATGTATATATGTATATATATATATATATATATATATATATATATATATATATATGTATATATATATATATATATATGTATATATATATATATATATATATATATATATATATATATGTATATATATATAACTTGCTAAACTCCCTAGTTATAAAAGCAGGATGCTATAACCCCAAGTACTCTAACAGGGAAAATAGCTCAGTGAGGAAAGGAAACAAGGAAAATTAAAATATTTTAAGAACAGAAACATTAAAACACACACACATTATATGTATGTATATATATATATATATATATATATATATATATATATATATATACATATATATATATATATATATATATATATATATATATACATTAAAACACACACACATTATATGTATGTATATATATATATATATACATATATATATATGTATATATACATATATATATATATGTATATATATATATATATATATATATATATATATATATATATATATATATATATATATATATATATATATGTGTGTGTGTGGAGAACAACCATTCAAACAAAGCAACTCAGTTCCCAAGCAAACTAGAATATGGCTTCCATTAACACAAAGTACAATAACCTCATATGGAAAAGCAAGCAGTCCAGGTTTGACATGATCTAATTGGCACCAACGATTTCTTGCCAAATTAGGAAATGAATTTTAATTCTTTCTTTTATTTCCGGTATTTAGGCCTTGGCTGGGCAGGGAGGGCAAAACTAAGCCTTATCAATTAAGTATATTCAGTAATAGTTCTTATGATACACAGCACTATATTTCGTATTCTCTTGTGTTTACGTAGCTATCTTAAGCAAAGAAAACCTATATTAATGCTATTGATTTTAATTTAAAAAAACACATTGGGTAGTAGGTTGGCCAAGGCACCAACCACCCGTTGAGATACTACCGTTAGAGAGTTATGGGGTCTTTTGACTGGCCAGACAGTACTACATCGGATTCTTCTCTCTGATTACGGTTCATTTTCCCTTTGCCTACACACACACACACACACACACACACACACACACACACATTGAATAGCCTGGCCTATTCTTTACATATTCTCCTCTGTCCTCATACACGTGACAACAGATTACCAAACACTTTTTCTTCACCCAAGGGGTTAACTACTGCTCTGTAATTGTTCAGTGGCCACTTTCCTCTTAGTAAAGGTCCAAGAGACTTCAGCTATGACAAACAGCTCTTCTAGGAGGACACTCCAAAATCAAACCATTGTTCTCTAGTCTAGGGTAGTGCCATAACCTCTGTACCATGGTCTTCCACTACCTTGGGTTAGAGTTCTCTTGCTTGAGGGTACACTCAGGCACACTAATCAATCTAGTTTCTCTTCTTCTTTGTTTTGTTAAAGTTTTTCATAATTTTATAGGAGATATTTATCTTAATGTTGTTACTCTTCTTAAATATTTAATTTCCCTTTTTTTTTCCTTTCCTCACTGGGCTATTTTCCCTGTTGAAGCCCCTGCTTTCCAACTAGGGTTGTAGCTTATGAAGTAATAATAATAATAATAATAATAATAATAAAACGCTCCTAGTGGATCCCGATTGTGATATGAAATTTCTAACTGGCAAAGTAAAAGCTAAGGCGGGTTTAACACGGTCGAACGCGGTTCGACAAACAAGTGTTTAACGTTATGTTCGAACATGTGAACGAGGTATTTGGTTGTCGAACACGTTCGTCGAACGACTAGAAGAAAGTCTGTTCTTGCCTGACTTTTGTGGGCGGAGCTCCACTATCTACAAACCTTATGCATCTGTGGCCGACTCCACCTCTTCGAGCCGTTTGACAAGCAGGTTCGACAACCGGGTTAGACAAACCGTTCGGTCGTGTAAACCCCGCTTAAATCTCCCTCAGCTGCCAACACCAACGGGAACCACCTGCTAAAAAAACGGGTCATCCTACACCGAAGGGATAGACCCAAGACCGGGTTAATGGATTAGCATCTTTGCTCTAAGCAGTTAGCAATTAATGTCTACCTGGGTGCATGTCTATTCAAGAACCCGGTCAATAGTCGATAACATCTTCAGTAACGCAAGTAAAGCTAATTTCGTCCTGTGTAAGTCTACTCAATTAATCTTGCTCGTAAATGTTAAACCAGAGGAAAAAAAAAAACAAAGAAATAATAATAATAATAATAATAGCGGTGAAAGTCACATGCTAAACCCAACTGGCTCAGCAGATACTCTTAGTACTAAATACAATGAATCATAAATGTTTTGATCAGTATTAGATTGAAAGTTAATAACGTTGACATCAAAATTTCAAGTATTAGTACGAAGCGGAAATCTAAAAACAACACTACCGTTCTATGCTAGTAACATTACAAATACGTCTACCTCTTTACGCTAGCACTGGAACTAGGCCAAGCTCTTTAAGCTAGCATTCGAAATAAGCTAGGTCTAGCTCTTTAAACTAGCATTAGAAATAGGCTTGGTCTAGCTCTTTAAGCTAGCATTAGAAACATACTAGGTCTAGCTCTTTAAGCTAACATTAGAAATAGACTAGGTCTAGCACTTTAAACTAGCGCTAGAAACAGGCTAGGTCTAGCTCTTTAAGCTAGCATTAAAAATAGGCTAGGTCTAGCTCTTTAAACTAGCATTAGAAATTAGCTAGGTCTGACTCTAAAGCCTAGCATTAGTAATAGGCTATGTCTGGCTCTTAAAGCTAGCATTGAAAATAGGCCTAGCTCTTTAAGCAATCATTGGAGTTCTAGTTCTTTACGCTAGCATTAGAAATAGGTCTAGCTCATTAAGTTAGCATTGAAAATAGGTCTAGCTCTTTTAGCTAACAATGAAAATTGGTCTAGCTCTTTAAACTAGCATTAGAAAGAGCCCTAGCTCTTTAAGCTAACATTTAAAATAGGTCTAGCTCTTTAAGCTAACATTTAAAATAGGCCTAGCTCTTTAAGCTAACATTTAAAATGGGTATAGCTCTTTATGCTAACATTTCAAATAAGTCTAGCTCTTTAAGCTAGTATTGGATAGAGGCTTTAACATTGAAAATAGGTCTAGCTCTTTAGCTAGCACTGAAAATGGGTTAACTTTTTAAGCTAACAATGAAAATAGGTCTAGCAATGAAAATAGGCCTAGCTCTTAAAGCTAGCATTGTAAATCGGTTTAGCTCTTTAAACTAACATTAAAACTAGGTCTAACTCTCAAACCTACCATCGGAAATGAGTCTAAATCTTGAAGCTACCACTGGAAATGGGTCTAGCTCTTATAGCCATCACTGGAAATGGGTCTAGCTCTTAAATTTACCACTGGAAATGGGTCTAGCCCTGAGCTACCATTGGAAATAGGTTGAGCTCTTTAAGCTAGCATTAGAAAGAGGTCTAACTCTATGCTATCACTGAAATTGATCTAGCTCTTCAAGGTAACATTAGAAATAGCACGAACTTTGTCAGCTATAAAATAATCCTACCTATCTAACATTGAGAATATCGTTAATAAATACAATTGCAGTCTGTTGCTTTAATGTACAAACTTTGCATAAAAAATTTACCATTGAAGAGTACAAACTCACAAAAACAAAAGGATAAAAAAGCAAATTTTCCGCCACACTGCATTTGAATGTTGTGGGCATTTGCCAAGAGTGCATTGACATTTTAACCAGCCAGTACGCAATTTCTGGTTGGTATTGTTATAAATTTACCCTTTGATATTATCAACTGAGGCAAGAGTACAAATTAGAGTTGCCTAGGTCTATTCCTTTAAATGAACCAAAAATTTAAAAAAAATGGGAGCTTAACCGCGGGAAAATTGAGTTTAACAGTTCAAAACGTCAAACAATTTTGATCTACCCATTTAATAAAATGTCCTGTTTTTCATCTATACATTATATATACCCAAGCGCCAATAAATATTAAACAAATCTAAAAACATTATTCTTATAAATCAAAATTACCATGTGTAAACAAAAGCTACTTACCAATAAATGTCAAAAGTCTCCAACTCGAACGACGTTACGAACGAGACTTCTCGTAGTCAAATTTTGCGTTTGCCGAGTCTTCGTTCTATTATAACATAAATCTCATTCACAATAACGATTAAAAAACGAAATCACGTGTTTATAAAAGCGCCGAGCGCCACGACCACAGCCAACCTCACACAAGCAAAGATCTACCTGTACTGAATTCGGCGGTGCCGGTCCACCGGCCAGTGTTGCCAGGTATGGGAATTTATCCCTAGATTTTGGGATTTTGGGTGTCTGATGGGGATATTCTGTTCAAATTTCTATGAAGAAACAAAGACGAGTAAACCTTTATATTGTTGCAATTAATTTGCTTGCGCTTATATGAAGTATATTGAGTAATTTCTATTACTAGTAAAGCCTGCGTGATCAAGACAGAGTAGAATATATTTGTGGAAATGGGGATTTTTTAGGTTGTTTGGGGATATTTTATGAGTTTTGGAGATTTTTATACTAACCCATCTGGCAACACTGCCACCGGCTAGCAGCCCAGCCTACACTGCAGCCCACACTCGCAAAACGAGTCTACTCTCCTCCCTCATTGAGGTTTATATTAATTATATGATTGGTCACTTGCCGATATAAAATCTATCTTTTCGATCAGGAGGATGACCTTTGCTATCTAATAGCAGCATAGCATTGGTGAAAATCAAGATAAGGGAAATAATAGAAATTTAGGAGTGGCAAACGGTCGGCTGCCGAGGAGATAGGAGGAACAGAGGACCTGGTAAACAGGTGGATTGCGTCCGAAACCCATGGGCACCTACATGTGTTGAAAGTATTTTCAAACTGAATTATCAATTAGCCGGTATACCCTTGCATAGATATACCCTAGTATTTTTCGTTTTAAAGGCTTTTATGTTATTCATAGAATATCTGGATTCACCGTATCTCTAAATTGTAAAATACACTGGGATCTGGTCTCGTGAAGGGGGAACTCGCAATTTAAATGCCCGGTGAGAACTTTATAGTTGTCTTCTGACGCAGTTGAACCGTCAGAAGTGGCTAGACGCGACAATGATGCCATACACAGGTCATCATACTTTTAGCATCTTTTAAACCCTGATTAACAATTCTTTACTTCGACCCTCGTATCTATTATAGGAAAACATGGGTCAATGATCTTTAAACGAAACATTATATAAATATCAAACAATTGCGATATATATATGATTTACAACAGTACTAGCAAAATATATAAAATAAAGATATTTGTATTGTATGAATACTTATGTATACACTAAGTCTGTTTGAAATGGCGTTTAATAAATTAGTTTCCAAATGTATGGCGTATTATAACAACACTATATTACTCGGTAAGTCAAACAAACGTTAATTAAAATCTCGTAGTAAAAAAAATTATATAGCATAGGCCTATACAGTATGTAATGAATCTAAAATACAAATTATTTTAAGATCAATAACGGTCATAAAAAAACCAGTCATTGTAATATATAAAATGAGACTCATGTCAATCTGCTCAACAGAACAGTATTTACAAAAAGTTTGAACTTTGAAGTTCCAATGATCCAACACCTGATTAGGAAGATCATCCTACAATCTGGTCACAGCTAGAGTAAAACTCTAGAAAACTGTTTGGCATTGTTCCGTATGATGGAGGGGGCATGGTTGTTAGAATAATAAGATACAAGCAATTGAATTGCGCTGAAATAGTTATATTCTTTTCATGAGCTAGATCTTGTAAAAACTGTCTATTAAACTTTTCTCGTTTACATTTTTTACCTTTGATCAGACATAACCAAGTTAAATTCATTTAGTTGCTCGAAAAAATGTAAATAAAACGAAAATAAGAAGTACGAACAAATAAGCAATTAATAAGTACTTTATGGGTTTAATTGATGGCCAAGAATACCTAGGCCTAGGTTACTTACCTACTTTCCTCCCTGCATTTCAAGATAGATTTAGAACCGCCATCTTTAACCAAGTGTGAAATCTGGAGAAAAAATTACTTTCGATATACAGGAAGTAATAAAAGTTTTTCCCAGCTAAACACACAAACTTTGAAAGATTTCGTTTTGTCTACAAAACAAGGCAGTGTCTTACTGCCCAATATTTTTTATTGGATTTTCAATAACACTCAAAAACAAATTGAAAAGAAAAAAAGAGGCGTATATCAGAGCCAAAACTCTTTCTAATGCTGATTACTTTTTTCAATTTCCAATGCATTGTTACACCCTTCTTATGGGCTACTTAAACTTTGCTCCTCTCAATCATTATGAAGAAACATTATTATTATTATTATTATTATTATTATTATTATTATTATTATTATTATTATTATTATCATTATTACATGCTAAGCTACAACCTTAGTAGGAAAAGCAGGATGCTGTAAGCCCAAGGGCTCCAACAGAGAAAATGGTCCATTGAGGAAAGGAAACAAGGAAAAATAAAATATTTTAATTACAGTAACAATATTAAAATAAATGTTTCCTATATAAACTATAAAAACTTTAACAAAACAAGAGGAAGAGAAATAATATAGAATAGGTTGCCCGAGTGTAGCCTCAAGAAAGGCAGTGAAAGACCATGGTACAGAGGCTATGGCACTGCCCAAGACTATAGAACAATGGTTTGATTTTGGTGTGTCCTTCTCTTCGATGAGCTGCTTACCATAGAAATGAACGCCATAGTACTAGTGTTAATTGTAATAGTTCCATGCATTGATTTACAACGTTCTGTGCTTGGGTGCCTTGATTTCATGGCACTAGCATTAAAATGTAGCCTATGCATGGGAGCATATGGTTTAATTAATTGTGTAACTACCAAGATTAAGATATGTACTTACATAATTCATAATTACTTTATTTAATATCGTGGATCAGTATGAGTTATATACATATCTAATCAAACTATGGACTTTGGATGTAGGCCTACAAAAATTATGTATCAAAGGCTTGTAGATTGTTATAAATCAACAACAAATAATCCTATAGTCCATTTCTTTTAGCGAGGCAGATTTGCAGAGACTCGTACGGGTGCCCTTTTAGCTCGGAAAAGTTTACTGATTCCTGCTTGGTTGGACAAGATAATTCTAACCAATCAGCGATCAGGAAACTTTTCCGAGCTAAAAGGGCACCGCTGCGAGTCGGTGCAAATCTGCCTCGCTAAAAGAAATGGACTATAGTAGTCAGCAGTGTAGGAATGTAGGCTACATGCATCTATTCCCTTTATAATATTATAGAAGGCAAATACTTTGATTAGGTATATGCAACTCATACTGATTATTGCCCGAAGAGCTCTGCTCCACATGGGCTTGGACAGTCTTTTTTTGTAAATATTTTGTATGTAAATATGTTTTTGTCCAATAAACATTATTATTATTATTATTATATAACATCGTCAATGCAGTAGAGGTTTTGATTATCCACATGACCTAACCTGGAGCATTGTGTGTGACATTCTATATAACTTCTTTAGTTAAAGCTTGCAACTAATGTGTTTATGGTGAACAGACAGACTTGTCTCTTCATAGTTTATGTATGACAATATACTTTAATATTGTTACTAATCTTCAAATATCTTTTATTAACTATTCATTATTTTTGATTATCCACATGACCCAACCTGGAGCATTGTGTGTGACAGTCTATAGAACTTCTAAAGTTAAAACTTGCAACTAATGTCTTCATGTTGAACCGACTGACTTGTCTCTCTGTTCATAGTTTATATATGACAATATACTTTAATATTGTTACTAATCTTCAAAATATTTTATTAATTATTCATTACTTTCCATGTTATTTATTTCCTTTCCTCACTAGCCTATTTTCCCTATTGGAGCTATTTGGCTTATAGCATCCTGCTTTTCAAACTAGGGTTGTGGTTTAGCTAGTATTAATAATACCAATGATGCATTATAATTCTTGAAGAGACAATTCCTTCAAGGTAGCCAATTTCCTATACAATGTATTACTGTTGACAAGTTTTCTGAAGAAAGAATGATGGCCCAACCATACAGTACCTTGTTTCAAAACTAGCTCCATATATTTCTCACACTTCATTGATTTATTCTCAACCAGTAAACACTCTTCTTTCATTTTCCATGACTACAGTTTTCATTTTAGACTCGCCATCATCATCTCCTCCTAAGCCTATTGACGCAAAGGGTCTCAGTTAGATTTCGCATTGTCTCTACTTGAGCTTTTAAATCAATACTTCTCCAGTCATTATCTCCTACTTCATAGTCCCCAGCCATGTAGGCTGGGGTCTTCCAACCCTTCTAGTGCCTTGTGGAGTCCAGTTGAAAGTTTGATGAACTAATCCCTCAGATAAGTACTGATAAAAAATAAAAACTATAGCCATTTCATTAAACTAGTTAGAAAATTATTTTGCTGTTTGGATAGACTGTAAGTGGTATTCAAAGAATTTTAACTTATGGTAAAACTGAAGAAGTTTCCCATTCTTAATTTACAGGACACCACCATTTACAGGGATCGCATTTACCAAGTACCAAAAGGAAAACAAAATTTAAGTATTTGTGCCATCATCTGTGGTACAATCTTCTTCGGAATGACTGTACTGCTCAGTTTCCATCATATGCCAGTATAGTAGTAAAGGCAATCAACTATAATGAACACACTTAGAAACAGCCTTCCAAGATGAGTTTCAAATTACGAAAATTCGTTTTTTTTTTTTTTTTTTTTTTTTTTACAATTATCCCACTGAAGACATATCATCATATCTTATCACACTTACATTGTATCCACTACACAGTGGCTTGATTACATTCAAAGAAGTCCATAGCTGTTCATTGGTCCCGGTTCACACCAATAAAGTACTAGGTCCTCTGTCTGGATGGGACGACCACATGGGCACTCAGCAGAGGGGTCGAGACCCTACTTATGACACTAGCTCTTGCTCGATTAAGAGTAACCAAATCCTTTCTACAAAGGTTTGTTCCATGGGGATGACACTCAATGGTCTCTGGATGACCTCACTGACCTCACCAGGTGGGCAGTCATCTGTTTCTCTTCAGTGTTCTAGGCAGCAAGATTCCATTTATAAAGAAGTGCAGTTTTGGAATTGTAAACATCTTCAGTGTTCTCTGACACCTTTAATTTAATTTTTACACAAAGCAATATTAACAATAATTTTGAAATCCTGTATATACCAAATTTGTTCTATCCCTTATCTTCAATTTTTTCAGTTTGTGCTTGATAATGGTCTTAAAATTCCCACCAAAATAAGGGCTAAAACACAGAATGAAAGAAAACCACAACAATTATTCAATGTGTATTTTGGCGTTACTAAACGTCTACAGGGTTACGCGAAACTTTCACACTATCTCCGACAAGCATACATTTAATTTAAAGCTTCTAGGGTTATAAATAAAGCTAAACATCTGTTTAAGTAGCCTTAGGCTGGTACCATGTGACAAACATTGGTAGCACAGCTCACACAAAGGCTCAGCATGTTATGGCTAAACTCTCATACCATCTGATTAGTTTGAAAAATATATAAACATATATCACTTCCAGTCAAGTAATAAATAACTTAACACACTACCAAAAAAAAAATCATACAGTTTTACAAGGCAACAATAAACAATCCACTTCATGGACACCAAAAGAAACATAGGGTTTTCTGTTCTTCATACCTATGTATCTGGTGTAAACATACAAGTTAAAAAGAGCTAAGTCCCCATATGTCTCCCAACTTCCATTATACTTAAGAAATAATATTCCCTGATATTGAAAACTGGTATGTTCATACAGGTTATGTATACTTTGAACAGAAGCTGTGAACAATATCATGAAAACAAATTCCAAACAAAATGCCCCATATGCCACTTCTACTACCTTATGGAAAAAATGAGCCCTACTTATTTCCTTCCAATATCAAAATCAAAACATAAATATTTCTAAATGAACAAAGTATTAAAACTCGTAACACTATTTACAAAAAACCTTCACATCAACTACTACAATCTGAAACATATAGGTAAGGATGACCAATACTTCTAAGGAACAAAAACATTAAAAGCTAAACAATTTCATGATGAGCATCAGGCATTGTCATTACTGAACTTGAATAAAATGTAAAATAAAAAGCCACTGCTTTAGTGGTCGGTATCTTCACGAATCAGATTCATGACAAAAAATTGACAGTCAAGGCCAAGTTTAAAAATGTTTAACCCTTTTACCCCCAGGCTATTTGGAAATTTCCAACCCTTTACCCCCAGGGGGTTATTTTTTTCCCAGCACATTTTGCAGTATATTTTTTTCAAATTGCTCTAACAGCCTTAATTTATGTCATAGAGAGGTCAGGTTGGTCTCATTCTCTTGAAAAATGCCTGAATTTTTTCAAAAAATTATCAAAAATATGAAAAAAATAATTTTTATAGCATTTTTTTGCAAGGACGTACCGGTACGTCCATGGGGGTAAAGGGATGGCTTTTGTGAAACGGACCAGTATGTCCTTTGGGGGTAAAAGGATTAATAGGTCTTCGTAGTGAATAATACAGACATGAAATTTCATGACATACCTACAATGACCAACATTTAAAATCTATTCTGCAAATTCTCTGACAACCTTCAGCAGGCACATCTCAGACATATTGAATCCGATGAGATGATATATCTAGAAATACAGCCATAACTGAGTAGATTGATCTCAACAGACAATTGACGCAACTAATTTTTCAATTATGGTATACCTTTCTATGTCCTACCCATAAGCAGCTGTCACTGTTTTGAGCTTTTACTATATGTCGATAACCGCAACTGTCGCAGTACTCCGTTCTTTTCGTCAAACTCAAACATTAATAGTCTGTTTCTTCCATATGTTAATATTTACGAAGGAAACATGAAAGAAAGCAGAGAGCAAAACTTGACTCCCAATAACAAAAAAACTCCTACAAAACAAGGATGAGAAAGTAACAAATCCAGTCATGAAATTTCTAAAACATGGAATAAAATCAAATATCAGAGATAACAAATTAACTTAAGAAGACTGTTAATTGAACAATTAGCAATCAGCTTCAACAATAAATAAATACCACTTGAAATGCACGAATTGCGTACCGAGGACTTACTTAGGATGGCTTGGTATTTACAAAAAAAAATTCAACACACATACAGTATTTACATGATCTTTCACCATCCAATGGTCTCAATTCTACATCGGATAAAACACGTAGCTCCTCTGTATCAACTTACTAGATACATAAAACGAGTTGTGCAACATAGTGGACAACCCAGAAAATATTTTCTGATCTGTTAACAAATGACACAGTTACAACACTCTTACCACACTTCTTTCCAGTCAAATAACAACGGAAATTTAGTTAAGAGGGTCACATAATTCTCTCAGACATTTACAGAATATACAAATATTCTCATAACAATTAGCAGCAAACATGGTATGTAACACGCCATCACATTTCCAGGATGGTTCATAATAGCATTCACTAGACTATCATAGAATACAGAACATTACATGGAAGTCGTCTCGGTTATTCAAAAGACGCAGGATGAAGAATCAAGATCATGTGACCAAAAAAGTAAAGGGGAATTTAAATGGAAAGAGATTGAAATATTAAAATAAGAAAATTCACTGCGGGAAAATCCTAAATATTAAAAAAAATGTACGGCATTGATGGAAATAAGTGGCAAAAAGGGGGCTAAAAACCATGTGTGTGGCAGTTTGAATAAGGAACTACAAAGGATTAAGACTGGAAAACATAACTAGCTGAGCTGATGACACAATGTCTATCATACACACAACCTTATGTCACTTAATAACACAGCTTAAAAGGGAAATATTCAAATTGGATACAAGCTCCTTACAATTCTACCTCCATTTTTACAATAGAAGTATTGCACTGAAACACACAAGCACACCTTCGGGACATGTACTGTGAGTTCTTTCAGTGACATTCTCACTAATTTTAACACAAGGATTCACTATTGTTACCACTGATAAAATTACCATAGCTTCCTATACGTATATGTACCATTAACGTGAACACTAGGAAATCAATGTTCATCTTTTCATTTTCCGACACAGTACTGTAATAGTCTTTATTTATCACTTCTTTTTTTTTTCTAAAAATAACAGACTTCACCAGATTTACAGTACTGTATAAGCAAATTCCAAGCTCATTATCACAAGTGATAAAAACAAGATTTGTGTTAAATCGCTATCACTAGTAACATGTTAAATAAAAGTCAAACAAATACAGAACTTGCTAAGAAATGGAACTGAACTTTGTATCGATTTACTCGAACCTTTTCTTCTTATAATGCTTATGTCTTACTGAGGATGGTAAGAAAATCTTCAATCAAGCTGAGATTAAGACAAGAACACTGGATTTTAAACTAGATTATCTCTTTGCTAGCAACGGGATGGTCGGGACCTAAGGTTACGAAATGTAATTTTTTACAGATGCAATGCTGAAACCGTTTAATTCCTTTAACACAGACCGCAAGAACAGGGGCTATTTCCACTGTAAATAATATGAATAATTTCTTGTCAGAACATATTGAAAGTACTGTACACTACATAAATCAAACGGAGATATAATGTTTCCTCCTTCATTGGAATACAAACTATCCTCACAATATAGTAGGACAAGCAAACTCCTCATAAATAGCACATAATTTTCTGAACTTTTGACATGACTAATCTGAACTATTTTGAGCAATAAATCAGACATTTTGAAAAATAATTTACCCTAGCAGTACCAGCTGAACTCGGTTGAGTCCCTGGTTAGGCTGGAGGAACGTAGAGAGTAGAGGTCCCCTTTTTTATTTTGTTTCATTTGTTGATGTCGGCTACCCCCCAAAATTGGGGGAAGTGCCTTTGGTGTATGTATGTAATTTACCATTAAAGTAAAAGGTTGACAATGTAGGTAACATTCTAAAGATAAGGAGTGGCTAAATAACAAATTTAAGTTAATTTTAGCATAATGAATAACTTTACTAGTATTTTCATCTAGATTTAAACTTGACACTCTACAAGGCATAAAATGAATTACCCACAATTTAGTTTGTGTTTGTTTTTTCAACCCACGGCCAAACTTCCCTTATAATCCCATCTTGAACCTACTTGGGTGCAATGCTCCATACCTCTAATTCATTCAATCAACAGTTCACCCAATGCATAGAACTGTAGGCATTAGTAGAGGGCTGCTTCAGGTTTCTGCACCAATTTTTATCCTTCCACTTTACCCTTGTTCCTACTTATTTTTTCCTTCTTGCTGTCAAACCACCATAGACTTTCAAGTCGTCGAACATCCGTGGAGTCCCCTACCCCAAAACCCAGTTGTATTTCAGCTCTGAATGACCTCTATGGCCAAATCGCATAAATATCATCCGATCAATTGAATCTGCTGCTCTGATGAAAATACTTTAAAATCTATTTGAAAACTGAGCTAATGGAACTAAGAAAATTGAAAAGTATACAGGGTCTGTTTCAAAGTCTGTCATAAGCAACACTTGATTGAATTAATTGAACATTCAAAACGATAAAATTATACAGTAGTTTACACATCACAACATGATGATAAACGCTCACTCAACCTCGAAGGTCATTAGCCACTGACTTTATAACTAGAAGGCTTAAATCTTGAAACTTCAATCTATTTTGTAAAGATTGAATAATGTTTCACAATAAAATAGGTTCTCCCATTAGGACTGTAAAATCATCGATAAAAATACAGTACAATATTGTACACCATTGTTCTAAAATATCATAGTCAAATTACACTTTAAAATCAGAAAAGAGTCAACATAGAAAAATCACTTCATTTACCAATGACAGAAATGATTGATTCGTAGATCTACAAAGTTCAGGTGCCATTTCTTGGTAAAAAATAATGTATAATAAAAAAAGTTTTCATGTTAGTCTGCAAATACCATTAAAATTAAACCTTAGTAGCCTAAACACAAATTATGTCTGGAACAATGATCTCATTTCAGACATACTAAAATAACCAGCATAGTAAAAGATTTATTGATAAAATGTTCATGTCTTAGCAAATAAGGCAATCAAAATAATTTTGAGATCACTAACATCCATCTAGAATACTGCACATGGAGAACAAAACTAGAATATATATATGAGAAAGAGAGAAACATATGATTTGTACACCAACTGCTATACCAGAGCCACTATAATTGCAGGTCAGACACTACCTTAAAATTAATTTTAAAATATCTTCCAATAATCAAGTGTTTTTTATCTATACTGTACTGAATTTGTTCTAAAACTTTACAAAAATTTAAATTCAGAGGCAAATTGATGAAACCTATACAACATACAGTAGAATAATATATTTGTTGTCCGACTGACTAGCTGCATTGCTAAACGGCATGACTAAGTTATGCTGCTTATAATTCCCTCCTTCTCTGCATTGTACAGTGCACAGGATGATTCTTTATACCAAATTTCATCATTAGGTTTTTCTGGCAAACCATTCGAGGTGTGTTTTAAGAAAATAAACAACCAAGTTGTACTCAGAATAGGATTAAATAAGGCTTAAATATAGCCATCTTCATTCCCTTACTTATATCGGTGGGCTGTTTTAAATAGTAACCGTTAAAAACTTGTACTGTGTGCACCAGAAAAACAAGCAACATTACCCAGCTCTTCTCACAAAATGTCTCCTATAAACACCCAACTCACAATTACACGACTTGTCTCGGAAGGAACGTTTAACTCTTGCTTTGGCAAAACATAAAGAAATGGACTATTTGTTTCTTAAGGTTATGCCAAATTTCCCAAATAAAAATAGTCATATTACTTTTAGATTAAAATACAGCATAAAGGATGACAAACATTCAGTTTATAAAGCAAATTATTTTCTCCAACATACCATTCAATCAAACAGAGCCTTCTTCATGGGCCAAATGTTCTCAGACATGTGTAATTTTAGATCTTGCAGACAAATTAAAAAACTAAACATTATTATCTCCCTTGGGTACTTTTCCTCTCTTTAGTTCTAGCATTCGGCACTCTTGGACGATAGCTGTTGCTGCTTGACTATGACACTGATAACAGTGGAAGGTCATTTATTCAATAACTAAGGGAGGCTCTGGAACCTTTATATATAATTATCTAATAAAACTATTCTATCAACAGTTTTGAATGTTTCCTCTGCACAATAACAAACAGCAATTCTCCTCAGTATATGTCACCGGCAGCTGCAACTTGCTTATCACAGGGAGGAGTAGACCCCAGAGGGAAGAAACTTTCACTCTACACTCATCCGAATATGAAAGAGCAGGGGATTGATTGCCACCAAAATTGAAGATAGTGGTATTGTGTAGTATTGCCGAAGGGGGCATGAAGATAAGAAAATAAAAGTATACTACTAATTTTGGATTTAATAGAGTTCATGGCCACTCAGAGAGGGTCATGTAAAAAAAATATTATTTACAACTTCTTTATTTTTTATGACTATTTTGTCATGATTTTTTTTTACTGAGGGGCTCAATTCAATTAAAAAGGACTCAAATATGTTCAAAAGGGTTGGGGTTACGGTGGTATCATACAGCACCTCCACCTTCTAAATATATCAGGGTCTCTGAATCTTGCATGTTCCTCCTGTAACTCTTATTTGACAAAGAGATTGCAGGCAAGAAAAAAGGCCTCCATTTTTGGAGTGGCTGGCCTGGAAGAAACACCACCAGGTAAGGCGAGATTGATGAGAAACAAGTAAAAAAAACAAAAAATCAAAAGGATTCTTGCTACAAAAAGCTGCTAGTTGAGTCTTTCCCTTTTAATATATGTTGAGGCGAACTTGACGACTTCACCAGATTTGCTGAGTACATATTCTCAGTGTTGTGTTGGCAACCAAGCGAGATAAATTTAAAGGAAAGCTGCACTTATCACTGCATCCAAGTTACGTATAAACGAACAACTGCTTTTTCTCTCTTTAAGACATACGAAAATAACGTGTCTGGGAACATTCAAATCATGAATGGGGCTATAAAGGATTCATGGATCTGTAATAATGCAACAATTTAGGGGAACTAAAAAGAAAGTAGTAAAATCACTCACAATTCCCATATACCATGAAACATTTAAAAAAGGAGCCATGGTATGTTTTATGTGGGAGAGGTATCAGCAAGTCAATAAGTGGTAACATCGAACAAAGCTGAAAGTAGTAAAATCATAAAAATAGAGGTAACCACAAAAGTGCCTAATTTCACTAATCTCTATTCAAGAACGGATAGATGTAACTGAGTTTTGAAGTCCTGGAAAGTCAAAATCATATTTGATGAAGTGTAAAATGAAAAAACTGAGACAGCCTACCTTAATAACACATGTGCAGTATCTTTACTGACTTTTTGACAGATACTGCCCTTATGATTATAAAGGACTACTAAAGAAACAAGAATAAAATTCAGGCCAAGCTCCAATAATTAAAACGTTTGACTCGATGATCTCATTAAGCTACAATATTTTAAACAATTATACTCGATGATCTCATTAAGCTCCAATACTTTAAACAATTATACTCGATGATCTCATTAAGCTACAATACTTTAAACAATTATAAAGTAATAAGCATTGGCCTGCTGTTTAATAAAATAAAAAATAATAATAATAATAATGATAATAATATCTGTGGAATTCATCTTTGTAATTTTTTTTTATAAAAAACAAAATACCCATTTGTTTTAATGACAATTCCAGTTTGTTTTCCTCCATATCCTTACTTAAGATAACAATACTAGAACGTTATTGCATTTTCCCAAACTCTTAATGAGAACCAGACAACTGAATAAAAAACATATTGCTCTAATCAAGGTAATGGCCTCTGACATTGACATGGGAGCAGACTAAAATCTTAAAACAACAAAACAGACAATAAAATATATAAGTTTTTGAATACCGTAAGAGAACAAGTTGCATGTAGGAACTGCTACAGTATTCACGCGTAATAAAATGGAAGGGCATAGAGCAAACTGTTCTAGTTTGATATAACATCTGGTGGCATTTTGAAATCCAATGATATAATACTGAATACAGTACAGAAGGAAATACATATGGTATCACCCAGAGGATACACATTGCCACAAATTGAATTTCTTGGCAAGAAAATATATAAATAAATTACTGACAGATACTCTATTTTGTTTATAACATAAATTCTGAGATTCCAAGTTCTTGCAATAGTGTGCTATACTTATTTTGGAAAATGTCGATATGAGAAATAATGTGGTGTATTATGTTACATCTCTAGAAAATTTTATAAATTGTCATCACCTGTTCCTCGCTCATGTTTCAAATTGGCTACCTTTAATAACCCTCGAAGTTAGTCTCCTAATTCAAAATGGAAATGGTTAATTGAGGAAAAACTTTCTACATTTCAGTATATCTACTAAATTCTGGAATTTAGGGTGGGAATTATTTAAATCATGATAGGTCTCTATTTTGTTTGGTATGGTACATTGAATATTCAACACAAGTAAGTACTGTATTTCAAAGGAACTGGAAATACTTGTATCAGGGTATCTTTAGTAGTATCAAAACCTTGACATCCAGCCAAAAAAAACAAGTGTGAAATAACTATTCAATAACACTGCAACAATATACAATACAGTATACATGAATCAAATATATATTTTAGTTACCTTGGACTCCTGAGGTGTTGTATTGACTTATATTTATAATTTGTATAATGAGCTCTGTGTCAAATTTCATAAATATATTTATCAATCTAAGTCAAGTATTTATATATTTCAAGTAACTTGGATGTTAGTAATAACTAATATTTTCCTCTGGCAACCAACTTTACTCTACAGGGTATTAAAAGTATGCATTTGGGAAGAAGATTATGATATACTGTATGTACTGTCCTGTACGTTCAACGTACCATTTTTCTGTATTTGAGGCGCTCATAATACTAAGGGTCTCCAGAGCTGTGCTATTTTTTTATTGCTTCAATGTCGTCTAAAAACATTCTCATTTTCACATTAAAAAGGCTACTTGGAAATACATAAACTCCAAAACTTTTTAAAATTATCCGTACATCATGAGATACGAGTTTGAAAATTGCCAATTTTCAAAGGTTTTTACACGATCTTGATTTTTCCCACTCGGGGCCCTGATGACCATTAGTATTGTGAACAACTCATCTGTAGCTCATCATTGCACTTGCTCCTAGTTTTCATCTTAATATCATCCATAACAAATGCAAAAAACTGACAAAGACAAGTTTGTTAGATGTATGTGAAGGGGAAGGGTCCTGATGGTGTTGAACCTGACCATGCATCTAGCATTTCTTTGAATGCCCTCGATTTTGAAATACAGCACAAGTTGAACATATTTTTCTATTGTTATAATATTTTAGATTTTCTAAGTACTTCCTTCTGTTTTACCTCATAATATTTTGTACATTCTTTTACTCTTTAATTTTCATTACATTTACTAGTATACTTGGTATTGAAACGACTCAAGACTCTATAAATGAGAATTCCTTTTGATTAGAGATTCTAAATGGGAATGTAAGCATTAATAAAAGGGAAGACTATGTTAATTAAACACACGTAAGTACTAAAAGTCTAGAAAACTTTAAAAAATTCATAAAAAAAGGCTTAAAAAAGGGATTTTAAGGAAAAATCTATTTCTGGGGAGAGACCTGTGGCGCCCGGTGAAAAGAGTCCTTCTTATATATCTTTTCTGATAAAACCTTCCAATTATACCAGAGAAAGATAAAAGCATGGAATGCTGAGGTTACAACCCTCGCGCGAGCACCTTTTGGGTGTCGTGTATAAAGCAAGGGCGCGTGAAATCCACTATTCACAGGTTGTCTTCCATTTAGTTAATTCCTAAAAAGTGCAGTTTATCATGAAGAACTGTGAGCTACAATTATACTGAATAGAATCTCTTTCCTCCCCTCCATTTTCATAGGGAATATAATCCTTAAAGAATATATAAAGCCTTTTGTTATATCTCTTCACTAATACTTAGTGGAAAAATTATTTTCTCCCAATTTAGAAGCTATGCCAACAGTTTTAGGTTTTCTAGTATTGAAAAAGACATCTATATCCTAAGGAATTTTCACATTTAGATGGGCATTTCTTTTTAATTCACTTTCTTATATTTTTCTTAACGTGATTTAAATTTTCCATTGATTCTGACTAAACCACCCCATCACATACCCTGTTTCAAGATGATCATCATTAATATGATATTTTCATAATAAAATACATTTTTAAACATACATACCCGCTGGTTATATAAGAATGGCTAAAGTCCCTGACGCCATTCTTATATAACCAGCGGGTAAGTTTTATGTTTAAAAATGATATTTTCATAATAAAATAAATTTTTGAACATACTTACCTGCTGGTTATATAAGAATGGCGTCAGGGTCTTTAGCCATTCTTATATAACCAGCGGGTAAGTATGTTCAAAAATTTATTTTATTATGAAAATATAATTTTTAAACATAAAACTTACCCGCTGGTTATATATGAATGGCGTCAGGGACTTTAGCCATTCTTATTTAACCAGCGGGTAAGTATGTTTAAAAATTTGTCTTACATCTTCTACAATTAGTCATCTGCCATCATCCGATTTTCAAAATATCAAATTTGTACAACGTTGGAATCTCATCAGTTAAGTTTAAAAGTCAAATTTCTTTAAAAATCAAAACTGCCAGTATTAAAACCTACCATTTACCGAGAATAAAAATATGTTCTGACGAAAATATTTTCACCTGGGGCTTAGCCAACCTGGTGTCAACTTTTCTATCCAACTAAAAACCACTCAAACAAGTGTATCTTTACCGAGAATAAAAATATGTTCTGACGAAAATATTTCCACCTGGGGCTTAGCAAACCAGGTGACAACTTTTCTATCCAATTAAAAACCACACAAACAAGTGTATGATCACCGAGAATAAAAATATGTTCTGACGAAAATATTTTCACCTAGGGCTTAGCAAACCAGGTGACAACTTTTCTATCCAACTAAAAACCACTCAAACAAGTGTATCTTTACCGAGAATAAAAATATGTTCTGACGAAAATATTTTCACCTGGGGCTTAGCAAACCTGGTGTCAACTTTTCTATCCAACTAAAAACCACTCAAACAAGTGTATCTTTACAGAGAATAAAAATATGTTCTGACGGAAATATTTTCACCTGGGGCTTAGCCAACCTGGTGTCAACTTTTCTATCCAACTAAAAACCACTCAAACAAGTGTATCTTTACCGAGAATAAAAATATGTTCTGACGAAAATATTTTCACCTGGGGCTTAGCCAACCTGGTGTCAACTTTTCTATCCAACTAAAAACCACACAAACAAGTGTATCTTTACCGAGAATAAAAATATGTTCTGACGAAAATATTTCCACCTGGGGCTTAGCAAACCTGGTGTCAACTTTTCTATCCAACTAAAAACCACTCAAACAAGTGTATCTTTACCGAGAATAAAAATATGTTCTGACGAAAATATTTCCACCAGGGGCTTAGCAAACCAGGTGACAACTTTTCTATCCAACTAAAAACCACACAAACAAGTGTATCTTGCACACCCACGTGCAAAACTAGAAACGACACCTATACCATACATATATTTTACAATTATCATGGTCCTATAAATCATCATTAAAATTTGAGAGGAGACATATTGCCTGTTATCAAAAAGGATTAGAGTATCAGTATATAAAACTACTTAATAATACATATTGTACTTGCAGACTAACATGATAAAATTCCAAACCTCAAAATTAAATAGCATGTTCTGCTATACTAACTGGTGTAAAATTATCTCCTGACATCTACTAAAAGTATAAATTAGGTTTATTTCTGAGTAATTAATACTTCGCGACCAACTAGACATTTGTACATTCATTTGCCCTTTTACGAACAGGGAACAATTTTCTCTTAAAGTTCTTCGTGAACAGGATGTCTTTCTACATGGAATGCTTTCATGTGCACATTGTAATTACTTTTCTGTGTAAAATCTTTATGACAAATTGTGCACTCGTATGGAGTCTCTCCGGTATGAATGCGAACATGATTATTTAAGTTATATTTCCTAAAGAAAGCTTTATTACAGAATGCGCACTTGTGCTGTTTTTCCCCCGAATGTTCCCGCACATGCAACTGCAAGTTATTCTTATGTATAAATGACTTCCCACACTCATTACAGGTGAAAGGACGAATGTTCTTGTGACTGCGGACGTGGGCTTCCAGATCCTTTTTGCGATGGAAGCTGCGTTCACATAGCTTACACTTGTGAGGTCTATCCCTGACCCCCATATGAACCCACTTATGAGCATCTAAATTGCACTTCACAGCAAAGCTTCGGTTACATATATGGCACTTGAAAGGTTTAACCCCAGTATGAGTCCTTAAGTGAAGAGCCAATGAAGATTTTCTGAACACTTTTAGACACACGTGGCACGTTGCGTTATTTTCGGTTTTACCATCCGAGGTCTGATGGTGGGGATTGTGCTTTTGTCGGATGTGCTTGGTGAGGCTCGACTGATGAATGAAACACTCTCCGCACTGCTGGCATTTTTTAGGCCAACGCTCGTGAATTTCCCGATGCCAACTCAACTTCTTCTCGGATGGAAACACTTCATTACAAGTGCTACACATGAAATCTCTACGAGCCTTACTTTTAGCTTTACCCTTTGAATGAGCCTTAAGCTTATGCTTATTTAAACATACTGCATTCTTATATGTCTTATGACATAAATCACAATCAATCTCCTGACCATCCATGTGAGTCACCAGGTGCCTTTTCAGAGCCTGCCGAGTTGTAAATGCACTGCTACAAGTCATACACGAAAATGGTCTTTCTCCTGTATGTGTACGCATATGAATTTTCAACTCGGATCCCCGTTGGAACCTTCGAGCACACTCCTTGCATTCAAACATAACTAAGCCCATATGGTAAAACTGATGTTGAGACCAAGCATATCGGTTAGGATAAGAACGATTGCAGACGAGGCACCTCAAGTCCTCCACTGTATGACTCTTCATGTGTTTAATTTTCATTGTGCGCTTTTTGAATACCAAGTGGCAAATCTGACAAGTTAAACGTGATTTAAAAACTAATTTCCTATGATCAAGTAAATCATCTGCTGTTGGATATGTTTGGCTACATTCAGGACACTTGTACTCTCCATTGGATACACAAGACTCTAACATGGCTCTGGGTTCATCTTGGGACAGAGCCGATTCCTGTTTACATTTTAACGGATCTGTCTCTGAAAGCTCTTTCTCTGACGGAGCTGCACTTGGGTCCACAACTTGGTCCGACTTGATCTGAGTAACTCTTCTGATTGCTCCAGACTTTTCCATAGCTTCTGCACATGGGGAATGTTGACCAGCATGAAGTAATTTTTCTTTGAGAGACTTGAACATTTTGTTACAAACCAAGCACTTCCAATGATCAAGATCTAACGGACCACGATTTATTGCACCAGAATCAGAATCGCTGTCACCGTAACAATCTGACTCATATTCAAAATCATAATCCTCATCCTCCTTTAGAGTCTTTGTGGGAGGATTTCCTTGCAGCCCAGAGGTAGAGGGGATGGGTGACAACTGTCGATTTAGAGTATCAATCACAAGCACTTGCTGTAATGAACACACAATATAATCAAACTTCAAAACATTGGGAATGTTTTCAACATACAAGAACCACTAAGATAGACCAATCAAGACTTACTATAAATAACACAAACAAATACGGTTTGACATAAAAAAAATTTATTTTTATGAAGCCTCCAATAATCAGAATAATAACTGGTACAAATATTAGTTCCAGTAAATTCATTGAGAAAAGGTCAACCCTACCATAGGCATATTTATTACAATAATTTTTTAAACATCAAAAAGTAGTCTGTTAAAATCTACAGAGATAAAAAACTAAATAACTACAGTATTTGATCTAAAGTTATTTCATACCAACCCATTAATCATATATATGTCTAACATCACATTCAACAATGTCCTCAATATTGCCAGTATCTTATTTTTCTGTCACAAAAGAAGACAGTAATCTCACAAGACAAGTGCCCTACGTGGTTATCAACTAATCACCAATCTTTCTGGGGAAACTCTCTCCAAAGTAGAGAGATGTTTTGAAAAGTACAGGATTTGGATGAAACCTGCTGCAAAGGAGTAGGAAGCATTTCATCACCAGTAACATCAACACTAATACAAGTATTGGTCATGTATGCATACCAATACAAGGTATTCATTTTGTCATGAATTCTATGAATTAGTGTCTCGCAGAAACTCGAATACTGAAACACCGCTACGAACTGCTGATAACCCCTTAAGGTCAGCAATCTTCTCACTGCCGAAGAGAATCAATCCCAGTATCCCACTGCCTCCAGTGCTGTTGATGCCTGAGCAATTAACTCCAGGGACACTGGGTATTAAATAACCTGTGATCTTTCAAAGCAACAGTAGAACCCTCAAAAGTTCAACGACAGCAACAAAAGTAGCGGGGAACTCATTTTCCAAAAGGAAGTTAATGGTAGAAGCAATTACTCCCGTGATCCACAGACCTAATCTGGTCTCTTGTTTTATATACAGATATCAAGGCAATAAGCTCTTTAATGAAAAATAAGGTATTACAGGAGAAATACTATTCTTGCTTCCTTTTTTTTCAAGACCAAAGGACTCTACAGCTGGCTGTTCCCTACACACTTTGAAGCTAGAAATACATCTCTGAAACTCAATCAAGGTCTAATTAAAAGATGTAGGTTAGACAAGAATTTGAAAGGTATAGGTTAGACAAAAATTACAAAGCATAAATTACAAAATTACAGTGGCAATGCAACAACTATGATGGACACTGTTACTTTAGTCACCAAAGAGGTTAGCTTCTCCATCAGTCATTGCATCCTGTATCCAGAAAAAAACTTTTACCTTAAAAACAGTCAAACATCCCACGGAATGATGTACAATTGAAATATAAAAGCATGTTTCCTTTGTACAATATGACATCAACTGACACAATCTCAAAAGGTGACCATGACCATTACATTCAATGAAAGAAAATTTCCTAAGTGTGTACTGTATTTTATATATGGCGTAGAAAGACAAGAATGAGGCCAATTCTACACTATTCTTCCATTGCCAACAAGGTATAGAAAGTCTACAACGAACAACTTCTGGTCTCAAAAAGGTTGCATAGTAGCTGTTCTTTAGAACAAATTAATGATGAACCGATATGCACAGGACATACCTCCTGTTGCGTTAAAAGACTGAGGTTCAAACAAGCAAAGAAATTCAAGACAGGTAGGTAAACACAGGCTTGGAGAGGTTAGTCATGCTAGAGTTGCTCATAGCATTAGTGGTTCACCTTAAGAAACATGACTGCTACAGACCCAAAAACAAATCAACTATGTATCTAAAAAAAATTTCATTCCACATACCTACAGTGACTCCTTAATAAAATGGAATAACCATTTGCAGTTGGCTTTTCAAGGCATATACATCTCACGAAAAGCCAGAGGTAAACGAATAGCCGCTGTCACTAACAGAAATATAGAGATGGAAGTATCAGCACTTTTAAACTCAAGAGGGGCTGGGGGTTGACTGCCACCTACCTTGGGCTGTAATGCATAGGGAGTAGAATACATATAAGTGAAAATCCACACTCCTTTGCTGATTTGTAAGGCACACTGTTCACCTATTCTACAGGAACCTCATGTTGACTGGTCAAGATTTGGTTCCTACCATCAATATTCCAGTGCAAACACAAGAGATTTCACTATAGAAGTTCCTCCTTGACCCTCTGTGAACCACTGCCAGGGTCTCAAGGAAAGGGATTACATAGTCCTGCTTTGTATGTAAGACTGCTGAACCACCCATCATTGTTCTCCTTTACCTCAATAGTAGTAACAAAGATTGTGTTTCCTGACGTACAAAGATGTCCTCAGTATTAATGACCACAGTAACAATGACAGCTGGAAGTAAAGCTGTTATATCATCCTCACACACGCAACCCAAATTGAGGAAGAACAATGACCATTTTGTAGATCTTCAATAAAGAATTGAAAATATTTCACTTGAACAATCTTATCTAGATAAAATGATGAAGATCCAAATAAAGTTCCTTAATTGACTTGGTTCTATAACTTGGCCTTCCTTGTTGGTTGATAAGTAGATATTTACTCCAAACCAATTTTGATTGCTAGTGTTTACCAGCATTCTCTACAAAGAAGGATTACTACAACATTGCATTCTTTATGATTTAAAGAAGGCCAGAAACCAATGATGGGCTTTATCTTTCATTCTATCATCACCCAATTCATTAATGTACTCCATTAAATCTGCCATTTATTAAGGTTATGGGTTTTTAAAAATTCCAGCATTTTCCTGTCTGTCTACTACGATGCATCATGTAAGTCCCAAATCATGGTTACATCTACCAAATAAATGCAGAAATGAAAAGTTTACCTTTGCTACAAAGGGACTAAAGAAAGCCACCCAGTCTCACATATAAAATGTAATACAGCACTGAAAAAATAAATATTCAAGGGAAAATTTATGCAAAAACCAAAGAAGCACAAGATAACAAATAATCAATAGTAAGCCAAGGGAGAAGCTCTCATTTCTCAGCTAAATAACAGAACCATAAAAAATGAAGTAATCTCATGTTAATGGCAAATATACACAACCATACAGATATGAAAAGAGTTAAGGAAATAATGAGAGCACTGCAAAAACCAGCATTACTAAGAATAGGTCAATAGAATTGACTATGACGATCTCACAGAAAGTGAGACTGAAGTGGGAACAGACCTGGCAGACTGGACTAAATACATATAGTAAAGGCATCTCACTTTTGACCAATTAGGGTTGGTGTGGTGACAAAGATTTCCAAGGCTAAATATGATTAATAAGAATGTGTTGAAACGAAAGGCTTAAATCGTTACACTAGATGGGTTATTCTTAATGCAACGTGGACTGCTATAAGCTTAATTGATAATTAAGAATAGAAAAAAAGATGAAATAGAAAAAACAAAAGAAACTGGAAAATTAAACTTAAAAAAAAGGGGGTCAAGAAAAGTGTCCGCAAATATAACAATAAAAATGGTGGAATCCACTGAAAAATAAGAAACACAAAAATCTGAAAGAGAAGGGTTTTACAGAGAAAGAGAAATGGTGGTGAAATCAAGATGTTGAAAAGGCAATTGAAAAATTTTCATGCTAAGTCAAAAGATAATAAGGAAAGAGTATTGAGGTAAATACAGTGCATGAAAAAGAAAAGACAGGTGGCAAAAGCAAAGAAGAAGAGACAGGTGACAAAAGCAAAGAAGAAGAGACAGGTGGCAATAGCAAAGAAGAAGAGACAAATGGCAAAAGCAAAGAGACAGGTGACAAAAGCACACAAGAAGTGACAGGTGTCAAAAGCACACAAGAAGAGACAGGTGTCATAAGCACACAAGAAGAGACAGGTGTCAAAAGCAAAGAAGAGACAGGTGTCAAAAGCACAGAAGAAGGGACAGGTGGCAAAAGCAAAGAAGAAAAGACACGTGTCAAAAGCACAGAAGAAGAGACAGGTGGCTAAAGCAAAGAAGAAAAGACAGGTGTCAAAAGCACAGAAGAAGAGACAGGTGTCAAAAGCAAAGAAAAAGAGACAGGTTTCAAATGCACAGAAGAGGAGACAGGTGGCAAAAGCAAAGAAGAGATAGGTGTCATAAGCACAGAAGAAGAGACAGGTGTCATAAGCACAAAAGTGACAGGTTTCAAAAGCACAGAAGAAGAGACAGGTGGCAAAAGCAAAGAAGAGACAGGTGTCATAAGCACAGAAGTGACAGGTTTCAAAAGCACAGAAGAAGAGACAGGTGGCAAAGCAAAGAGACAGGTGTCATAAGCACAGAAGAAGAGACAGGTGTCATAAGCACAGAAGAAGAGACAGGTGTCAAAAGCACAGAAGAGGAGACAGGTGGCAAAAACAAAGAAGAAAAGTCAGGTGGAATGGATTCCGAATCTAGCCACAGTAGAGACAAGAGAAAATATTAAGACTAACAGTGGCTTAGAAAGGTTGGAAGAGATATGATTGGGGTAAAAGAGGAACACAAAGGAATTTAGATTGAAAATAAAGATACCGTAATGACAGAGGCAGAATATGGATAAATCATTTGAATAAATGTAAACGGATGTTAGCATGGCAGTGACCAACAGAGAACAAGACAGCTGAAGAGGATAAAAGGTGTGTTAGGAATGTTGAAAATAGAAGGACAATCAGCCATAACAAACAATGTAATTCAAACAAAGAATAACAGATCATCCATTAGCTTCAAAGAACATTTGAATACCAGAAAACAGATGAGTTCGGCCAGAGAAGTGGGTAAAGTGTCTTACAATAATAGTAGAAAGGATATGGAAATGCACTGCAATACGGATACTACGTAACAATAAGATTCATTGTGCATCCAATAAAGATAAAAATTTTGGATGAATGACTGAGAAAATTTGTTAAAAGTTGATCATTTTTATTCTAGCTCCATGACAAGAAGTCAAAACTGAAGTCAATCTTTATAATAAGACAACTACAGGAGAGTACCTAGCAATGACGAAGTAATTACGCAAGTCTATCTGACAACATAATAAAGAAAACAGTCATGTGGACTTTATACAGGCAAAGAGTACCAGAAAGACTAATCAAGCTAGAATGTTACTTTACCATAACATAAAATCCAAAAAACAAATAGAAATTTAAGATGAGTCTAGAGACCTTTGCTATTCATCATAGTTCCAAAGGAAAGCAGAAAATGTGGGCCCCTGGGAGCAGCCATATGTAGATGACCTAAAACGAACAACAGAATGTGAAGAAGAGGCTATGAAAATAGCTAAAAAGAGAGAAGACTGAAAATCAACAAATAAGCAAAGAAACAAAAGGAAAAGGTACAATCAGGAAAGTGGCAATATAGCTCCTATTAGAAAGGTTAACTCAATACCCTGTACAATCAGGAGAGTGGCAATGTAGCTCCTATTAGAAAGGAGAGAAGGTTAACTCAATACCCCGTACAATCAGGAGAGTGGCAATGTAGCTCCTATTAGAAAGGAGAGAAGGTTAACTCAATACCCCGTACAATCAGGAGAGGGGCAATGTAGCTCCTATTAGAAAGGAGAGAAGGTTAACTCAATACCCCGTACAATCAGGAGAGGGGCAATGTAGCTCCTATTAGAAAGGAGAGAAGGTTAACTCAATACCTTGTACAACAGGAAAGTGGCAATATAGCTCCTATTAGAAAGGAGAGAAGGTTAACTCAATACCTTGTACAACAGGAAAGTGGCAATATAGCTCCTATTAGAAAGGAGAGAAGGTTAACTCAATACCTTGTACAACAGGAAAGTGGCAATATAGCTCCTATTAGAAAGGAGAGAAGGTTAACTCAATACCTTGTACAACAGGAAAGTGGCAATATAGCTCCTATTAGAAAGGAGAGAAGGTTAACTCAATACCCTGTACAATCAGGAAAGTGGCAATATAGATCCTATTAGAAAGAAGAGAAAGTTAACTCAATAACATGTACCAAATGTGATGGATGGAGACAAAAAGATAGTGAAGATTGCGAAATATATATGGTGAGAAATTTTCCATACCCTAAAAGTATTTGAAGAGCAAAGGGGGTAGAAAAATGAAAAACCATATTGGGGTAGATGGGCAAGTCTTAAAATAGAACATTTCTGTTACCTTGGGGACACACTGTAATAGACTGAGTGAGGCAGGACATATAGTATTGATAAAATAGGAGATAGCAGATTCCTGGTAAATAAAAATATCCCAATACTGTAGTAGAGAAGCCAAATACTATGTTGGATACTTGACGCCTGTACTTCTCTATAAAGTGAAAAAAACAGGCATTGAGAAATAAAATGGAAGAGATTTTGAAAAGGTAACTATAAAAAGTCAAGACTCATGGTCAATGCGCTGTTGGAGATTGTATACCAAATAAAGAAATGGCAGAGATGTTTATACGGAGGCTGGAAAATAGGACTAAGAGCTCTCGAAGATTGAGATGGTTTGACATGTGATTAGCAGGAATGAGAAGCAGTTGCAGAAGTAATAGATATGGAAGTAGCAGGACAAAGACCCACAGGAAGGCCTAGGAATTCATTGGAAAAAAGACAAAGATGAGAATCTAAACCTGCTGAATTCATGAAGAAGAAATTATAGAGAAATCCTTTCACATTTCCTCCCCCATGAAGTTCATTGAAAAATATTCATCATGAAAATGATGTACATTTACGTATGAAGCAAATATCAATAAAAAAAATTTAATCATAAGCATTTTGGAACTTATTTGATTGATGGTTCCTATGGACTATAGACCTAAAAATTAAAAGATTATTACTCTTTTCTCCTTTATATTAGTTAGACAACCTAACCTAGCAACAATAAGGAGAGAAGAAAAAATGAAAGAATATATATTTTGTGCATACCTTTGAATGGAATTTTGGCTCTTCAAAATCAGAAAACGGTACTTGAGGAGGAACTGTTGACATGATGCCAGTGTGAGAACTACCAGAAACTGCTGCCTCATGATGAGAAGACTGGAACAGTTGTGGCATCATTCCATCAGCGGGCAAAACAGTGCAGCAGTCTTCTCCATTGAGATGCATTGTGGTTTCCGATGAGGTGAGTTCTACCACTCCTTCTTCAGGAGAACCACCGACAAATCCTGGATGACTTCCATCCATCTGTTCATAACACAATAACGTTAAAATCTAAACATAAATCATTAGGATACAAGACCTGGGAAAAGAAATTCATTCAACTTTTTTTCTAAAGTGGCCCCTTAATTTTGAATACACGATTGAAAAAATTGATGAAGGATCTAACTCTGAACATACTACTGATGGAAAATCAACCCGTTAAACCAAGCTACTTTCTGAACATACAGTAAGATCTCTACGTAACAAAAAGAAGGCAAACTCAATTCCAAAACAATAACATTTTTACCTTCTTAGTTGAACTTACAAGCTATGTACAGTACACAGCTTAAAATGCAAACGCCTAGATGACTTCAACTCCTCTATTATTCTTGTCTGTACGGTCAAGTTCAGGCTCCAATCCAACCATTGAAATTACAAACAAAAATGTAATAAATCATGAGATTGAGACTCGCAAACGCTGCAATTTTGAGTATTGGCTAAAAGAATAATCAGTGAATTGAACAGATAAGGATAGATTTATAGTCCACCTAAGAATTGTCCATTAACATAATTGGTGTTTATAAAGGTGACATAAACTATCACTGAATGTCCAAAGATATAAGAAATTTCCCAGCAATAAAAAAAAATTCAAGTTTTGAAATTTAAATGATTGCTTTAATTTAAAATTACAAAGATCCAAAAAATAATCCTGAAAAGGAATGGGAAATGTATATATTTTCTAATCAAAAAGTTTTATCAGAGGTAAATAATCCCCTTAAATATTTGTCCTTTGTTACTTATATGGGACCATGAAGAGAGTAGGGCAATCCTATTGTGACTATCCTATTGTGATTAGCTATTAGGGTAAACAGTTACATATACAGTGATTCCAAGTCTTCAATATCTCTTGGAGATTACTGGCAAACAAGCGCACACATTTCTGAGTAGTACAGTATCATAATCTTTAAAATCTCTAGAATACTGAAAACCATCACCACTATAAACTTTAGTGTATATTTCCTTAACCCTTACTTAAGTTTACTAAGTTTTTCAACGACGAAAAACGTCCCACCAAATCCCTTGGTTGAACTCTACTAACTTCAACCTTGAAACAATATATGATTAATCTACTTTTTCCGTTCCTCATTATCTTCAATTTTACTCTTTCAAGTATTGTCTAATCAATTACTTTATTACCCTTACTTCAGTTTACTAAGTTTTTCAACAACTAACGAAAAACCTCCCACCAAATCCCTTGGTTAAACTCTACTAACTTCAACCTTGAAACAATAAATGATTAATCTACTTTGCCGTTCCTCATTATCTTCAATTTTACTCTTTCAAGTAGTGTCTAATCAATTACTTTATTAATCTGTCAAAACAAATTATAAACAAAATCCTAATACTATCTAGAACCAGTGTCATCGATCTAAAGAAAAACTTACTTCCAAACAGTCTAAACATTTTACCAACTTTTCATTCTGCTTTGTATATTTTGGTCTTCTTTGTTCTTATTTCTAACTAATTATTCAATATTCTTAAAATATTCTTGAATATATAACAGGATACCAAAGTATGGAATTACTACTTTTGTCAATTATCAACAGGAATCATCAAAACACTTTTTCTGATAAGCCAAGAAATTTTCATCTCTTACCTTTCACAAATAACTTCAAAATTCTTGTCATCTTTAAATCTACTGAATCACTTCAAAGTCTCTGTAAATCTCCATCTGTACCTGAATCACTACTGTCTAAATGGTAGCCATGAAGTGAAATGTTAACCACAGAAGTGTCCTTAATCCAAATGCTATCAGTTATACAGAATTTGACTCATAATGATAAACCTTATGGGGAATCATCTTAGCAAACAAACAAAATAGAAGACAGGTATTTTGGTATACAAGTTATGTAGAAACTCAAAAATCTTTATTCAATTCACTGCAGTTCTTTTAATCACTGGCTCTTTGGAGAATCTTTATTTCTATCTCCCATAAATATCTGATATTAAATTTTTTCCATTTGATGAATTGACGAAAGTACTAATCAAACACAGAAGGCCAAGCTTATGTGTGTTGCTTTTATGCCATTACCCTATCTGACTAACAATAAATATTTTACTAGAATATTCGAGAAAAATCAACACGATTTCTTGCACACAAAAACCTCACCACGGTAAAGCCCTATTTTCCCCTTTAATATTTAACATTAGTTTTTTACAATAATCATTACTACATAAGAAAACTTTTTTATATTCATCACTTACTTCAGCATTAACTTCAGCTAAGATTCACTTTTGCTACCTACCACTCAACATACTATAAAAAGAACTTCATTAACTGGTATTGCATAAGGCAATCCATAAAAATGAAAAGTAGGCCACTAAGGATGGTGTCAATCTTACAGTTTACAGATAAAACTTTATATGGTAAAAAATAAGCCTTTTGATGTCCTCTAACATTTGAAAATAATACAGGGTACTAGTGAATTCAGAAAGCTGTCATGAGCAATTATATTCCCTTCTCTCCTAAAACCTGATCACTTGTTACTAGCCCATTCTATCTTATTTCCATTACTGTTTTTTTTTTTTTTAAGTTTTTATACATACATACATCCATATACCAAGGCACTTCCCCCAATTTTGGGGGTAGCCAACATCAACAAATGAAACAAAAACAAAAAAGGGGACCTCTACTCTCTACGTTCCTCCCAGCCTAAGTTTTTATAGTTTATATAAAAAAGATTTATTTCAATGCTGTTACTGTTCTTAAAATATTTTATTTCATTGGTAATTAATTATCTTGTAGCTTATATATTTCCTTGTTTCCTTTCCTAACCGAGCTATTTTCCCTGTTGGAGCCCTTGGGCTTATAACATCCTGCTTTTCCAACTAGGGTTGTAGCTTAGCAAGTAATAATAATAATGATAAGTTTTATCCTGCTGAATTTTCGTAAAATCTACACCTCGCTTTTAGATCTAGCAAACAAACAAATGCAATGCCTATCATACCCTCCTTGGTGGATGTAATAAGGTCTTACCTGAACTGTATGATCAAGGTGACTGATGAGGGCTGGAGTGAGGGCGTGAAATGCTGACGAGTCGATTGAAGGGTAATTTCTAGGTGAAAGATTAGCTGGCCCAGGTTCTCCGGCAAATATACAACTCCGGTCATAAAACATCAGCTGCGTAAATAAATGAAATATAATTCAAAACTAGCCTAAGAGGCCTAATTTCACAGTACTTAACAGTTGAATTTTAAAGGTAAAGAAATATTCTCTCTATTTACAGTTTGAAAGGACAGTAAATTTGGAAGCCTCTGTAATCTATACCAAGAGTAAAAAATCTTAATGTTGTAGATTGTAAGTACTGGAACAATGTAATGAATTTAAAAAATCATTAGGATATATTTCAACCATACAGAGTACAGAAGAGAAAATCTAAATCAAACATGTTACTTACATCTTGCAATTCTTCATGAGGAGTAGCTCTCTCGCTGTCACTATCCGCCAGAGTTTCCGAAGCTTTCAGTGACATCACCTCCTCTGTCTGCTGATTGCTAAGCTCACGTTCAAACATCTGGTCATCCGGGAATATTCCACCATTTGTAAATTCATCCACTATAGTTGGGTCATCTACAAGTTCTTCATCTTGTTCTTGACCCGGGTCTTCAATCTTCCCTCTCACCTGACTGGACGGTTCAATAGCGGATGAACTCTGCATGATGGAAACCTGATTTAACGGATATGCGGATGGAGGCTTGCTCGTGAAAGACGAGCTTGGTTGGGAGGATGTACTTGTTGGAGGTTCACTTTTGCACTTAACATCCACCAGTTTCTCTCTTCCATTTTCGACAATGGAAGAAGCCAAGCACTGCTCCTCATAGACACTCAAAAAGGTGTTATTAGGCTTCTTATCAATATTTTTATGATTCTGTGATCCTGAAACATCACTTGAGCTGGGAAGAGATGACGGGCCATCTCCTGCAAATACCTCCTCAACTGCACCTAATACTTGATCTTCAACATAAACCATTTCATTGAGAGTTGAATCTCCCAAAAATGTGTTGAGAGAGCGATCTGAAGACAAAAATAATTGGTCATCATCACAACAAAGAACAGCTTGATCATCACTGCGATTAATCTGCCCCGTCTGTCCAATATTCCCTGATGAATGTGAAACAGGAATCATATCAACAGGCATTCTAGACAAATCCACACTTATATTAGAGTTATTTTGGTCGCTTCTTCTAGATTTCCGTTGCCTCATTTCATGCTCAATAATTGAATGGCTGGAAAGTTTAATTGATACCTGAGTATTTGATCGGTCATAAAGACCCCTATCTTCCCTGTGACTCCCAGGAGCATGACTTGCGTTAGATACATTAGTAGCACCAGAAGACAAACGGCTGTTGACACGTCCGTCCTCAAAGACAACTTCCATAGGTTCATCTACATGTATACTATAGGGACTTACACTGCTTGGATGGGTATAGCTATCATCTAAACCATTTTCAATTGTAATATTATGAGCTGGGGAGGGAACATCCGAGTCAATGTTTAAATTTGCCAAATCGTGATAATCAGATCCACTTCTGCATCTACTTGATGAGGCAACCGGTACAGGAGCCAAAGGATCTTCCTCTTCGGTGGTAATTTTCTTCTCATCATACTGGTCCTGGTTCCTCAAGGACCTCAAACTATCATCAAGGGTATTCTCTACAATAATGGTTTCAGGTTTGGCTGAAACATGACAAGATAGATCAAATGATTTTCTTCTACCAGTACTGGTTGAAGGTTGATTCATCTCATCCGTACCTTCTTGGCTGTCATTCATCAATAAAGCCCTTACAAGCTCTTGCACAATGATTTCCTTCAGTCTGTCCTTCTTACCTACTAGATCCTTGGGCAGTGAAATGCTGATATTCTTTCCAATGTGAATGGTGGCATTCTGTGCATTGTTAGCCGTCTGTGAATGCTCTTCTATCCTAAAATTCCTTTCATTACTAACATATGCGTTAAGATTACTAATACCTTCCTCTCGTCTAAAGCTACGTTCTGTATTTAAAACATTATTTGTTTCTACCCTGTAAGGTTCTGTGGGGAATGAATCTGACTGTCCCTGCTCTGAGTAAGTCTCCCCAATTACACAGATAGGTGGTTCAGGCAGTATTGGTCTTGGAGGCCTGCGTGTGACACTGCTATAAACATTGTTCATGGCAGTGGTTGGCCCAGTGACCGAAACTGGTGTTGGAACAGGCGGCTTTAAGGGAATAGTCTGGGGTGTGGCAGAAGATGCATTGGTGGGACTCTGAACTAGAATGGTCTGGTTAGTTGGTGGTGCAGCAGCCGCAAGCATCAAACCTCCTGAACTGGGAATGAGATAACTAACACCATTATTTCCCACAGCTAAGTTATTTTGTATGACACTTCCTGGAGGAAAGACATTATTACCAATCAAAAGGTAACTATTAGCAGGAGTACCCTGCAAAGGAGTTGTTGCTATAGGTACATTGTGCCTAGGAGGCTGTACAATCGGTGCTATTGATCCTAACCTAACTGTGTGTACAGGGGGAGTCGGTGCTTCAGGTACTGGTCCTAACGGTGCACCCAAGGATTGATCATTTATTGGGGTAGGAGTCCCTGTAATTATCAAAGGAGTTTGGCTGCCGCCAGCTGGTCGCGCAGGAATCGTGGGGGATGTAACATTACTAACGGCGGAATATGATGGACGTCGCAATCTGCCAGGTCGTCTATTTGCAAGTTCCGGAAGTGGGCGGCCATACATATAAGAACGTATGATTTCTTCTTTGCTGTGGCGGGATAAATGCTGTGTTAGGTTTGTTTGGGTAAACCCACACACAGGACATACACCTGCATTTCCCACAGCACTCGCCCCACTCCCACTGCCAAAACTCTCACCACCCGCCATGCTAAAACCTGAAAAAGAGAAAGTATTGTATATTTCTAAATTTTAACCTTGAATAAAACAATAAAAACTTAGAGAATGCATCATACCTCATGTTAGGTCAGCAGTCCAAGACTAGTAACTGGATACTAAAACCTACTTAACAACATGTAAGCCTTTTCCCCCGGCCCCTACAAAAAAAAAACTAGATACCCTAAAAACCTGTAAACAAAAATACCTATCATCGCTAGTACGATACCGGTATGTAATTTATGTATACATTTCTTAATGTGTTTCTAACAAATATTCACATTTCGATGGTAAAGAATACATAAAAATCAAATTAATTTATTCTTCCAATTAACTTTAGCTTTATCTAAAAATTGAAAAATACTCAACAAAAAACAACGTAACATGAAGTATGACTGTATCTATACAGTAATGTATATTCATGTACGTTTTTATCCGTGTATATTTATATGTAAAACTTCACTCATGCGGCAGAATCTATGAAATTTTAATTTGATGATAAATAATAACACTAAAGCTATTGAGAACTTCCCAGGTTCATACTAATCGTCAGGCTATAATCTGAGGTCTGAGGGCACCTGCCACCTGTTGAGATACTACCACTAGAGAGTTATGGCATCGTTTGACTGGCCAAACAGTACTACATTAGACCCTTCTCTCTGGTTACTGTTCATTTTACCTTTACTTACACATACACCGAATATTCTGGCCTATTCTTTACATACACCTGGCAACACTGAGATTACCAAATAATTCTTCTTCACCCAAGGGGTTACTGTACTGTAATTGTTCAGTGGCCACTTTCCTCTTGGTAAGGGTAGAAGAGACTCTTTAGCTATGGTAAGCAGCTCTTCTAGAAGGACACTCCAAAATCAAACCATTGTTCTCTAGTCTTGGGTAGTGCCTTAACCTCTGTCCCATGGTCTTCCACTGTCTTGAGTTAAGAGTTCTCTTCCTTGAGGGTACACTCAGGCATACTATTCTATCTCATTTATCTTCCTCTTGTTTTGTTAAAGTTTATATAGGAGATATTTATTTTGATGATGTTACTCTTCTTAAAATATTTTATTTTTCACTTTTTCCTTTCCTCACTGGGCTATTTTCCCTGTTGGAGCCCCTGGGCTTATAGCATCCTGCTTTTCCAACTAGGGTTGTAGCTTAGCAAGTAATAATAATAATAAAAATACTGTAATAAAAATAATAATAATAACAATAAAAGATATAAAATTCACTTTAAATACAGCAAAAATTGTCTTCTACAGTTGATATAAACAAGATTTAAAATAAAATAGAACTTGAGAACAAAATGTAAATACAGGTACTGTACTATATACTGAAACATGATAGAAAAGGAAATAAAACTGATGAAGTAAAATAGTATAACAACCAATATACAGTATAACTACATCCATCTACCACCATGGAACTTTCCTAAGTTTTTGGGTGCAGCCAACATCAAAACTAACCAAAGGGGACATATCGAACTGCGACACAGTCACTTGCCATTCATTCCTATCCCTAGCCAGCTCTTTAGCCTCTCTTACATTTACCCTCCTGTCACCTAGGGCTTTGTTCACTACATCCATCCATTAAAGTATCATATATCGATCCCAATATTTATGATAAACAAACACAGAAAAGCACCATGCAAAAAGGAAGAGATTATAATCTATCTTAACACTAAATCCTAGAGTAATGACAGTGGATGGCATCTCAGAGGATTTGAAGATAAATCCTTGTGTGCATCAAAGTTCAGCATTGAGCACTTTGCTATTTATTTACATAAGTGCAAAGGAGGGAGGCCCATTTTAGGCTAATTATCTAGAATTTATAAAAGCGGAATGGAGATTAGATACCTGAAAAACTCCATTCTAGATTAAAACACATAGACAATATCACAGAGGTATGCAGACTATGTTTCCTGCTCACCTTCGCAAGTTTTTACCAAATACCAATTCCTTCGCAAAATAAAATTCATTGAAGTCATTGACGCAGTTGATGGTAACAATAAGCAGCTAAGTTAGGTTTGCTTATCTATTCTAGTTTTTGGTTTATCCAGCTTATACCCTTTTGGATCACAGGTCAAGTGAAGGCCTATATCACTATATCAGCTTTGTTACAGCTTTCCTTGTTATTGTTATTCATGTTATGATTATTGTTGTAGTTATTACTATAATTTACTGATGTTACTTTTTTTAAGATTCTTCTTGTTGCCCTGGTTGCTGTACTAGCTCTTACGATTGTTGTTTTAAAGACTATAAAGGTTCTGTTATAATTGGTTGTTATTCTGGGTGTTGATATTGTGATAATCATTGCTGTCTCCGGTTATTCATCATATGATGGCATAACATTATAGAATACGCATCTGCCTATAATCAAAACACCATCATAAAAACTACTAATTACCTACTTAGTGATGCTCATTAATATCTAGCCTATTTTGTAACATGAAATCAACTCATATGTTTTAATCAAGATTTTGAAACCTATGCTAGATTATTCTCCTAAAAATGGGGATGAAAATGTCAAATTGATGCATAAACCTATGACCCTATCATACCTCTGACATGATAAAATTTGATGTGTTGACCTACGATCTGGTTATTCAAAAAAATTACAACTGGTTATGTATGAATATTCTCACAATGATATTAACATTTGACAATGCAGGCCTATGATGACTGATTTCCCCAACGCAGTACTGGAAATTATTACTTAAGTCAACGCTCCATTTGAAATGTGCTTTATAGAGGAATTGATTTCGTAAGCTCCCGCCTATTGAGAAAAAGTAATATACTATACATATATTTAGGGTTTTTTATGATTTAGAAATCAAAATGCATACTCAGAATATTATAAACAAATAAACCTTTTAGCAGAGATATTGCCACTTTCCACAACTCTGGCAGCCAATAACCTGTTACCATGCACATAGAGAACGTCGTCTAACGGAGACAATGCCGTTGTGACGGTCTGAACAATCCCCCGGTCTCAGAATTCTCCTTGACATTGTATGATGGTTCTTTTCCGCCATTAGCTCGCTTCGCTCGCATGAAAATAAAACATCAAGCTCGTATGTACTGGCAAGCGGTAATGTTGAGCTGCGTACGCTAACATTACAGGAAAATAAAACATCAACCTCGTATGCACTGGCAAACGGTAATGTTCGCGCATGCGCAGATTATCAAGGAGAATTCTGAGACCGGGGGATCGTTCAGACCGTCACACCGTACTGGTAATCCTTTGGTCGAGTCGGCATTACTGTACTGCATATCTGTATCACATTTGGTCTAGTAATGGTACACTAGTACACATTCACCTTAGTTTAAGATACCTATTCTATGCCTTATTA
>NC_090728.1:187125493-187222993 GCF_036898095.1 Palaemon carinicauda | reverse complement strand
CATCCAAAATATCTTCGATGGATCGTTTCACATACTATTTTAGCACCTCCACTTGCCTCTAAGTTTTTAACTTTTTTTTTTTTATTTCATTATCTAAAATTCCCATTTTACTTTCATTCGTACCTTGGCTTCCTAGACACCAAGTGTCTGTCCAGTCTTGTGCAAACATCCTCTTACTTGGCTCGTTTAGCCTATAATATCATCATTTAACCTATTTAGGCCTACTCCTGAATTTTCCCTTTCAATGAATCAACTGTTTACATTTTTACACAATCCATACTACTATCTAGGTTTCAATTTACCCTATGATACGTTACTTTTACTTGCTATTACGTTCAGCTTTCTCCTTTTGCAAGCACTTTTAAGTTATTTCACCAATTTCTGCAATTTCTCTTCACTGTCACAAATATTGTTATTTCATCTGCAAAAATACACAATTCTACCTTATGTTCCCTACTCTTTTTATAGCACAATTTTACCCTTACATTAATTGTCCTTTATTCTTACCTTTTGCACCATTCCATCCATTAAGATATCAAACAGCTGTGGAGTCATAACAATTATTGTCTCAAATCCACTTTTACGCAAAACAAGCATCTTTTGAAATATCCCAAAATCTGCTTCACTTCCATTACAAGAAATTATAATTACTCACATCCCCTTATTTTTCTTTGCTGGACAAGTTCGACGCCTTTCTCCCTTTACTTCCCATCTTCACATAATTGTTGCTTCCGCCAATGAAGTTGGAAAGAGGTTATGTTTTACCCCATGTTTGTGTGTGCGTGTGTGTGTTTTTTGGGGAGGAACTGCTTCCTGGCCACAATTTTAATCGTAGAGTAATGAAACTAGCAGGGATTAATTGTTAGTTAAAAATCTGGAAATGATCAAATTTTGGAAGGTCAAGGTCACGGTCAACCAAAATGTCCAATTCACGTAATCAGCTATAAGTTTGGACATCGTTGTCACAGAGACTTCAAAAAAGGTTCATACAGGAGTGTATGAAAATCCACGTCAATAAATACATGTTAAGGTCAAAGGTTAAGGTCGAGAAATAAGCTGCCGCGGCGAATGTCTGCGCTCTACTGAGTGCTCCTCTAGTTTCATATGAAACACTTTTTTCACACACCCTCTTCCTTGCTGCTCTTCCCCTATCATTTCTTCTAAAACAAAATCCCATGGTGCACTTTTCCTGTAATACTTCTATGATATTTAAAGTCACTTGTATCACCTTTATCTTTATAAATGACAAATATTCTCGCCAACTTATTTGGAACCTTTTTCCTCATCAAAAAAAAAAAAATAAAAAAAGAAACTTGAAAACCACTATGAAACACCCTAATATACTTTCATAGTACTTCACTTCTAATCCAATATATGTAATAGAAATATCACACAAAAGAGAGCTTTTGCTTTACATTAACGAAAACTAAATTTGCCCGATATTTTAAATTTCAGCATTAGGGGTACCACAGGAGTTAGAAAACTATCAGATAAGATCCAAGAAAGTATTCTAAGGTGGTACGGTCATGTCATGAGAAGAGATGAACAGTATATTGGGAGGAGAGTAATGGAAATGGAGGTACATGGAACGAGAAGGAGAGGGAGACCAAAGCGAAGGTGTGTGGACTGTATCAAGGATGACCTTCGATCAAAAGGATTAACCGGTGATGAGGTGTGGGACAGAGATAGATGGAGAAAGCTGACCAGAAACATCGACCCCACATAGAAGTGGGAAATGATGTAGACAAAGAAGAAGAAGAAGAAGAAGACTTGAGTGCTGTATGTGGATGAGATCATGGTGAGGGGTAGATGGAGATGGTTTGGGCATGCTCTTTGCACTCCCCGAGAGAGATTAGTTCACCCAATTTTTAACTGGGCTCCACAAGCCACTAGAAGAGTTGGAAGACCCATGCTTACATGGCTGAGGACCATGAAGTGTAAAGTGGGAGATGATGAATGGAGGAGTATTGATTTAAATTCTCAAGACAGAGACGACTGGTGAAATCTAACCGAGGCCCTTTGCGTCAATAGGCGTAGGAGGAAATGATGATTAGGGAGGAAGTAAAACATTTAGCCTACATTCTGAAACCAATTATTTTCACTAAAATTTCGCCTATTACATCTAAAGAAGTATATCAAGGCCAAGAATCATACTAATTTTATGAAGGGGAGAATAATAGGGTAAATCATTTAGAATTATAAATTTTCTATTTAATCGGGATCTAGAGTTGGTTTTTCCTTTTAGCAACAGCTAATGTAGTGTAGCCTATATGCTAGTATCCTTTACTTATTTAAAATACTATAACTCTATCGCATTGAATAAAGATATTGACTCACCTACCCAACATCCTTGACACCTCCCTCTGAAGAAATTGTCTCTGGTCGACAGAGAGAGAGAGAGAGAGAGAGAGAGAGAGAGAGAGAGAGAGAGAGAGAGAGAGAGAGAGAGAGAGATAGAGGGAGAAGGTGCCTAAAACGTCAATGATATACAGTAGCTGGCATTCTTCCTAAACAAAATACTCTCAAGTTGGAACTCTGAAGGTACAAAAAACAATAACTTTACTCTGTTACACCTTTTTAGCAATGGCTTTAGCCTAAATTTTATTTCTGAGTTACTATCTATTCGCCATATCTATTCAGTAGATCGTCATATGTAAGAAGATGAAACTATTATAATAAGATTGAATCTTTAAGACTTTACTTTCTAAGTTAGTGAGCTTTGTAATATGAACAATGACTAATCCTCTTATATTCCTTTCATTACACCATTTCGGATGTTCTCTTCTAGACCTTCATTTGATCCATCTTGTGTGCCCTATAAAGTCAATTCCTTTTTTAATTCTATTCATCAGTTTTCATGAATGTTTGTGAAAGATATGTGATTGGGTTAATTACTACCCGCTTTCTCCTCTGTCATATATCTGACAGCACTGTGATTACCAAACAACCCTTCTCCGCTCAAGGGGTCAAGTACTGCACTGTAATTGTTTAGTGACTGTTTTCCTCTTGCTACGGGTAAAAAGACTCAATCTATGAGAAGCAGTTCTTCAAGGAGAATGTCACTCCAAATTCAAAACATTGTTTTCTAGTCTTGGGTAGTGCCATAGCCTCTGTACCATGGTCTTACACTGTCTTTAGTTAGAGTTTTCTTGCTTGATGGTAGCCTACACTCGGGCACACTATTCTGTCTTAATTCTCTTCCTCTTTTCTATTATTTCTTTACAGTTATATATGAAAGATTTATTTTAATGTTGTTAGGCCTAATATTCTTAATGTATTTTATTTCAATTGTTCATTAATTCTCTTCTAGTTTGATTATTTCCTTTCCTCACAAGGCTAATTTTCCCTGTTGGAGCCCTTAGGCTTATAGCATCCTGCTTTTCCGACTAGGATTGTAGCTTAGCTAATAATAATAATAATAATAATAATAATAATAATAATAATAATAATAATAATAATAATATACTTTTCTAGTTCAAGAGGAAATTTACTGAATAGTCTAGGCTATAGGGTGCCATTTCTTTGCAACATTATTTATTGTATTTTGGCTCCACTAATCAACATTAAGTTTATGAACCGGTAAGTATTGTGTGCAGATTGCCTTACCTTGTGTAAGACACGGGCTCTTGCCTTTGGCAGCCCGTAAATATGGTAAGTACCTTGAAAGGTTATTATATAATAGGCTATTCATGTTTAACCATGTCGTATATGAAACTGGCTGTCGCTGACTTAGTACTGTTAAATTGCTCGTGTCACAAGATGATGCATGTTTTTAAATGTTTTTTTTTTTTATAATAATTATTTGCTTAGTTTTTCCACCCTAATATATAAGATTATATATAATTTTAGATAATGAATATTGATTATCAATTTAATGTTCTGTCAAGGTAGTGGAATCTAGCATGTGAATGATTATATACAGAACTCGTCAAAGTACTAACAAGCGAAATCTGTGTTATGGAGTGAAAATGTAAAGATTTTTGTTGATATTCTGGAAGTTGATACCTCCAAAATATGTAGTATACAAAACTAATTGGCCAAACTAATAAAAAATGGAGTTTCTGGGTTATAATGATATCAGAAATCATAAAATATCATAGATATCTATGATAAAACAATACAGTATTACGAACTTTAGCATAGATCTATGATAATTATATTATTCTACTGCTTTGAATTAGAAAATATATCCATCTAATTATGGGAATTACACCAGAAAACTTAATTTAAAAAACTTTAATGTGCTATATTTTATTATATTTATTAGTATTATGCAAGTTATATACTAGAAAACTTAATATATTTCAAACTCGTTGATGGAATACTGCTACAGTAAGGTAGAATATCTTTTTGTTGTGATACTCGCTGCCCGTCCCGCCGTTCACTCTCCAACGTTTTGAATTGTCAAAAGTGAAATACAATGCACAGTTAATAATGTCTACCACAAGTAAGTTTCATATATAGTAATGTTAATTTAGTGTTGCTGATATCATTAATTTAATGTATGATGTAACGATAAGCCTTTATAACAACGACTTTTCCGTAAAGAGATAGTTAACGGGAGAGGTTTCCATGTGTAATGGTACTCTCCGGCATGTAAGAATGCCGTAATCTAATCAAGTCTCCGAGGATAAATAGATAATACGGCCCTATTAATGATAATAAAGCATTAAAAACTAAGAATGCAAGTGAAATTTGGACAAAATCTGGTACCGTGAAAATCTTTAAGGAAAGAAGTTTTTCTATAGGTTAAGCTGTCTAGGCTAACAGCCTTGTAATTGCGATATAGTCCATTGGTAATTTTTTTCTTCTATTTGAAGGGCTGTGCGGAGCCTTTGTAGTTTGTTGGGACAGAGTGAAAAACCACATTTTACAGACAAGAACATCTAACCGAATGTTTCCTACATAACCTAACCGTACCTAACCTAACCTAACCAACCTAACCTAATGTTCTCCACCTAACCTAACCTAGGTGCCGTAACCTTAGACTGCCGTACTCTTATCTTACCCTGTCCCAACGAACTACAATCACCTTTGGCATCAAATTCTTCACATTAAAGTTAATTTTGAATTTTCTATGATTATGGGAAGGAACTGGCTGCTGATATACAAAGGCTCCTGGGAAATTATTTCCGGAGCCTTTGTATATCAGCGGCCAGTTCCTCCCGTGTGGATTAAAAACGGATGTCAACTAACCTAAACTCCCCCCCCCCCCCCCCCCCCCCCGAACCTAACCTACAAGCCGTTTCCTTATCTTCTTACCTATCGGTAGGGGGGGGGGGCTTATGTCCTGCGACCCCCCCCCCCCTTACACTGCTGTATTCTAAGTTAGCCATAATAATACATACTGGTGGCCGCTACCATACTTACACACATTATTTTCCTTTTTACTAAATCAGATTTATGATGCAACATTTAATGCTCCCACCTGACCTTAACATCGGGTTGTCCTTACTAGTAAGTCTTAATGCCTCTAACTAACCCCCCCCCCCTTTCCTCTACTAGGTCTAGGCGTATTTGGAGAGTCCTCTGTTCTATAAATTACCCAGTTCTGTTTTATATTATTTAATTGGAGACGTGTGCATACGCTAATATAGTTAACATCTAAATCCAAAGTCTCCCATTAACCTAACCTAGGATACTGAGACCTTACTCATTGGGGTTTTTGCATGTAATGTATTTACAACTTAAGTATGAAAAAGGTTCATCAATAATCCCTATCTTCTTTTTATTAAAGAAAATAGAATTTATGAAGCTTATTGGTTATTGTGTGGTTTGTGTCATGAAAGGTAATTAAAAATATTAAGTATACATGTTTTTATAACATATATCCTATATGATTTATTAATTCAAGAACATGTTTTACAGGTAAAGGTATTTGGGGGTCTATGGTCTCCCTAGACCAAGCTGTTCAACATGCCGTATTGACAAGCACAACAAGTGGTGGCACTCCGGAGGCTTTAGAAGCTAGTCACAATCTTGACTTGGCACTACAGCGACACAGAACTGCTTTCATCAACCTCCTGCGCAACCCTCCCAAAAATGCTAACGAAAGGTAAGTTGTTTTGTAATTAAATTCATCACGGCTTGATTGCAATTATAGTGTGTACTTCATCTCCTATTTCCAGACATGCTCTAAAAAAAAAGCGTATCCTTGCTTTATGCACATTCAGGCAGGAACTGATAATTCATGTGTAGTAGGCCAGCCATGTGAACCAGAGATATTGGTTTTTGTTTCTTAGAACTGGACCGGTTTATTTGAACTATGGTAGCTTTGCAAAAAATTGATAATTTTCACCTTAAAATTTCTGTCACCTATTACAAACCATTTCTTTCTTTACAGTGGATATTATTTTGGCAAAATCTGAGGCTAGCCTAAAGACTTTTTAGTGAGATAAAACTACCCACTGGTAATTAGCTGGTGAAAACCTGTCACTTTTTATTTTGGCTCGGGAGATCTTAGATGTAATGTCTCTCTCTCGTTAAACCTTAATAAACTGCCTTTGTTCCGTAACCGAAATACAAACCACGCTATTTACATGGGGTATTAATTTCGGCGTAGCCGAAATGACGAGCCATTAGATTTTTAACGAGGGTTTACTACCCCCTCGCTAGTTAGCGTAGCTAGCTACCCCTCCCCCCTCATACACCGGTGAACTGATTCACTTCACTTTTGGCTCGTGTGACGGTCAGACGTGTCTACCTCACCATCGCGTTTTGACAGCCTTAATTTTTTTTGCTTTTTCTTTCAGAGTGTGTTCGGAAGTTGGCCTCTACCTCTATCATGCGGAAGTGCCCTGGCTTACCCGACTGCCCTTGTGGGACTTTTATGTCGGCGGTCGAGACGGACCCTCACACCTTGTGTCCGTACTGCAGAGGTCAACGGTGTGATAGAGACAAAGTTTGCAGTGAGTGCAGGAAGTGGTCTACCTCCCAGTGGGAGACGTTTTCCCGGCGACGCAAGAAGTCTAAGCAGGATCTTTCTCCTTCAAGGGTTGCCTTGAAGAAGGAAAGTTCCAAGGACTCTTCTTCCACTGCCCGAACCTCCTTCGAAGCTCCCACTCGATCGGTCTCTCGTAAGAGGCCGGTGAGTTGTAGCGTAGGCCATTCTTTTGTTGACCAACCTCGGGGTTCGGGAGAGGGAGTTTCCTCCCATAGCGAGGCAGCTCCTCCAGGGGAGGATATTAATAAATCTGTATCTAATGATGATTTATTGCAGCTTTGGGCTTCCTTGGGGCTTAAGGGTTCGCCCTCCAGGGAAGCCCTGTTTGACTTGATCCAGTTGGGAGCAGCTGTCAAGCAGTCGCCGGTGATAGCGGAGGTAGATCCTCTGTCTATCGTCGACCTTGTTGTGGCAGAGGCTTCCGACGTGTCGGGTCAAACCCCTGCCTTGGTTGCTGATGTAGCTGAAAGCTCAGTTCCCCCCTCCGAACATCCTTCGAGGGAGGAGCTGAGTCCAACGGTCTCTCCTGTGGGTGATTCTTCCCCTCGGGGGAGTTCACTGACAGAGACTCCTCTTCGGAGGACTGACGATAGTGTGCCTGCTCCTAGAGGTCATCTTCGCTGCAAGGCTCGCCCTCCTCTCCGCCGTAGAGTCCTGCCTTCCTTCCTTCCTACAAGGGAGTTAGGAGGCGCCTCTACGGTTCTTCGCCCTTGACGTCCCCCGCAGAGGTTCCTCCTCGACGTGAGTTGACCGTCGCAGCTGCATCTCTGGACCTCTCTGCAGATCGTTCGCGATCTCCAACGCCTGCCAGACCTGTGGACCTTCCTTCTCCGTTCCTGGAAGCTGACGCGTTGTGGGCGCCCACGCACCCAGTTTTCTAATGGCCTAAAGTCCCTTCGGGGCAGAAGGACTTGTCTCACAATGTGAGCAAGTCTCTTCAGCGCCAGGTTTCACCTGCTCGCCCACGAGCGCACAGCACTCTCCTGCTGTTGCTGAGGACCTTCCTGCGCGCCTGCGATCTCCTGCAGCAGAGGCAGAGTCATCTCGTCAGCGCTCTCCTGCTCGTCACCGTGCTCCTGTTCGCCAGTGCTCTCCTGCTCATAAGTGCTCGCCTACGCGCCAGCGTTCTTCTGTGTACCAGCGATCTCCTACTCGCCAGCGCCAGGCGCGCCTACAATCTCCTGCGCCCCCACGATCTCCAGTTCGCTAGCGATCTTCTCCTGCTCGCCCGCGCGCCCGCGATCCCCGGATCTGGGGACAGGCAAGAAGACACTTCCTTCTCCTTCTCGCCCGCGATCACCTGCGCATTCTCGGAGCTCGCCTTCGCGCCCTTCCAGAGGTGGACGAGACACTACACTCCCACGCGCTCATGGAAAGTCTCCTGCATGCGCCCACGAGCAGCCCCCGGTACGCTCTTCTACTCCTGCTGGCCCTGCTCTCCAGCTGCCTGCTCCAGACCGCGCGCCAGCGATCTCCTGCGCGCCCGCGTGATCTGTTGCCTGCTCGCAAGCATTCTTCAGCGCGCCCGCGCGCACACAATCCTGCTCGCTGAAGGTCTCCTACGCGCCCACGCGCTATCTCTCCTGAGCATGATCGCTCACCTTCTCGCCCTAAGCGTCGTCATTTGTACGGCCGCCAACGCTCGCCCTTACGGCCGCGTGCACCCTCGCCCGCGCGCCCCTTCTTCCCCTTGCTCGTGCGCGAACCACCTGTGATTTGTCCATCGCACGAGCGCCAGCGCGACCCCAAGCGCAATTCCCGACGGGTTTCGCAGTGCGAGCAGCAGAACAGCGCGCTCACAGGAGGAGGGGAAGTCTTCAGAGAGGTCTAGCCACCATTCTTCTTCTTCTTCCTTTCAGGCAGGCCCTACGGTGTCTACTCCAAAGGATCGCCCGAGCCCCTTCCCTCCAGTGGGAGTCTCTGACACTGTGTCCATCAGTCGTCAGCCTAGGGTCCCTTATCAGAGCTGTCGTCCAGGCTGTTAAGCCCGCCTTCGCTGATTTGGGTCTCAAACCAGCGTCCCCACTGAAGAGGAAGAGAGGCGTAGAGTTCGTGGTGACTTCTTCTAGTGTCAAACTGGCCCCCAAGAAGTCTGTAAGGAAGGCTCCTTCCCCCCCTCAGACATTCTCTCCTCCTGTGGACAAAGCTTTTCCGTACTCAGGAGAATCTACCGAGGTGAGACCTTCTCCCACCGCACCAATGGGAGAGACCCCACCACGAGTAGGAGAATCGTCGCGTATTGGGGCGGAGAAGAGCCCTCAGACTTCTTTGCTGGAGTCCTGCATCCCTCCTAGAAGGGAACCGAAGGACTCGAAGACCGTCCTGAAGTCTTCTTCAAGGATTCGACCAGAGCCAGCGAGACCCCAGGAGAACGTCCACGTGTCCCCCCAAGTAGAGCAGTTGGGGACAGGGGACTTTGCTGCCAATTCACCAGGAGGAGAGCAGCATGGTTCAGAGTACGCCTTCTGGCAGGTCCTGACATTGATGAGGCATCTCAACAAGTTCAAGGACCCCGAGACCGCCCCTCGTGAAGGCAAGGATACGGTCCTGGACCAAGTCTATGGCACTCAAAAACCCTCTAAGGCCAGTGTGGCTCTGCCTTGGTCCCAAGGGGTGAAGAGTGCCAGAGATAAGGTTGAGGGCCATCTTTCGGAACTCGCCTCCTCCAGCCATTCCTCTGCTGGTAACAAGCTCCTCCCACCTCCTCGTGTCCAACAGAGGAGGTACTTCGAGATCATCGAGGAGCCTTGTTTAGCTCTTCCTCTTCACCGCTCCGTGGAATAGCTTACCAGGGGAGTCTCTCTTGAGAGACTCTCCAACCGGCAGGTGACATTCTCGGCAACGGAGATCCTGACTCAGGAGAAGGTCGCAAAGTGTGCCATGCAGGCCACTTCGTGGCTGGATGTCTGGTTTGGGTCTCTGGGCATCCTGCTGCGTTCCGAGGATCTTTCCAAGGAAAGCACCAGGAAGGCCCTGGAGATCTTCCTCTTCTCGGGCACACGCACCATCGAGTTTCTGGCCCACCAAGTTTCGAACTTGTGGGCAAACTCGATCTTGAAACGACGTGATGCGGTGACCGAGAGGTTCCACGCAAAGGTCCCCACCCGTGGATGTCTGCAAGCTCAGACACTCTTCCATCCTAGGAAAGAGCCTGTTTGAGCCCAAGGATGTGGAACAGGCAGCTGAGAGGTGGAGGAAATCGAACCATGATTCTCTCCTTCAAAGGGCTCTTACATCTAAGCCCTACAAACCTCCAGCACCCCAACAACCTTGCCTGTCCAAGTTGACAAAATCGGCGCCGGCAACAAAGACGAAGGTGTCCAAACAGCAGCCCTTTCCTGTCAAAGACAAGAAGGGCGGAAAGTCCTCCAAGGGAGGCAAGAATCCTAGAGGGAGTGGCCGAGGCCGCAAATGCTAGGATTGGCTATCCACCTGCATGTCCACCAGTGGGGGGATGCCTACAAAGTTGCGCATTCAGGTGGCAGCAACTCGGGGCCGATTCTTGGACGATCTCCGTGATCAGTCAGGGATATCGCGTCCCGTTCACGACATCTCTTCCTCCCCTCACGGCGAATCCAGTGTCGTTGAGCTCCTATGCCATGGGATCGGTAAAGGGGCCAGCCCTTCGGGCAGAAGTCGAGACCATGCTCAAGAAGGATGCTCTCCAGGAGGTCGTCGACGGCTCCCCAGGCTTCTTCAGTCGACTCTTTCTTGTAAAGAAGGCGTCTGGAGGCTGGAGACCCATCATCGACCTCTCAGCCCTGAACAAGTTTGTCAAACAAACTCCGTTTAGCATGGAGACAGCAGACACGGTCAGACTTGCAGTGAGACCGCAAGACTTCATGTGTACACTGGACCTGAAGGACGCGTACTTCCAGATCCCAATCCATCTGTCTTCCAGGAAGTACTTGAGATTCAGCCTAGACGACAAGATCTACCAGTTCAAGGTGCTGTTTCGGTCTCTCCACAGCACCCCAGGTATTCACCAGAGTGTTCACCCTGATATCTTCGTGGGCACACAGGATCGGCATCCGTCTCCTTCGTTATCTGGACGACTGGCTCATCCTGGCAGACTCGGAGTCGACCCTTCTTCGACACCGAGACAAGCTTCTGGGACTTTGCCAAGATCTAGGGATCATGGTAAATCTCGAGAAGTCTTCTCTGCTTCCATCTCAACGACTGGTATATCTAGGCATGATATTGGACACCAATCTCCACAAAGCCTTTCCATCAGACGACAGGATAGCAAGGCTGAGGAGGGTCGCAGATCCTTTCCTCAGACGAGAAGAGCTTCCAGCCCAATCGTGGTTACGTCTCCTAGGTCACCTTTCCTCCTTAGCCCGTCTAGTTCCAAACGGCCGCCTCAGGAAGATATCCCTGCAATGGCGGCTCAAGTCCCGGTGGAATCAAGGCCCCGATTCCCTGGACATCCTGGTCCCTATGGGCCCTGCAGAACGGACGGACCTTCAGTGGTGAGTGACGGACGAAAACCTTCGAAAGGAAGTGGATCTTCTCGTCCTCCCCCCGGATTTGATGCTGTTCTCGGACGCCTCAAAAGAAGAGTGGAGGGCCCACATTCTGAACCACAGGACCTCAGGCCTATGGTCAGAATCAGAAAAGTACCTCCACATAAATCTGCTAGAAATGAAGGCCGTATATCTGGCACTTCAACAGTTCCAACGGATCCTGGCGGGTCACTCTGTGGTAGTGATGAGCAACAACACCACGGTGGTGGCTTACATCAACAAGCAGGGAGGTACCTTTTCACAACAGCTATCCCATCTTGCAGTAGAGATACTGAGATGGACCGAAGTCCACTCGATTCCACTATCGGCTCGCTTCATTCCGGGCAAGAGGAATGTGCTCGCCGACAGTCTGAGCAGAGCATTGCAGATAGTGAGTACCGAGTGGTCTTTGGATCCTTTAGTAGCCAGCAAAGTCCTGACTTTGTGGGGTTCCCGACGGTGGACCTGTTCGCGACAGCCTTGAACTTCAAGCTTCCGCTGTACTGTTTCCCAGTCCTGGACCCCAAGGCACTCTGGCAAGATGCCTTCCAACAACGGTGGGACAACATCGACGTTTACGCCTTCCCACCGTTCTGTCTGATGAGAAGGGTGCTCAACAAGACCAGACTATCGGTCAACCTGTCAATGACCCTAATAACTCCGCTATGGCATCATGCAGAGTGGTTCCCGGACCTTCTGCAGCTCCTGACGGAACTCCCGAGAGAGCTTCCTCCACGACACGAGCTACTCAAGCAACCACACTGCAACATCTTCCACAAAGCCGTAGCATCGCTTCGGCTTCACGCCTGGAGACTATCCAGCATCTCCTCACAGAGAGAGGCTTTTCGCAACAAGTTGCGGAGAGGATGTCTCGACACCTGCGAAAGTCATCTGCAGGGGTCTACCAGGCGAAGTGGAGAGTCTTCTGTGGTTGGTGTCGTGGTGTTGTGTATTTACGGGAAGAAATGCGCCTTTCGGTCTCGGCGGTGAAAGGCTATCGCTCAGCCTTAAACCTGGCCTTCAGGCTGAAAGGAATGGACATTTCCTCCTCGCTGGAACTTTCCCTACTCATACGAGGCTACGAGCTTACCTGCCCTCAGTCGGAAGTGAGACCTCCTCCATGGAACGTGGTTTGTGTCCTCAGGTCTCTTAAGACTTGGAAGACGGTGTTCCTGCTCGCTTTCGCCTCGGCCAAGCGAGTCAGTGAACTTCATGGTCTCTCGTACGACGTCGCCCATTCAAGGGGATGGGGGGAGGTAACGTTCAGGTTCGTCCCTGAGTTTGTTGCTAAGACTCAAAATCCTGGAGTTCCGGACCCACTGTTCGACTCCTTCAGGATTTCGAGTCTCTGTTCTGTAACAGATGACCCAGACCATTTCTTACTGTGCCCAGTAAGGAGTCTGAGGTTCTATCTTAAGAGAACAGCTGCAGTTCGTCCTAGAGTGCAAGGCCTGTTTGTGAGCACAGGAAGGACGATGAGGAGGGTCACTAAGAACACCATCTCAGCTTGGATTCGCAGGGTCATCCACCATTCCCTGAATCCAGACCCTCCGTCACGTCGCCCGAGAGCACACGATATCAGAGGCATCGCTACATCCCTGGCATTCAAGAGAAACTTCTTAGTGATGCAGGTTCTACAAGCTGGGGTCTGGAAGCGTCAAACGACTTTCACAGCCCACTACCTGCAGGTCGTGACCCACAGGAGGCTTGATACGTTCTCTATCGGCCCTGTGGTGGCTGCACAACAGCTGGTCTAACCTCAGGCTCCTTAATGGACAAGTAGAAGAAGGTTGAGGGCATTGTTACCCGGTTTTAGTCTGCATGAATGAAAAAGTATGTCTGGCCCTTACTCTTTTCTTCATCCTCCCCTCTCTTGGGGAAAGCAGCATCCTGGGTTCTCTGCACAGCTGACCTCAAACCACTGCAGGTAAACCATGCTGCCTTGTGTTCCTAGTATTAATATAATACTATCGCGTCCCTTATACCCTGACGAGTTGGTATTGGGAACGTCCTAGCCTAGATTTCCATCTAAAGGACTTCAGGTCAACTTCCTAGGACGAGTCACACTTCTTTCCTTCACACACTAGCTTATGTAGGCCGCACGTTCCTTGCTACTTGCGAGGTGCAGGGACTCCTTATCTCGAGTGCAACACACTCGTATCCTGAGTCCCCGGTCAAAGCCAAAGCCAGTAAGGCTGGGACTTCCCACCCTACCTAAGGGTTAAGTCACCCTATGTAAATAGCGTGGTTTGTATTTCGGTTACGGAACAAATGACAAATTCGTAGCTTATTTGTATTTTTCCTAACCATACAAACCTTAGCTATTTACACATACTTGCCTGCCAGCCCTGTCCCCTGTGAAGTCCTACCTCTAAGCGAAGTGAATCAGTTCAACGGTGTGTGAGGGGGGAGGGGTAGCTAGCTACCCCTCCCCTACCTAGTAAACCCTCGTTAAAAATGTAATGGCTCGTCATTTCAGCTACGCCGAAAGTAATACCCCATGTAAATAGCTAAGGTTTGTATGGTTAGGAAAAATACAAATTATCTCCGAATTTGTCATTTTCATTCCGTCTTGTTTCCTCCCCATTTGAGAACGGATGAGTAGAATGATGACCAACAGACCCTTGGACAACCCTTAGGTGCGGACATCGTCGCTTCCCCAAGTAAAGCAACGGCACCTACCTCCGGGACAGTTTCTCTCGTTGAAGGGGCTACATTCAGAGGTACAGAGGGAGCCCATCTCCCTCCTCAAAGGTGAACTACAGTCTTGCTCTCCAAGACTCTGGGGGGTAATGCACCAATAGAGTTCTCATGCCTTTAGCTGCAGATCGCTGCCTCTTGAGAGTGCTACATTTAGAGGCATATCAGGAGTGCACACCTGCCTCCCCAGTGGTTGACCATGGTCTTCTCCTCCTAGACTGGAGTTATTGCACCGATAGAGTTCTCCTGCCCTTATCTGCAGCACTCTCTGCATCTACTCACCCTTTGTTCTTGCAGTTCCAGCTTACAAACAAGAGCAGTTTCAGACTGGTTCCCCTCAGGGTTATGTGTCGGGCTATCCTCTCTAGTAGATCCCAGGAACTGACTATGGTTACGTTTCACAACTTGTAGTTTATGATGCTTGGGCCTAGCCTGAGCCTAGCATTTTGAGGTAAGGCAAAGTATGATGCATGGAGCTCCTCTTCACAACTACATGTAGTCTCGTGAGCCTTATCCCGCTTGTGGTCGCACCCTCTCCATCGACGAGTTTTGTGAGCTATAACCCTTCGGGGTTATTGCCGCAGATGGCGATGCCTGCCAATTGATTGCGTTCACCGCCTCTCCCATTGTGCCCCGAGGGTATAACGAGTCCCATGAGCAATATCTCTTTGGGCTCATTGACGTAAATGGTGGTGCCTGCTGACTACTTGTGGTCGCCGCTTCTCCCATCGAGTCTCGTATGCTATAATCCTTTGGGCTATTGCCGCATATGGTGAGCCTTGCCAACTGCTTGCAGCCGCTGCCTTTCACTATTATTATTATTATTATTATTATTATTAAATGCTAAGCTACAACCCTAGTTGGAAAAGCAGAATGCTATAAGCTCAGGGGCCCCAACAGGGAAAATAGCCCAGTAAGAAAAGGAAATAAGGAAATAAGGAAAAATAAAATATTTTAGGAATAGTAACAATATTAGAATAAATATTTCCTATTTAAACTATAAAAACTATAACAGAACAAGAGGAAGAGAAACTAGATAGAAAAGTGTGCCCGAGTGTACCCTCAAGCAAGAGAACTCTAACCCAAGGCAGTGTAAGACCATGGTACAGAGGCTATGGCACTACCCAAGAATAGAGAACAATGGTTTGATTTTGGAGTGTCCTTCTCCTAGAAGAGCCGCTTACCATAGCTAAAGAGTCCCTTCTACCCTTACCAAGAGGAAAGTAGCCACTGAACAATTACAGTGCAGTAGGTAACCCCTTGGGTGAAGAAGAATTGTCTAGTAATCACAGTGTTGTCAGGTGTATGAGGACAGAGGAGAATCTGTAAAGGATAGGCCAGACTATTTGGTGTCTGTGTAGGCAAAGGGAAAGAACCGTAACCAGAGAGAAGGGTCGTATGTAGTACTGTCTGGCCAGTCAAAGGACCCCATAACTCTCTAGCGGTAGTATCTATAGGCACAAAAAAGCTCATGGAGTTTTGTGAAGCCAGGTCTTCTGGGACCCCGCCTTGGACTTTCCTCCCGTTAAGGGGAAGAGTCTGTTTTTCTTGTTGTGCGTCAACGCACAGGAAAATCTTTCCCAGCCTTGGTTGCCACCATAAGAGCTTGTGCCTCCTTCTGGAACAAGTTAGACAACTTGCTAATTCTCTCTGGGAATGTTGGCAAGTGTTCGTGTTCTTTTCATGCTTGGGCAAACAAACCCTTTCATGCGAGAGAGCAATATCCAGACACTTTGAATTAGTGAGCTCTGCTCACAGACGAGGGTCTAGGCAAGCTCCTCTAACCTATTCATGCGAGATAGCAATACAGTGCTCGCCAACTCCCTTCTGATATGGGCTACTTCAGTTGCACTTGCGCGCTTGCCTATACAACCGCCAGGCCTTACCAGGGAAGTGGAAACCTGCAGCAATACAATGAGGCTTGTAAGACAGACCACTCTGCGTTATTGTAGCAAATGGGGATGCCTGCTGACTGCTTGCGGCTGCTTCATTCCATCATTGTGCCCCCAGGCCACAACGAGTCTCGGGAAACATGATCCTCCGGGGTTATCATCTCGGAATTCTCCTCCCTACAGGATAGAGAGCTCATTGGAGCACTCACATGGGGTCAGCCTCTGACCCTTTGCGATCTCCACCTCACCCTGTCATGTCCTCAGGACACAGGCCTCATGAGACCTAACCCTTTTAGGTTATTCCCACAAACCTCTATTCCATATGGGATGTTATCATTTCGTGCTTAGGTTTACGAACAATAGCAAACAAGTATTCGCTTACAGATGTGCCTGTCCCGCCCACGAGACGAGGGCAAGCACGTACTACTAATGAAGGTCTGATTCCTTCGCTAGCTGCATATGCTACTCATGGGTGCACGCACGTTCACAAACATGTTCACGATGTCAACGATCAATTCCTTTTGAGCAATGATTTCAAATACAACATTAGATTAATATGCTAAATTAGAAAATGTTAGTTCAAGTCAAGTAATAATTGTTTCTTTTAGGAAATAAAAAAGTATCCTTTGGTAGTTTGCCTCGATCAGCTGATAAACGTAAACAATGGAAATAATTGAAATTTGCCATTTGTTCCGTAACCGAAATACAAACCACGCTATTTACAAAGGGTTACCTTTTAGCGTAGCTGAAATGGCGAGCCATTAGAATTTAACGAGGGTGTATTACCCCCGCGCTAGTTAGCGGGGGGGGGTAGGGGAGTGGTAGCTAGCTACCCCTCCTCCCCCTCACACACAGGTGAATCCCCACTTTCACTTTTGGCTCGGACTGTGACAGACGTCTCTGTCTTGGTCCTCTCTTGGCAGCCATTGTTTGTTTTGTCTTTACTTAATCGCTTACTTTTCATTTACTCAATATATATGTAAACATGTTTTCATGTTTGTATACATATTTGAGTATAGAAATCAGTAAGTTTCCTTTTCAGATTTGTGTGTGTAGTGTACTTATCCACGTGGTGTCCTCGGCAGTTGGCCGCCACGGCGCTATGGGTGGCGATCGAGTTTGACTTATGTCTTTCTCTCTCTCTCTCTCTCTGAGGTCGTTCACCCTTTTACTACGTGTTACTACGCCCTTGTAGCTTCCTTTCCGTGTGGGGGGGTTGCTACGCCGTACGTTTGTCTCAATTAGTTTATGAATCTAATTGTATTTGTTGATTTTTCAGCTTTGTAGAACGATTCCTTTCGGGGTTTTCGTTCTTTCTTTAGTGTTCATTCATTTTTTTTTTATTACATAATTACATAGTTACATAATTATAATTGTTATAATTCTGTTTTGGTTACAGCTCTCCTTCTGTGAGTGTAAGTGGTTGTGAGGGCACATGCCTGTTGTGTAAATCTTGTTTCCTTTCCCTCGGGATTCCTCTTCGGAGCCTTCCCGGGGGAATGAATGTGTACTAATGTTTTTTTCTTTTATTTTTTTACAGTTACCGATCTAGTTCGTTTCTGTAATATGGCAACGGTGTGAGCTGTCTTGTTGAGTCCTGGGGATTCGGCTGTTGCTGCCTCCCCCCTTGTGTTTTTGTCAGGGGCGTGTCTCCTTCTACTGGAAGTACTCCCGTGACGACGGACAGCTCTCCAGTTCTTTTTAGAACTCTCAGGAGGCTTGCCTCCTTGGGCAGGTAACTTTCCTTCCGAGGGAAGTTTTTCCTGTCCAGGCTTGAGTTTTTCCCCTTATGGAGGGTTCTCCTCTTGCCTTTTTTTCGTGGGACTATGCTCATGGAGCTGAGCGGTCACACCTGCAGTTTCGCTCAAGGGGCTGGGCAACTGCAGGAGCTCCTCTTCGGAGGATTGCTCCTTTTAGGTCACTGCTGACCAGTCTCTTCTACGAAGTGTTTCTCTTTCGTTCGCGAGAGAGTACACTCATAGAGACTCCTCTTCGGAGGTTTCTTCTGTTGCTGTTGGCCTCCCTCGCTGTAAGGCCCACCGTCCGCCTCGTCGTAAGGGCCTCTCTTCTCCCTATAAGGGTGCTTGAGGCACCTTTTTGAACAGCAGTCTGATCTCGTCTTCCGACGGGCAACGGTCTTCCCGACGGACAACGGTCTTCCCGACGGACAGCGGCCTTCCCGACGGACAGCGGTCTTCCGACGGACATCTGTCTCCCGGCGGACAACGATCCCTTCGGGGCAAAGGGTTGCCTCCCACGGGGGTTCTTCCCTTACGTGTCAGGGTTTCCCTGCGCGCCCTTCTGCTGTATTCTCTCCTGCTCCTGCTCAGTGTTAACGCACAGGCGCTCTTCTGCTCATCAGCGCTCTCCTGTTTGTCAGCGCTTTCATGATGATCATCCCTGCTGTTCCTGTTGGTTCCTGTTACGCGCCCTGTGCGCCCACGTTCGCCCTCGCGATCTAGAACTTCGGTTCAGGTCGGGGTCAAGGACTCTTCTTCTATACGCAGGCTTCCACGCGTAGCCTTCTGCTCGTCAGCGATCATCAGCTCGTCAGCGATCATCAGCTCGCCACCGATCCCCTGTCTCTCGGCGATCTCCGTTTCGCCCACGTGTGTTACAGATGGCACGCCAACGTTGTCCAACTCTTCTGAAAAAACATGGTTCGCCAGCTACTAGCTCACCTGCGCATGCTGATCGCCATCGCGCGACCCTCAACTGCGGATGCTGATCGCCATCGCACGACCCTCAACTGCGGATGCTGATCGCCATCGCGCGACCCTCAGCTGCGGATGCTGATCGCCATCGCGCGACCCTCAGCTGCGGATGCTGATCGCCATCGCGCGACCGCACACCTGCGGATGCTGATCACCATCGCGCTACCCTGCGCATGCTGATCGCCATCGCGCTACCCTGCGCATGCTGATCGCCATCGCGCTACCCTGCGCATGCTGATAGCCATCGCGCGATCGCCCACCTGCAGAGGCTGCTTGCCATCGCGCAACCGCCCATCTGCGCATGCTGATCGCCCTCCTGCACATACTGCTCGCGATCGCTCACCTTCGCATATTGCTCGCCAACGCACGATCGCTCACCTACGCATGCTGCTCGACCATCGCGTCGGCATAACACAACGCGCCATCGCCAACCTGCGCGTTAGCGCTCACCAGCTCACCACCGATCGCTTGTTGATCCATATCGCCAGCGGTCTTCCTCGCCCACGCGGCAGCGCGTTTCCTCGCCGTCGTGCTAACGCTTGCGTTCGCCGCCTCGGACTCGCGCTCATCCAGCTGCCCACCCTCACGACCGCTCGCCTGCGCGCCCGCGCGACCGCTTGCCTGTGCGCCCGCGCGACCATTCGCCTGCGCGCCCGCGCGACCATTCGCCTGCGCGCCCGCGCGACCATTCGCCTGCGCGCCCGCGCGACCATTCGCCTGCGCGCCCACATGCCCACGTGCCTGCACGTCTACGCTCATGCGCATCCGCGCCCATGCTCTCCAATGTTCGCCCACGCGCGAACCAATGGTTTTCCATCATGCGGACGGATGGTGTTCCGTCGCGCGAACCTACAGTGTTTCTTCGCACAAACGTCGACTTATTTCTTGCAGTATCCATTGCTCGTCTATGGGTTATCGCTCGCCGACCACCAGCTCTCGCCCTTCCTACCACGCTCGCCCTCCTGCGCTCCTTCGCTCACCTTCGTTTGTGTTACCGCGCATGGGCGCTTCCACGTTCGCCCACGCGAAAAATCTTTGAATTACTGTCGCGCGAGCTCCAGGGCGATTGCGACCACGATTCCCAATGGGGTTTTCGCAGCATGGCCAGCCTGGCGAGTTCTTCTGGAGCGTATTTCCAGAACACGGCCTCACCCCGTAAACGCAGAGCATGGCACTTGCAAGAATAGGAGAAACTTAAGGGAGATCTGAGCAACACTCCTCTTTCCTGAACCTGGTTAGCCCTTCCCCGTCATTCCCTGGAAGGATTTTTGGCGGGGGGGCTTTCCGTTTGAGATTTCTCCATCGGACACGGGGTGACTACTTACCCCTTCCTCTGGGAGCTTACCAGGTTCTTTCCCTCCTCGGTTACGGCCCGAGGTTTGGTTCAAGGAAGCTACAGGAAGAGCATGGGTACTTTCCTCCTCTCGAGCTCAGGCACCTTGGCCTTTCGTCGTTAAGTATCTAACTTGCGGACAAGCTCGATGTTGTACCATCTGGACGCGCTGACTGAGGGCTTCCTTCGGGTGTCTCATCTGTGGAGGTCGACGACCTCAGACACCCTTCCATCCTTGAGAAGAGTTTGTTTGTGCCCAAGGACAGAGACTTTGACAGCGGCTGTGCGGAGGAAATCGACTTCCGTTTTCACTCCTCCAAGGCGCTTTCTTCCAGACTCTGCAGGGCTCCAGCGCCCTTTTCTTTCAATCACGTCGGCCTAAGTTATCGGCTTCGACAACTGGGACAAGGTGTCCAATTGCAGTTTCCTCCTGTCAGGAACAGATGGCACGGGAAACTCCCCCGGGGGGACATAGTCCTAAAAGGAGTTCACGAACTCTAGGATTGCAGGTTTTTTTCTGGGAGGATGCTTAAGGTTACTCATCCGAATGACAGCTTCCCGATGCCCATTCCCGCACAATCTCTGTGATCAGCCAAGGATATCGCGCCTGCCGTCTCTGTCAGCGAATTCAGTGTCTCTGAACCTCTATGCCATAGCGTCAGCAGAGTTGCCCGGTTGGGCAGAATGATCCATACCTTAGGCGAAGGTCTTCCTTAGGATCATCGACGGCTTCACCCCCGGCCTCCTCAGTCGATCCTTTCTTGTAAGACAGGATCTGAGAGGGAATGTCCTTAGTCGACCTCTCAGCCCTGATCAAGTTTGTCGAACAAACTTCGGCCAGAGTAGACCAGCAGAATCGATCAGACTGGTAACGAGGCGACAGGACTCCTTAAACCCTGGATCGGAAGGACGGGTACTTTCAGTTTCCATTCCTTCCATCTTCCAGGGTGCTCGTCGAATTCAGCCTAGACTGCAAGTATTCCTGCTTATGATGCAGTGTGGCTATCCCGCCGTGGCATAGCAGGTTTGTTTCCCCAGAGAACTCTCCCTACCTTCCTCTTGGCCGCTCAGGTGCAGGCTTCCGCCTCCTCTGCTGTTTGGAGGGCTGGTCAACTCCGGTAGGCTCGGGTTCGACCTTCTTCAGCGCCGGGACAAGCTTCCGGATGCTTACCACGAGTGTGGGCTCATGGTATTTTGCTTGGAGCCTTCTCTTCCTCTGCCTCAACATCTGGAGTATCTGGCCATGATATTGAGTCAACGGCCTTACCACGTTGGAAACCCCGCTTCTCGTCCGTCCAGCGAGGTTAAGCAACGTCGGTACTTGGATGGGTGACCACCTGGGGACGCCAGATTCTGTTACCACATCCTCCGAGCCTTCCTTTCGGTTGACTGTGGCAAGACTGAGGAGAGTCGCAGTACCTGTTCTCAGTCAAGCAGAGCTTTCAGCCCTACCTTGGAACGTTTCCTAGTTCTCCTTTCCTCATTGACCCGTCTATAGTCCGAACGGTCGCCTCAGGATAAGGTCCATGTGGGGCGATCCAAGTTCCGGTGGCTTCAGGCAATGTTTAACCGGACTTCCTGGCCCCTATGGGACCAGCGGAACTATTAGACCTGCAATGGGTGTTGACCTATGGAGCCTCTTGATGGTAGTGGATATTCTCGTCCTTTCCCCACATTCTTGATGCTGTTCTCGGACTCGTCAAAGGAAAGGGGGGGGCATGTTCCGGTCTAGGCCTATGGTCAAGACCTGAAGGATACCTCTCCATCATTCAGGCAGGCTTAGGGGCCTTAGTCTGGCCCCTCTACAGATCCTACAGCTCCTGCCGAGTCGCCCCGTTGCGCGTCGACTTCATGATTCTGGCGTATTCTAACCAGAAGGGGACGCATTTTCACACCTTCACATCTTGCAGTAGAGATACCGGGATGATTGAGATTCTCTCAATACCACCATCGGCTCTCTCATTCCAGGCAGGGGAATGTTCTCTCAGACTATCCGAGCAGAGCCTCGTAGAGAGAGTGTACCTCGGGGTCTTTGACCTTGGGTAACCAGCAAGTACTGGTCTGGGGGACCTGATCGCGACAGCTTGGAACCTCAAGCTTCCGCTATTCTTCCCCCCAGTCTCAGACCCCGAGACTCTGGCAAGATGCATTCCGGTGATGGTGGGACAACTTCGACGCCTGCGTCTTCCCTCCTTTTTGTCTGTGGACAATGGGTCTCAACAAGACCAGGTTGTCTGTCAACCTTTCAATGGGAGAGCTCCACTGGGACTATGCGCAGAACGGTTTCTGGACCCTCTGCTTCCCCTGACGGAACTCCCGGGAGAGCTTCTCCCACGGCGCAGACTACTCAAGCAACCACACTGCGACATCTCTCCCGAACCGGGGCGTCGCTTCGGCTTCATGCCTGGAGACACTACGCTTCCTCCTCAAGAAGAGACAACCCGCTACAGTCGCGGTACGGAGGTCGCGTCATCTGCGATAGTCATCCACAGGGGTCTCCCAGGCAAAGTGAAGAGTCTAAGGTGGTTGGTGCCGTGGGAGATATACCTCCTCCCTTGAGGCCTCTTCTCCAGCAATAACGGTCTTTTTGCCTTTCGGCGGGAGGAAACTCCTTTCCGCTCTCGGCAATGAAGCCTGTCGCTCAGCCTTTCCCTGACCTTCAGGCTTAAAGGAATAACTTTTTCCTGCCCGCTGGATCTATCCTCGCTCATGCGAAGCTACGATCGTCCCTGCCCTAGTCGGAGGAAGACCTCCAACTTGGAGCATGGCTCGGACTTTTAGTCCTTTAAGAGATCTTCTCAAGACCCTTTACGACAGGCCTCGAATTGTATTCTGCCTTGGGTCTCCTGCTCACTCTGGCCATGGCCAGTGTGTAAGCAATCTTCTTGGTCTCTTACTACTCCTCCTTTTCTAAGGAAGAGGGGAAGGCAACATTCAGGCTCGCTCCTGAGTTGTTGGCTAGACTCAGAATCTGGGGGTCCCGGCCCTTCGGTCCGATTCATTCAAGATTTTGAGTCTCCATTCTGTATCTGATGTCCCAAGACCTTCTCTTTCTTGCCAGTAAAGGAATCGAGAGGTTGGCGCTGGGAACAGCTGCAGTTTGTCCTCAGTTGCAGCCGATTTGGGAGCACAAGGAGGACATGGGGGGAGAGTCACCAGTATACCTCTTCAGCCCGGACTCAAGGACATTCATCTCGACCTGTCTCCAGACCCTCCCCCGTCACGTCGCCCTACAGCATGATGTTGGATACATCGCAACGTCCCTCGCCATCGAGTAATACTACTCTGTGACGCAGGTGCTACAAGCTGGAGTCTTTAAGCGTCTAATGACCTTCGCAGCCCGCTTCCTGCAGGGCGTGACCCACAGGAGTCTCGATACGTTTTCTATCGCTCTGTGGTGGCTACACAACAGCTGGTCTAACCTCAGGCTCCCTTTTGGACAGGTAGCAGAAGGTTGAGGGCATTGTTATCAGGTTTCAGTCTGCATGAACGAAAGAAGTATGTCTGGCCCTTTCTTCTTTCTTCATCATCCCCTCTACGGGGAAGCAGCATCCTGGTCTCTGCATAGCTGACCTCGAACCTCTGCAGGTAAACCATGCTTCCTTGTGTTCCGAGTATTGAGTCAATACTGTCGCGTCCCCCATACCCTGACGAGGTGGTATTGGGAACGTCCTAACCCAGAGTTCCTTCTGGAACTCCAGGTCAACTGCCTAGGACGGGTCACACTTCTTCCTTCACACACAAGCTTACGTAGGCCACATGGTTCCTTGCGGAGCAAGGAACTTGTGAGGTGCAGGGACTCCTTTTCTCGAGTGCGACTCACTCGGATTCTGAGTCCCCGGGTAAAGCCAAAGCCAGTATGGCTGGGGACTTTCCACCCTTTCTAAGGGGGTAAGTCACCCTTTGTAAATAGCGTGGTTTGTATTTCGGTTACGGAACAATTGACAAATTCGAAGATAATTTGTATTTTTCCTAACCATACAAACCTTAGCTATTTACACATATTTGCCCGCCAGCCCTGTCCCCCAAGACAAGTCCTACCTCTAAGTGAAAGTGAGGATTCACCTGTGTGTGAGGGGGAGGAGGGGTAGCTAGCTACCACTCCCCTACCCCCCCCCCCCCCTAACTAGCGCGGGGGTAATACACCCTCGTTAAATTCTAATGGCTCGCCATTTCAGCTACGCTAAAAGGTAACCCTTTGTAAATAGCTAAGGTTTGTATGGTTAGGAAAAATACAAATTATCTTCGAATTTGTCATGTTTTGTTTGTTTTTATTAATTATTAGTTGATACAGTCTGGAGTTATTTATTCATATACATAACAATACACAAGGCATTTGTTAGTGTTAATAAGTGTCAACGTTACATTTACTTACAATTAAGCATCTACGGTTAGAAAAATCCCTCTTTCACCGACATGCCTGCATCTTAATCACCTCACAGACTCCAACTGCTGTTGCTGTCTTCGCCTAGACTACTCTCCCCCCTTGCTGAGTCTCTCTTCCTTCAGGGGAGGAGCACAGTCTTAGGCAAGTCTCTCTTACGAAGTGTTCTCCTCTCGTTCGCGAGAGAGGCCACTCATAGAGACAGCTCTTTGGAGCATCTCACTGCTCATCAGTTCTTGATCATCCTACCAGCAGACCTACCAGCGCAACCTTGCGCTGCAACTTAGTCCGTGGACTTCAGTCCTGGACTCTTCCTCAGGCCAGCTTGCTGGTCCACCGGCCCTCATGGGCGTCATCTGTTCCTGATCATCCTACCAGCAGACCTACCAGCGCAACCTTGCGCTTCAACTTAGTCCATGGACTTCGGTCTATGGACCTTTCACGGTTGCCATCAATGGATGTTCGCCCTTCCAAAGGGCACATCCCAGTTCCTGATCGTCCTGCCAGCTGACCGGCCGATCTACCAACGCAACCTTACGCCGCTATTAGTCCTTGGACTTCAGTCCTGGACTCTTCCGTGGACCTTTTACGGTCCCCATCGGTGGATGTTCGCCCTTCCAAAGGGCACATCCCAGTTCCTGATCGTACTGCCAGCTGACCTGCCGATCTACCAACGCAACCTTACGCCGCTGTTAGTCCTTGGACTTCGGTCCTGGACTCTTCTATGGACCTTTTTCGGTCTCCATCGGTGGATGTTCGCCCTTCCAAAGGGCACATTTCAGTTCCTGATCGTCCTGCCAGCTGACCTACCGATCTACCAACGCAACCTTATGCCGCTGTTAGTCCTTGGACTTCGGTCCTGGACTCTTCTGTGGACCTTTTACGGTCTCCATCATGGATGTTTTCCCTTCCAAAGATCTCATCTCAGTTTCTGGTCGTCCTGCCAGCTGACCTGCCGACCTACCAGCGCTACCTTACGCTACAGTTAGTCCTTGGACTTCAGTCTTGGACTCTTCTGAGGATCACCAGCTCCCTCCTGCAAGCATTATCATGCGCACCATTGCTTCTGCGCTTGCAGCAAAAGTCTTGCGCGCGCCAATGATCTTATGTGCACACTCCAACGGTCTTCCGCACGTCCGCGCCAATGGTTTTCCGCGCGCGCATGCGTGTCAATGGTCATCCGCGCCTTCCCGCAAATGGTCTTGCGTGCACGCCAATAGTACTCTTACTCGCGCGCCAATGCACCTGCCCTTGCGCAACCAGTCACACGCTTCGGCGCATTCTAGGGAGACTGCACAAAGCTACACAGTGCCTTACTGCGCACCTGCGCTCTCATATCCAGCACCCTCCTGCGCCAACTCTTCACAAAGAACCAGCGCTTGCCTGTTAACGCTCTTCTGCACATTCACTGGAAACTGCGTTTCAGCAGAAACTAGCACCAGCATCATCCTGTGTGCCATCGCACCAGGACTCCTGCACACTGGCGCAACAGGCAGAAAAAAGGAATAAAACTTTTTGGACAGGTCACCATTGCCCTATTCCTCTCCCCGCAAACACATATTATGGCCTCCCGGAAAAGAGGAAAGAGGTTTCACAGAAGGAATCAAGATCCCGAAGATTCCATCTTCCAAGGGGAATCAAAACAGGAATCCTTGGTCCCTGTCTCTTCTGAAGTTTCTTTTTCCTTGACAGACCACCGTCAGCAAACAGGAAAGCATCAACAGACTGATCTCTAGATCACCGTTTTCTGATGGCTAGTTCACGGTTTGCTGATTGCTAGCTCGCTGATCGCCAGTTTCTAGCTCAGCTTGATCATTGACCTCTACTCCCTCCAATGACTAACGATCTCCGATTGCTAGCGTTCCAATCATCGATTGCTAGTCAATAACCAGTCATCAGCTTGCTGATCACTAGGTCACCGATAGGCAGCTCATCTTTCTTCGATCGTTGAACTCAGCTCGCTGATATCTGACCAGCCCATCGTCAGTTTGCTGATCTCTGACCAACCAGCGATCAATCGCTGATCATCAATGGCTTACCATCACGAACTGACTATCATTAAACCATTCTGCTGTGTCTCAGGGCTCTCAGAGCAGATTACCAATTCACTGGCAGACTGACCAGACAGCCTTCATCTGCCTGTCAGTTACCCTCCTCGGCTCACAGACCGCCAATTCACCGATCGTCGGCAATTCGCCAGCAGTTCGTGACTCGGACTTACTAGTCAACCTCTGCCCGTAGTTCCCTGGATCAGAAGGTATACAACATACTTCTCGCTACTGGCCGTTCACCATCACACTAAAGTGATCGGCAAACGATCGACAACCCTCATCAACGGTTTGTCGACAGGGGATTACTTGCAAGCACTCTCCAACTGCACAGTAACCACGATACCCAACCGTTGACCATTGATTAACATTCGCCAGATTGATTCTATTCTAAGGAATAGCATCAATCCCATCAGGGTGCATGGTAGGGCCAAGCTTTGCCTTCCTTCTGTTAGTTAAAGGAATTCTCCCTCAGGGAAGAATTCTTACACAGGGTATTGCGTCTGATCCTTTACGCCACGAGTCAAGACCCCAGCGTCAACAATCTCCCATGCAAAAGGATCCGCAAGAAGCTGTCCCTTGGGGTCGATGTCCACACCATTTTGGAGTTCAAATAAGGGCCAAGACCTCAGGTCTTCATTTGCACACTGGACCTAAAGGACACATACTTCCAGGCACAAACCATCCATCTAGGAAGGTTGGAAGATTCAGTCTAGACAAACAAGAAACACCAGTTCAGGGCACTCTGCTTCGGTCTTTCCACTACACCCATCCTGGTCTCACAGGATCGGCTTCTGTCTCCTCCGTTTTGGGACGACTGACTGACCTTAGCAGACTCGGTGGCAACCTTGCATTAGCACCAGAACTTCTGAAGTCTTTTTATCAAGATCCAGTGATCAAGGTAAATATGCAGAAGTCTTCTCTACTTCCCTCTCAGAAGACTGGTGTATCTGGGTATGATTCTAGGCACCAATCTCCACAAACTCTCTTAAAACGAGAAGAACTCCTATCCCAGAGTGACTTGAGTCTGACTGGAATCAAGCCCTCGATTCCCCAGACATTCTGACCCCCATGGGACCAGAAGTTTGGACGAACCTCAATGGATGGGTGTCAGTTGAGAATCTACAGAGCGGTATAACCTCATCCTTCCACATCCGTCGGACTTGATGCTGTGCGTAGAACACATAAAAAGAAGAGAGGAGGTACCATAATGCTGCACCACACGACCTCAACCCTCTGGACAGAGTCCGAAAGTACCTTCATTTAAATCTCTTAAGAGATGAAGGCCAACTTTCCGGTCCTTCAGCAGCCTCATCGGTTCCTAACAGATTACTCAGTGATGTGATGGGCGACAATACCACTCACCACATGGAGGCTCACATCGGCAAGCAAGAAGGTACTTGCTCGCAGCCTCTTCCCATCTAACAGTATAAACACTGAGATGGGCCAAAGTCCTTTCGGTGCCACTATCAGCCCACTTCATTCCTGACTAGAGGAATGTGCTCGCCGAAAATCTGTGCACAGCATCTCAGATAAGGTATACCGAATGGTCTTTGGATTGCCTTGTAGCCAACAAAGTCCCGACTTTACGGGGTCTTCCAACTAGTGATCTGAACCTCAGGCTGTCGTTGCTCCCCAGCCCTAGACCACAAGGCGCTCTGGCAAAAAACAGGCTAACAACGGTGGATACAACAATGACGTTTACGTCTGGTCCCTGTTTTGTCTGGAGAAGGGCACTCAAGAAGGCTAGAACATCGGTCAGCCTCTCAAGGGCTCTCCTAGTTCCGCTTTGGCATTATGCAGAACGGTTTCCAGACCTTTTACAGCTCCTGATAGAGTCTCCAAGAGAACCCTCTCCACATCACATACAACCCACTTCAACACCTACCACAAGGTATAGCTTTGCTATGATTGTACGCCTGGAGACTACCCAGTACCTCTTTTGCGAAAAGGTTGTCTAGATATCTGAGGAATTCTTCAGTATCAGTCTACCAGGCAGTATAATGTCTTGTGTGGTTGGTATCGTGTGAAAGTGTTATCCTCCACTTGATACCCCTATTCCAGCAAAAGCGGAATCCTCAAGTATATACAAGAGGATAAGACCCCCTATTCAGTTTTGACAGGTAAAGATGATCACTCAACCTTGATCCTTCACCTTCAAGCTGAAAGGAAGGGACATGATTGATAGACATTTCCTAATTCATACGGACTTACAACTTGCCTTTCTCCAGTTGGAATTGAGACCTTCCTCTCGGAACATGGTTCAAGTTCTCCGATCTCTAAAGAGACCTCCTTATGTTCCACTTCAAAAGGGCAAATAATTTTCACCCGATTTAAGAAGACAATGTTCCTACACACTCTGACAGCAACCATACGAGTTAAGGATCTTCATGGTCTCTCTTTCCACATGGCCCATTAATGAGAAGGGCGAAAGGCAATGTTCAGTTTGGTCCCTGAGTATGTTGCCAGACACAGTCTCCAGAGGTGACGGATCCTACACAAGTCTCCTCTTGGTAATGGACGATCCAGATCATCCGTTACTGTACCCAGGGTAAGGTATGAGACTCTACTTTAAGAAAACGGCAACAGCCCACCCGGGTCCAATTTCTTGTCATCAGCACTGGGAGAGACTAGAGGAGGATCACCAAAACATCATCTCAACATTACGGCTCACGATGTCAGGGGCATAGCTATGCCCCTGGTCCTTCTTAGCAGATAACTCTGTGACGCAGGTTTTACAAGAAAGAATGTGAATGCTCCAGGTGACTTTCACAACCTTTCTCCAGCAAGATGTGACCCACAGGAACTCGATACGATCTCTATCGGTCTGGTAGTGGCTGCACAACAGCTGGTCGTATACCTCAAGCTCCTTATTGGACAAGTAGCAGAAGGTTGAGGGCACTGTTACCCGGTTTTAGTCTGCGTGAATGAAAAGATTTGACTGGCTCTTATTCTTTTCTTCATCCTACCCTTTTGTGGGTAAAGCAGCATCCTGGGTTCTGTGCATAAGCTGACCTCAAACCACTGCAGGTAAACCATGCTCCTTTGTATACCTAGTGTTAATTTAATACTGTTGCGTCCCCATACCCTGGCGAGGTGGTAATGGGAAAGTCTTGGTTACATCAGGTTTTTCCTACAATAGACTCGTAATAATTTTACCTAGACAGTCACACTTCTGCATGTCTCAACACACAGCTTGCGCAGGCCGCGGACCCTGTGTAGAAAGGTTTTAGCAAGGGCAGGGACTCCTTATTTTTGAGTACTAACATACTCAAATAAGGAGCCCCCTGGTAAAGCCAAAAGCCAGATTGGCAGGGACGTTCACCCTTCCTAATGGGTGAATCCCCTAATAAATAGCGTGGTTTGTATTCCAGTTACGGAACAAATGACAAATTCGTAGATAATTTGTATTTTTCCTAACTATACAAACCTTAGCTATTTATACAAACTTGCCTGCCAGCCCTATCCCCCTTGAAGTCCTACCTCCAAGCAAAGTGACTAAATCACAGGTGTGGGAACGGGAGTGGTAGCAAGCTACCCCCATTTACCCCCCGCTAACTAGCAGTGTGGGTAGTTAACCCTTGCTAGATTTTAATGGCTCATCATTTCAGCTCTGCCGAAAGTATAGCCCCTAATAAATAGCTAAGGTTTGTATAGTCAGGAAAAATACAAATTATCTATGAATTTGTCATTTTTATTACAGTTACTCCGCTCCCCCTTCTCCTGTGGATGCCGACTGGGGAAGGGAGGGCATAATACTTATTTTCTGGGTCGATCAGTGACGGCCGGTGAAAAGGGTCCTTCTTACACTTTTCTAATATAAATCTTCCAAATATACTAGAGAAAGATAAAAGCATGGAATGCAGAGGTTACAACCCTCGCACGATCACCTTGTGGGTGTCGTGTATTTAACAAGGGCGTGTGTAAACCACTATTCACAGGCTGTCTTCCATTTAGATAATCCCTTCATCAAAGGGGAGGGCTGTGACAGGCCCTAGAGAATACAGTTGGACTACCCCACTGACACCTACTACTCGCGCTCTCCAGGTCATCCTTCTGTTTTGGACTTGCCCGCTAAGTCGTTTTTTATTTTGTTAGGTGTGTTTTGCAAGTGATTGTCGTTAATTCAACATGACTGACGTTGCTACTTCACCTTTACCAATGTTAAGTACCATAGTTTGTTTTGACAGTTTTTTTCAGTACCGGGCATTTGTTCTCTTTCCAGTAATGTGGATTTTAATTTTGGAAGAGGCTTAGCCGTCCTCTGTATCGGCAGCCATTTTGGTTTTGTTCGATTCGGTAGTTTTTCAAGTTAATATTGCCCTTCTGGTACTCTGTCATCTAGGTTATATCACTTACGTTTTATGACCAATATTATTATCATTATTTATTATTGTTTTTTACTATGGTATTTATTTGCTAGCAAGTCCAATTTGGTCGAAGAATATCGATCTAGTCTTTGTTATAGTTATGTTCACGCCTCAGGAAGGTGCTCGTTTTAGACTATATCTTTATGTTTAATTGTTACGTTGTCGTTATTCTTCGTTCTTGGTTATTACAATATTATCATTATTCTTATCATATTATTGTGTGATTTTGGTTTTTTATTATGTAATCTTGAGAGCGTGAGCATAGAGTGCTCGTATTCTGTTTCTACAGATAAAAGTTACCCCTTCTCTCGTTTTCTTTATTAAGCTCGAGTAGAGGAGGTGGATTTCCCGTTTTCCGTTTTATACGATCATGAGTCCTCCCTAGGGAATTTTCTGTTACATAATTTATTTTATTTTTTCTCATTCGACAAAGCTGAGCTATTCTGTTCGTGCCTGGGGAATCTGCTGTCACTGCCGTCCCGCAGAGGACGTCATCATGGGCGTCATCCCTTCTCTTAGAAGTACGCCCGTGACAACATGATCAGCACTTCAGATCATCTTAGAATGCTACCAGGAGGTTCGCCTCCAGGAGTTGGACAACTTTCCCTTCTGAGGGAAAGATTCGTCCCCAGGTGTAAGGTTGTTTCTCCCTTCCGAGGGAAAACTTCCCACATCTAAATCACTTCATCTACTCCGACTGCTGTTGCTGCCTTTGCCTAGACTACTCTCCCCCCGTGCTGAGTCTCTCTTCCTTCAGGGGTGGAGCATAGTTTTAGGCAAGTCTCTCCTGCGAAATGTTCACCTCTCGTTCATGAGATAGGCCACTCATGGAGATTCCTCTTCGGAGGATCGCTATTGCTGAAGGTCAGCTTGCTGATCCACCGGCCCTCATAGGCGTCATCCCTTCTCTCAGAAGTACGTCCATGGCAACACCTGATCAGCACTTAATCTTCGAGGAAAGGTGGTTTCCCCCCTTCCTAGGGAGAACTGCCTGCATCTTAATCACTTCACAGACTCTGACTGCTGTTGCTGTCTTCGCCTAGACGACACTCGCCCCTTGTTGAGTCTCTCTTCCTTCAGGGGCGGAGCATAGTCTCTCCTGTGAAGTGAACACCTCTCTCACGAGAGGGGCCTCTCGTAGTGACTCCTCTTTGGAGGATCGCACTTGCTGAAGATCAGCTTGCTGGTCCACCGGCCCTCATGGGCGTCATCGGTTCTTGATCGTCCTACCAGCAGACCCACCAGCGCAACCTTGCGCTGCAGCTTAGTCCCTGGACTTCGGTCCTGGACTCTCCTATGGACCTTTCACGGTCGCCATCGGTGGATGTTCGCCCTTCCAAAGGGCACATGCCAGTTCCTGACCGTCCTGCCAGCTGTTCGCCCTTCCAAAGGGCACATGCCAGTTCCTGACCGTCCTGCCAGCTGATCTGCCGACCTACCAGCGCAACCTTACGCTGCATTTAGTCCTTGGACTTCAGTCCTGAACTCTTCTGTGGACCTTTTACGGACGCCATCAATGGATGTTCTCCCTTCCAAAGTGCTCATCCCAGTTCCTGGTCGTCCTGCCAGCTGACCCGCCGACCTACCAGCGCCACCTTACGCTGCAGTTAGTCCTTGGACTTCGGTCCTGGGCTCTTCTATGGATCATTCCTGCATGCCAGAGCTCTCCTGCACCTGCGCGCCAGAACTCTCCTGCACCTGCGCACCAGAGCTCTCCTGTACCTGCGCCCCAGTGCTTTCCTACAATCCCACACTCATGCGTGCCAGCATTATCATGAGCGCACCAGTCTTCGGCTCTTCTGCTTTGCCGTCGCAGCCGTCACCTGCAGAGGAGCCGCCGCTGCAGTTATCTTTTGGCCCTCGACCTTCGACTGTTCCTGGACCTGCTGCTAGTCCTCCGACTTCGGTCGTGGATCTCTCTGCAGATCGTTCGCGATCTTCATCGGTGGATGCTCGCCCTTCCATAGGGCCATCCCAATTCCTGAGCTACCTGCCAGCTGACCTGCCGACCTTCCATCGCCATTCCTGTTCCCAGTAAAGCCTCTTGAGGCCCTACCAAAGTTCGCAGCTGCGTGCCAACCTCCTGCAGTGCACTGGCACTCACCAGCAGCCTGTCAGCACCAGCCTGCTCATCAGCGTTCTATAACGCTTCTGCACGCTCCTTTACCTTCTTGCCCTCAATGCCCATCAGTGCGCCAATGATCTCAGGCTTAACCAAGCCCACCGAAACTGCGCACACGCGCAACTTCCGTCTCCTGCTCGCCCACGTGCCATCGCTCTCCCGCGCGCCAGCATTCTCCTGCGCCCCATCGATCTCCTACGCGCCATCACTCCCCGGTGCGCATGTGGCATCATTCACCTACGCGCCCGTGCCATCACTCGCCTGCGCGTATGCGTCATATCTCTCCTGCGCCCAAGATCTCGCCTGCGCGTATGCGTCATATCTCTCCTGCGCCCAAGATCTCGCCTGCACGTTCGCCCACGCATCAGGACTCTCCTGCGCGTGCTCGCCAGCTCTCTCCTACATGCCAGCGCGCTCCTAAGCACCAGCGCTCTCATGCTCGCCAGATCTCTCCCACGTGCACCCGAGACTGGTATACCTAGGCATGATAATATACACCAATCTCCATGAAGCCTTCCCATCAGACGACAGAATAGCAAGGCTAAGGAAGGTCGCAAGACCCTTCCTCAGATGAGAATTCCCAGCCCAGACGTGGTTACGTCTCCTCGGTCACGTTTCATCACTGGGCCGTCTAGTTCCCAATGGTCGCCTCAGGATGAGATCCCTCCAGTGGCGACTCAAGTCCCGGTGTAATCAGACTCTCTATTCCCTGGACATCCGGATCCCCATGGGATCAGTGGAGCTGACGGACCTCGAGGGGTGGAGGGCAGACGAGAATCTTCGAAAGGGAGTGGATCATCTCGTGTTCCCCCGGATTTGATGCTGTTCTCAGACGCTTCAGAAAAAGGGGGGAGGGGCCTACGTGCTGCACCACACGTCCTCAGGCCTCTGGTCAGAGTCAGAAGAGTACCTCCACATAAATCTCTTAGAGATGAAGGCCGTCTTTCTGGCCCTTAACAGTTCCAATAGTTCCGGGCGGGTCATTCAGTGGTGGTGATGAGCGACACCACCACAGTAGTGGCTTACATCAACAAACAAGGAGGTACTTTTTCGCAGCACCTATCCCATCTAGCGGTAGAGATAATGAGATAGGCCGAGATCCACTTGATACCACTATCGGCACGCTTCATTCCCAGCAAAAGGAATGTGCTCGCCGACAACTTGAGCAGAGTATCTCAGATAGTGAGTACCGAGTGGTCTTTGGATCATCTAGTAGACAACAAAGTCCTGACTTTGTGGGGTTCTCCGACAGTGGACCTCTTCGCAACGGCCCTGAACTTCAGGCTTCCGTTGTATTGTTCCCCAATCCCAGACCCCAAGGCTCTCTGGCAAGATGCATTCCAACAACGATGGGACAACATCGACGTTTACGCCTTGCCTCCATTCTGTCTGATGAAGAAAGTACTCAACAAGGCCAGAACATCGGTCAACCTTTCAATTACCCTCATAGCTCCACTGTGGCATCACGCAGAGTGGTTTCCGGACCTTCTGTAATTCCCAACAGAGCCCCCAAGAGAACTCCCTCCACGACATGATCTACTCAAATAACTACATGCCAACATATTCCACAAAGCTGTAGCTTCGCTACGACTTCACACCTGGATACTATCTAAGGTGTGTAGCACTCTCTCAGAGAGGATTTTCGCAACAAGTTGCGACAGGATGTCTGGACACCTGCAAAAGTCATCAGCAGCAGTCTACCAGGCAAAGTGAAAAGTCTTCTGTGGTTGGTGTCGTGGAAGGGGTATCTCTCCTCTTGATGCCACTATTCCAGCAATATCGGAGTTCCTTGTATATTTGCGTGAAGAAATGTGCCTCTCAGTCTCGCCAGTAAAAAGGCTATCGCTCGGCCTTAAGCCTCTCCTTTAGACTAAAAGAAATGGACATTTCTTCATCGCTAGAACTTTCCTTACTCTTACGGAGTTATGAACTTACCTGCCCTCAGTCTGAAGTGAGGCCTCCCCCATGGAATGTAGTTCGAGTTCTCAGGTCTCTTAAGAGACGTGCCTATGAACCATTATGCCAGGCAACATCGCCACCTAACTTGGAAGGCGGTGTTCCTGCTAGCTTTGGCTTCGGCCAAGCGAGTCGGTGAACTTCATGGTCTCTCATACGACATCGCCCATTCAAGGGGACGGGGAGAGGTAACATTCAGATTCGTCCCTGAGTTTATTGCTAAGACTCAGAACCTGGGAGTAGCGGATCCACGATTCGACTCCTTCCGGATTTCGAGTCCTCGTTCTCTAACAGATGACCCTGATCATTTCTTACTATGCCCAGTGAGGAGTTTGAGGCTGTACCTTAATAGAACAGCCGCAGTCCGTCATCGTGTGCCTGCACTCTTCATCAGCACTGGAAGGACCAAGAGGAGGGTCACCAAGAACACCATATCGGCATGGATTCACAAAGTCATAGACCATGCACTGAATCTAGACCCTCCTCCTTCACGTCGCCCCAGAGCTCATGATGTCAGGGGCATAGCTACGTCTCTGGCATTCAAGAGAAACTTCTCAGTGACGCAGGTTCTTCAAGCTGGGGTGTGGAAATGTCAAAACTATGTTCACATCCCATTACCTGCAAGACGTGACCCACAGAAGATTCAATATGTTTTTTATCGGTCCTGTGGTAGTTGCACAACAGCTGGTTCAAGACCTCAAGCTCCTTATTGAACAAAAGGCAGAAGGTTAAGGGCATTGTTACCCGGTTTTAGTCTGCATGAATGAAAAGGTTTGACTGGCTCTTATTCTTTTCTTCATCCTACCCTTTCGTGGGGAAAGCAGCATCCTGGGTTCTCTGCACAAGCTGACCTCAAACCACTGCAGGTAAATCATGCTCCCTTGTGTACTTAGTATTAAAACTAATATTGTTGCAAACCCCATACCCCAGCAAGGTGGCATTGGGAAAGTCTTGATTACAACAGTTTTTCCTTCCTAAGACTAAGGAATAACTTTACCTGGACGGTCACACTTCTATATATCTTAACACAGCTTGCGTAGGCTGCGGAGCTTGTGTAGCAAGGTTTTAGCGAGGTGCAGGGACTCCTTATTGTTGAGTACTGACATACTCGGATAAGGAGCCCTGGGTAAAGCCAAAAGCCAGATTGGCAGGGATGTCCGCCATTCATAGTGGGTGAGTCACCCCTAATAAATAGCGTGGTTTGTATTCCAGTTACGGAACAAATGACAAATTCGCCAGCCCTATCCCCCCTTGGAGTCCTACCTCCAAGCAAAGTGAGCTAAATCACAGGTGTGTGAGTGGGAGCAGTAGCAAGCAAGCCCTCCCCCCCTCCCCGCTAATTAGCGGTGTGGCTAGTTAACCCTCGCTAAATTTTAATGGCTCGTCATTTCAGCTTCGCCGAAAGTAATACCCCTAATAAATAGCTAAGGTTTGTATCGTTATGAAAAATACAAATTACCTACAAATTTGTCATATTTTCATCATTGTATATTGTATGCTAGTACGAATTGAGCTTTCCCCCTGAAAATTTTGTCAACATACCGAACAAGTGTTTGATATTTTTCACATGTCATCAATGGAGGTACGATAGTTCAAGATTACATAACAAAGACCCCTTTTATCTTGGGTCATTTCTTATTGTGATTTTATAGAATTCTTTAGATTTATGTATGCTTGCATTCCCTCTCCCATTTGATGATCTACACAGCACATATTATTTTCAAGATTTGTATCCATTTACTGGCACATAATACCTTCATATTACATAGAAAATTGATATAGCCACATTGTTAAATCATCAGGCGTGAGGTTTGGTTAACTTAGGGAAAATCTGCTTTAATTCTTATGCTTTTGTGTAATCTTTTGCGCAAGTAGATTAAAAACATTTTTTTTTCTTTACAGGTCAACAATACAGAGGGCAGCTACTGAACCTGTCACACTTCCAGGGTATTCAGTCCCAACCAAACTTACAGATTCTTTCATAAAAGAAGTTATTATTCTAGCTGACATGTTCCAAATAAGTGAGATGACTTCGCTGTCTTTGCTAAGAGCAGCAGAAGAAGAAAGGACCATCTATCCTGGAATTCCAAGAGGACTGATTGCTGTATTATTTTATTATGATAGTAGAGTGCATTTGGCAAATGCTTTGAAGACTCTGGTTCAAGCTAGGCAAGGTATTTCATGGGTACTTCTTCCTGATAATGAAGAATTGGCTATCAGTATAACAAGGTATTTAGAACCTATCCTTAATATTAGTATGGTAGATAGAATTATTGAATTGATATCATCCATGGACATAACCAAAGAAATTGAAGTCTTGCAGCAGAACCGGGCTTTGGGGGATTCCAAACATAGGAAATTGGTGTTAGACAAATTTTTATCTGTACGAACCCTTTTATCTGAAACACTTTTTGGGTGGGCTGCTCAGACACCTCTAAAAAAAGATGAGTGTCGACGTTTGCTAGTTTATTTGTCGAAAGTTAAACTCACTGAAACGAGTGATGGTTCTTTAGATCAAGTTAATTTGGCATTGCTTATGGCACTCTTATACAGTTTGGAAGCAGGACATATCCTGAGTACAGAGGATATGACAGAGGCTCTCAGCCAGTTCCCCATTACCAGTGATCGCACATTTGTTCAAGAAATACATAGGGAATTAAAGTCAGATTTAGTGTGGGAGACCCCTGGGTTAAAGGCAGTGGTTCTCTTGGCTTGGACAGTCAGTTTTGCCAATTTAAGACAGATAGCAGTTGCAACTCAGCTAGCTGATATCGATGCTATTCTTGAAGATGATGATGCTATGCTCGATGAAGCTTTGAAAGGGAAAGTTTTTTCATTCATTCAGAATGCCATTTTGTCCAAGAAGAATGTTCCTCTAGAAACGTTTTATTGTCAACGTCTCCATGCCATACTGTCCGATTTTATCATTAGTTTTCCCGAACGTGTTAAAGCAATGAAAAACAGAGCTGATGAAAATTCAAGATTAATCACAGCAAATCTAAAGGAAAGTTTGCAGCCTCCCACAAATCTTGATCAACCATTTGAGGAGTTGCTCACTTGCCTAGCAGCATTATATCAAGATGGGCAGTGTGGTGAGTTAGTAGAGGAATACTGGTGTCCAAGTGAGATATTGCCAACAGCTTCCCTTCAGTATCGTAGTCAAGGTACGCGCCAGATGGCTCTCTTCAAATTTGTAAGGCTTCCTGGGGAATATTTACCCCCTTCATTGTTTGTTCCTTATGTTAATTTGTTAACTAGTTTAGCCACCACTCAGCGTTCAGCACAGTATGTTTATAATTTTCTTCGAATGAACAGCCAACCCCTCTCTCAAGGTAGTAATCTAGCATGGGAACACTTCATGACTGCTTTGACACAGTATTATAATAACTTGAAAATTGAGGAACCCAATGCAATGGATACCATGTACAGAGTTCGAGGAACTCCACGCTGTATCAAACCTCAAGAAATACAAGGGTTATTGACTGTGTTGCAGTTACTTGCGACAGTAGCAGAGAAAGATGAATTGTCTCGAGTTGCCTTATGCGACAATGCTTCATGGACACCATTATATGTATGTACAGGGTTACTGACATGTGCTGTACCTTTATCACTGAAGATAGAATTAGTTAGTACATTAGCTGCATTTAGTAAAACTCCAGTCTTAGCTCAAAAAGTGTGGGAATTGATTGAAGGAGCCAGGCTGATTCCCCTGCAAGATGGTGTTGCGGGCTATCAGCCTCGTGGCCTATTAGTAGACATAGAAGAACTAGAGTGCAGTAAGGAAGAGTTTCCCTTGACTAGGTCACTTCTCAAGTTATTCAGTACTTTGGTATGCGCTGGTATTCCACCCATGCTAGGCGCTGCCACTAGGGCACCAGGATTCAGACCTTATTTAAATTTGATTAGAGACTGCATATTTTTGCGCCATGATTCTCGCTCATATCGCGATGCTGGTGAACGTTGGGCAGTTGCAAGAGGGTGCCTGGAACTTCTTCACCAGTTGTTAACGGAGCAGTCTGCTGTTTCTGAAGATCATCGTAATGCTAACCCCCCAGGTAATTCTATTTTGTTGGATCTTGTTCAGGAATCTCAGTTACAAAGACAAGTGCTCTCTGTTTTACATGATGGTGTTCAAATTTTGCAGCAGTATAGAGAGGTCCCAGGTCAGGATGACTTACATGCCAGCTTATTGTTAGTTCTCCAGCTTTTAGTAGCAGCTCAAAGTCAACAACATACAGTGCTTAGTGGTTCATCAAATCCAGAGGTTATTTTAGGTGTTGAGAGACTCCTCATGGGTGTTAATCCACATACTGGTGTGAGTGACCATCTTTTAAATATTATCCATGTTGTGGCTCACCATCAAACGTTGCCTCAGCATGCTACAGTAGCATGTCAGTTGTTAGCTACTTCAGCTGCCAGTGCAAGCACTCAAACTCATTTGCTTTCCTTGATTACGTCCACATCAACAACAGCCACAACTGTTCGTCACAGTTTTGTTGAAGTCATAGACCAGACTGCTCTTGATATACCAGAACACCTTGAAGCTGCAGAAGCCGCTTTGAATTTGCTTCTCAAATTTTTGCCCCTACCTTCACCTAATGTTGCTCACTTTCTTTTAGGATATTTATCAGATGGAATGACTAGTTTACGATCAGATCTACTCGATGCCGGAGCTCGTGGATACCCTCGTACTGCATTGCATGCCACACTAGCTGCCCTACCTTCATGTCCCCCAAGTTTGGCTGAAGTAGCTTATCGTTTGATTTATTCTTTGTGTAGTGACAGCCTTACTTCAGCAGCAACTCTTAGATATCTACGGTCTTCCCACGACCTCCTTTATCGCACAGTCGCAATGGGTTTGTCTCAGGCTGATTCAAGACTCCATTTGTTATCACAAGGTTGGGTTCTAAGGTGTGTAGCACTTGAATTACGCTACCATGATACACATCAGCAGCGCTCACAGCTAGCTCGTCTCATTCACTTACTAGTAGCAGGAGCAGAGTTACCACAGCAAGAACCATTAGATGTGTCACAAGGATGGGTTGGTGGTATGAGTGGTGGTCGAGGTCCCCTCCTGACTTTATTAGATGCAGTTGATTTAAGTGTAGATTCTCCACCTCCACTTCAATGTGAATACTTCACTCGGGCACCTGAACTAATTAAGTCTTGTGAAGGTCCTACTCCTCAAGGTCCTATGATCAATTTAAGGATGCTACATCAGCAGCTGACTGCTCTCTTACAGGAAGGAGGTTCAAATGTGTCAGTCACCCAGCATGATCCCCTGCAAGCTGAGTTGGAATTGGTTATGGGTCATGCTTTGATGATCAATCAAACTCGAGCATTTTTATTTGCCATCAGACATTTTCTGGAAGGTTGGAGACAAGTTGTAGAAGTTGTGGTTGCTGTAACCCCTCAAGATCTTATAGAAACTGCCACTCACCACACCTTCCTTCATACTCTTACACATGACTTGTCTCGCCGATTGTTGGATGACTCTGCTTTGCCGTCTCTCACAACACAGTTGGTCTCTACGTTACTGATGCTAGTAACAACTTTACGAACTTTATATGCAAGAACTACACAGCATCATCCACAGTATGTTTCCATGTTAGATAGTGGGAATGCAAATATTCAACCAGAATTTCCATCATCGCTACAGTTAGTTTTGAGGGGGTTAGTAGAATGTGTAGCCAGATTCAGACAGTGTAGTCAAGGGGTACGTACCTTTACTTATGGAGCACTTCTTAATTATTTACAAATTAGAGCTGATCCCTATGAAAAATCTGAAAGTGAAGACAGCACATGGTCTCTCTTGATAGCTCCTCGTGAAACACAGGAGGAGCAGTTTCACCGCGAAAATTATGAAGTTGTGCGAGAAGAGTTACCCCAGTTAGTTGATGTACTAGCAATCGAGGCAGGTGGGGGTCATCATGTGTGTCAGGTTTTAGCACTTACTTGCCTTAGTGCTCTAATTGCCTTGGAACATCGAGCTACTCCTCTAACAACAGAATCATTGTTATTATCTCATCTTATTGATCAAGGGCATTTGAGACGGTTATTAGATGCTTTGAGGACAGACGATCGTCAGTTGCTTTCTCTTTTATCTGATGAAGTGGAGGATTTACGACCACTCTATGTTTATGAAGCCAGAATGTCTCTTTTGGCTCGTCTAGCCTTGTCTCCATATGGTGCACAACAGTTGTTACAAGCTGGCCTTACCACACGACTTTCAGAAATGGTATCTTTAGATTATCGGCCAATTCAACCTGTTCATGGATCTAGCGGAGATGACTTTTTACCCAGTTCAGTACAACGTTACAGGTCAATATTGATGGCAGCCTTACGCGTATATATATCTATCTTAACATCATTAGGAAGGGACAATTATTCTGCAACTGCTCATGTTTTAAGGTTTCTTGCATCCCACGCAGAAGCTTTGGCTGCTGGATTAGGAGCTCCTGCATCCCCAACCTTGAATGCACTAGAAGAAGTAGCACTTTTATCAGCAACAGTTGCAGGGGCTGCTCCACCAGGTCCCATCACAACTACCGATCCTGCTCAATTAGAGGCATGTGCCCAAGCTACTCGACTTCAGCAACTTCTCATGGCTTTGCTTCCTCACGTATTGCCTCGAAGTCGCCTTGCTAATGCCCTTAACTCCTTGCCTGAAAATGAGGAGGGTCTTAATATAAAGGAAACTGCACGTACTGCAGCTCTAACGACACTTTGTTCAGTGTTGAATTATGCGACTGCACGTTTGATCCACGGAGGAACTGCTGCTCGTGATATCACGTTGGTATTTAGAGCATCAATGGACAATGGAGTAGCAGTAGGGGCTGTAGGGCGTCCTTTATCTTTAGCAACTTTGATAGATTGTGTAGACCAAGTTAGTCAACAGTTTGCTGTTGCCCGGAAAGCTCGGGAAAATGCCACCCTTCAACTAGAAGCTTTGGAAGGTAATCAGCCTGTTGAACACCTGAAACAGTTTGTCAGTAGTGCTATTGCAGATGCAGCTTCTCCTGCAGCAGTTCGTAGATTAGCTGAGGAACATTTAAGTGAAGTGGTTTTCCAACATAGAAGACAAGAGCAACTAGCAATACATGCTGCTGAGTCAGCAGCATTACTGTTGTGGAGGCACTTGGAATATTACATACTTCACGCACCATCTGCTCCTGGAACTGGCCAAGATGACCTTCCTGCTCGTGAAGTGGGCCTCTCTCGTACGTTAACCCCAAATGAAGTTGAAAACTTGAAAAAACAAGCTGCTACAGCTTTGCAGGATGTCTTGCCTAACCTTCAGAAAGTGCAAGATGAGAATTCTACCAAAGGACATGTTGCTTTCTTAGATGCTGCCATTACAAGGATCCGAAGACTTCTCGTTCCATAGCCTAGTTTTATTTAGTATGTTAGTTTTTAAAGGAGTTGCTATTTTTATGGACCATTAGAATTTGCTTATCTTAAATTTACATAAGTATTGGTTTTGATATATGAGGGGGGAATATAATAGAAATTTGAGTTTATTTTTTTGTAAATAGCCTAAGTTCATATACAATGTGTTATATATAGCCACTATTTCATGTACCCTGTGTTTAGAAGTTATCTTAAGTGTTCTTTAATTGTAATGAATATTTTCTGTTTAAACAGCACACAACTATTCCACTCTGTATGTAATTCAGCCTTGCTCTCATCTTGTTTTGTCTTTCCCCTTTTATTCATTTGCAATCATGAATTTCATTATAGGGAGTTAATCTTCATAAGATTTTACTAACCGTAACTGTTGTGTTAAGATCAGTTTGTTTATACTGGTGTTTGTTAAAGTTTAAGATACTGTGTTTTTAATTTAGTTGTGTTTGAAGGAAGATATTTCTGGTGAAGTTTGAAAGGTATACGCCATATTGTTCTGAGGTTAGTTGTTACAAATGATATGTGTAATGCTTCTCTAAGTGAATTTTGAGTACTGTATGCTTGTAACAAGAAATGCTTGACCTTTGAATTCCCACCTGCATATGGGCTGTCTTTGAATGTGTGAATTGAGTGTTTGTTGAAGTTTATGGTCTATTATAGTCATATACAAATTGTTAATAAATAATTATTGATCTGTCGTAAAATTTGACTAAGAAAAATAGAGTGTGAGTTTAGATTTTAAGCAAAATCAATCTAGAGCTCGGTATGGTAGTGTGGAAGTATTTTTGCATTTCCAGTTTGACTTGAAGAGTTCACTTGACCAATTAACTTGAAAATGTCTGTGTATGGTCAGTTATTTATGGCAATCAAGGGATGGATCTGTCAAGAACAATCTGGTGCAGTTGTGGCGTTAGTAAATGCTTGTAGTCTGTATGAGTTTTGTGTGTATATTGTACTGTAGTGTTGGTTACTTTTGTAAAAATTATAAGACAGTTCTGAAGTGAGTGTTTTATGTTTTCCTTTATATGTCTCTTGAGGATAAGACTAGGTCATCGTAACATTTGACAGTAGTGTTTATTTCATCCTTAACTAGATGTACTTTAAACCAGACTTGAATGTCATAATATATTTACACAATTTACAAATCCTTTTTTATTTTCTGTGCTATTCTAGCTGCAGTGTTGTTTGACTAAATGTAGCTATTTGAAGTTTACATTATATACTTTTATAGCTACTAAAAATGTTTTAATGCGATGCTACTCATACCTCAACATGTATTTGTTAAACTTTCACAATTTGTTCCTTTGTGTATACAAACTTTTCGTTCATTAAAAGATTGTCTTCAGCAGAACTAGAACAACCATTCAAATCTTTAACGAAGTAGTTAACAAGTGATGAGCTCAGGTGATTACTCCGCCAGTTGCCTGTCAAAAACTCTGGTTTTTTCGTCGACGTACTATCCAATGATGTTTAATCTTTTCATCATACGTTTAATTTGAATGGTTGTCATCGTCTCCATGTTAATAATGGAACAAAGCAGGATTGCAAGTGTATATAGGACACTGCATCAGTTTATGACTAAACCAACCATAGATAATCTCACTACATTAGAGGCATAATTGTTTACAGTTATCCCCTTTTTACTAACTGTAGAGTGAAGCCTTCCATGGGTGATCATTTGTGTTAAGGAGAGAGAAGATTAAGCCTCCTGCATTATTCTTGCTCACCTTATTGATTATTTCTTATCTGAAGCTTCTGGTTTATACGTCTTTGGCTTAATCCTGGGGCGTGTGCTTAAGGAACAGGAAGAACTATGATATACATCTGGGAGTTTTTCATGATTGTGTAGTGTGAGGTGATCATTGCATACCAGCGCCAACAATGGTTGAATGGTCCAGCAGATAGGCCCTCTATGCCTTTGAGGTTGCAGGTAGCTGAGGCTACTTAGGAACAGTGTCTCTAGTGCCAGTACTAGTGGTGACACCAGTAATTCAGAGTGATCCCAGTGCCAGCAGTATCAGTGTACCTCATTTGAAAACCCTGCAGGGCTCCTCCCTTGTGGAAATAGTGTCAAGCATACATACATACATATACCAAGGCACTTCCCCCAATTTTGGGGTGTAGCCGACATCAAACAAATGAAACAAAAAAGGGGACCTCTCCTCTCTACGTTCCTCCCAGCCTGACAAGGGACTCAACCGAGTTCGTCTGGTACTGTTAGGGTGCCACAGCCCACCCTCCCCCGTTATCCACCACAGATGAAGCTTCATGACGCTGAATCCCCTACTGCTGCTACCTCCGCGGTCATCCAAGGCACCAGAGGAAGCAGCAGGGCCAAGCAGAAAAGGTTAAAAAGTTGTGAAGCCAATAAACCTGTACGTATGTCCTAGTCCCTGTCCCCTAACCTGGGCTCATGGATCTCCATCTCTATGCCTGTTATTCCAGTCCCTGTGTCTGTGTTATGAGTACCAGTGAGCATGCCTGCCACTTCCCCTCTGACAGTGTTCCAAAAGTTGTGGTTCCTATCAAAGCAACCCATGTGGTTTCCCCCTTTAGGGAGCTTCGTTGGTGATATAGTCTCAGATCTATTAATTAATAACTCTTCTTAAATATCCTTAGAAGAAGGTTGGTTAGCAGAAGTGATTCGTTAAGTGTGAGTCGGGATGAAATGCAAAATGACTCTCATCTGCTGCTTCTTTCCTTCCCGGCAGTTGGGGATGATGTGGTTGTAGCGTTATATGCTGGATGGTACCTGAACGCTGATAAGATACACTTCTGAGCACCACTCTTTTTAGACTAGATCTGTAAGAAGTACAGTAAGTTATCCTAGCCAAGATTCTTGGCCAGGATGTGTTGTACTATGCTACCGATATTTGTAAGTTTTATTTCAAAAGCCGGTCTTCTAAAAGCTATTTAACTTCTATAGGAAAATCTTTGCTTCTATGGTTTTAAATTAAATTTCCCTTTATTCTTAATTTATAACTAACGAAACTGACGTCAATGACCTTCGATGTCAGTCTCATACACCTCCACACCTCTTTCCTGGGTACCCAATCATAAGCCTTCCCCAAATCAATAAAAAACAGATGTAGGCCCCTCTCTTTCTGTATATTTTTCCATTGTTTGCCTTGTTCAAAAATTGCATCTACTGTGCCCCTTCCTGGCATACCCCCAAATTGTTCTTCACTTTCTGCTGTTTCATTTCTTATTCCTTCATTCATAGATCTTCCTAGTAAGAGATATTAATTTTTTCCCTCTGTAGTTTGAGTAGTCCTGTATGTCCCCTTTCTTTTGAATAAAAGGACCTTGAGACTATTTCTCTGGCTGTCCTGCATTTTTTCTTGATGGTAGATCTTTTTAAAGAGGTCCCAGACCATATTAACACCCTCTCTTTCCAGACTTTTCCACACCTCAATTGGTGTGCCATCAGGTCCGACAGCCGTTTCATGTTTCATTTTGTCAAGTGCATATTTTTAGTTCTCTGGAGATATCTAAGACTGCTCTTGGGGTTTTCCCTTGTCTGTTATTCTTCTGAAATTTTCTTCATTTAATAGATTCTCAAAATGTGTTTCCATCTTGCTCTTAAGCTCAATTCCTTTGAGAACACATTTCCATTTCCGTCTTTGATCTGCTTGTTATGTCTCAGCTCTTTAGTTGCCCTATTTCTCCTTTTTGATATTTTGTAGATAATCTGACATGGTGTTTTTAAATTCTCAAACAACTAATTCTTTCCTTCTGCTTTTGTTCTACCCACAATATGTATTACTTCTTTATTTGAATTCTTCCAAGCTATTTTATTTTTGTCAGAACCATTTCTTCCTTACACTATCTTTGCTTCTCGTTTTGTTTTTATTTTATGTTGCATATGTGAGTTCCTTCACTAGCTCTTTGTTATAGGGTGTTCTTCTACCTGATGTTTTCCCAAATAATTCTTTATCTGTTCTCCATAACATAGTGTTATTTTGTACCCTCCAGATGTTCACATCGTCTGGTAATCTTATGCTGTGCAGGTCTGCTTCCTTAGGTCTTTCTCTCGTTGCTTGATCTTTTAGTTCCACCACTTTATCTGGGGCTGCACCCTTATTTTCCTTTATTCCACCCCCTGTATCCAATAATCTGATACAACTAACCTATGTTGATGGCTGAAAGTTTCACCTTTTGAGATTTTGCAATTATTTGCTTCCGCCAAATGGTTACTTCTACACGGCAGAAGATCTATTTCTGTCTCCCTTCACTACTCTATGTTGTATAATCATGGTGTTGTTTATTGCCATATAAAATGTTTTTTTAAATATTTTATTTTAATTGTTCATTACTACTTAAATTGTTTATTTCCTTATTTCCTTTCCCCACTGGGCTATTTTTCCCTGTAGGAGCCCTTGGGATTATGGCATCTTGCTTTTCCAACTATGGTTGTAGCTTGGCTAGTAATGTTAATAATAATAATAATAATAATAACAACAACAAATGGGGAGGAGGGTGGCTTGAATATCAAACCCATAGGTCATCATTACCAGCTATTTTGTTCCACACTGCATCTCCATTTCGGGTTAGAAAGATTCCTTCATTGGCCAAGTACCTGGTTCATATCAATTACAGAACTGGCCAGGCCCTATAAGCCTACTCATCCATATGAAGGCCAGATAGAGGGTTGCTTGAATCATATCCCTAGCTTTTGTATGAGACTAGGTAATCTACTTATTTCAGGGAAGAAAAAGAACCAATCGATGGAAGACGGGGGAGGGTGGGGTGTGGCACCCTAGCAGTACCAGCTAAACTCGGCTGAGTCCCTCGTCAGGCTGGGAGGAGCGTAGAGAGGATAGGTCCCCTTTTTTTAATTTTTCATTTTTATAATATTGGCTACCCCCCTAAATTGGGGGAAGTGCCTTGGTATATAGATAGAGACCTTTTACCAAGAAGCAAGTCTCCCAATTTTAAAGAACGAAAGGTTTGTACACAAGAACAAATTAAAAATCTTAAGTTATTTGTATTTTTCCTAGCTGTACAAACCTAAGTTCTTTAAAGTTAATCTTCCCATTTCAACCACCTCTCTCAGTCCTGAGCCAAAGGTAAAAAATGAATGAAGAGTAATTGGAAAGTGGTTGTGGATACTCATCACCTTATCAATGAATTCAACATCCATTTCAGCTCTATTGAAGACATTTCCTGTTTCAAGAGACTTGGGTTTATACCGTTAGAAACCCTGAAGGGCGGTACAGTAGTCCCATCATTGCACCTCACGCCCTGTGCACTGCAGACATTACCTTATGGTCTTTGCATTGTACCTTCGGTCCATAGCTGCACTTACCTTATATCCGTTCTTGCTTCCTTTCTTCCATCTTGCTGTTCAACCTCTTCTGATATGTTAAAACTATGGTTTTAAGCAAGGTGCGCTTGGTCAGTGGATGGTCGCAGTCTAACAGTGCCAGACTATATAGCCCAAGTCCATAAATTATTAAAAGTAGCTGTTGAGAAATACTGCGTAGTAACCATAGCAATTCGCCTTTGCCTCTTAATTTTTTAAAGCTATGCATGGTATGTGATTTGACATTGGAAACAAGCTAGTTATTTATTTAGATTGTGTATTTATCAGAATGTCATATGATCACACAGAGTGCAATTGCTTTTTTGTTGAGCTGGTTGACACATCTTTACATAATTTATCTTTTTTTCATTGCTTTAAATATATCTTATTTTCTTGAATACTGCATGTGTCAATTATGTTTTATTCAGTTTCTTTTTTCGATTGTAAGCATCTTTTCAGTTGTGACCCTTAAACACTTGTAGTACTGTATTCTGCTTTTCTAAATAGGGCTGCAGCTTTTCATGTACAGTACCATTATGATGACAAGTAAATCAATCAGGAACAGTCAAACTTTTGTTAACAACACTATATGCCACCAGAAACTTATTAGCACAAAAGAGTATTAGGAAACCATAATCTACCCTCAACTTATATTTTAAATGGGTAAAGTGATCCGACTCCATCCCTTTCCATCATCTTCTTCACCCAAGGAGTTAAGTACTGCGCTGTAATTGTTCGGTGGCCCCTTTCCTTTTGGTAAGGATTGAAGAGAGACTTTAGCTATGGTAAGCAGCTCTTCTAGGAGAAGGACACTCCAAAATCAAACCATTGTTCTCTAGTTTTGGGTAGTGCCATAGCCTCTGTACCATGGTCTTCCACTGTCTTGGGTTAGAGTTCTCTTGCTTGAGGGTACACTCGGGCACACTTTTCTATCTTATTATTTTTTTTCTTCCTCTTGTTTTTTTTAAATGGTGTGTTGGGCAGGCTTAATAGAAGGGCCATGGATGCCTGGTGGTTTATCAAGAGGTCGTCTTTTCCTTTTCTGATTCTTTTTCTTCTTAAAACCATCCTTACTGTCCTCCCTTCAGGTGAAGTGACTATCCTGGAGAGTATTTAGCCTTGCATGGTGTATTGGCTCCTCCATGTTGACCAGTTTTTCTGACTTTTTACTATAGTCTGTGGGTTTTCATCAATCACTTTATTTATAATTCTGTATATATTGTTTTTGTTATAATTCTTGTTAATCTAGTTTTCAAGTATGTGTTTTTTTTTTATTTCTATTAATTCTTAAACTGTCTGGAGACATTGAGCGAAATCCGGGACCAGTACGTCCTAGATTTCGTCAATGTCGTCTTCTGTATTGCAATATTTGTGGTCTTAATGCAAATATGCAAGAAAGACCTTATAGTTGCATACAGACAGTACGATATTCTTTTGTGTTCAGAAACTTTGGTTTCTAATATGAGGCACTCATCTGAGCTCCTTATAACTGGTTTTAAGAAGCCAATAATGTTGAAACGTGATGCCATACCTAGGGCCAGGGGAATGGCGGTGTATATTAGGACTGAGTCCCCTGCTTCTCATAAGTCTTGCTATCAATGTGGATGTCATGAGATTCAGGTAATGAAAGTTTGTGGCAGGCATAACAACTTTTATTTGTGTTTGATCTACGGAAATCCAGACATGGATGATTCTATCTTTGATTGTCTTCTTACCATTATGGCTAAGATACAAGATGATAAAAAGGCTTCTTTTGTCTTTGTTGGTGATTTTATTGCTCACCATAGGGAGTGGTTAAGTTTTATCTCTCCTACCGATCGCCATGGCTTAAGAGCTTTTGACTTTGCCTCTGAATCAGGCTGTGAGCAAATCATAAATGAAGCCACTCACGGGTCTAGTAATTGCTTGGACCTCGTATACACTGACTCCCCTGGCGGTAAAACTAGTAAGGTTGGTTCTCCAGTCGGGACATCTGATCATGCCTTGATTTCATTAGTAGTGAAGACTGAGCAGCCTGTCCCTGATGTATCATACTCTTGTAAAATTTATATGAAATCCCAAGCAGACTGGAATGGGATTTTGCATGATCTTTTGTTCTTGAATTGGTCACAATTATATAGTAGTGTAGATCCTGTTGTCCCTTTGAATGTGAATCTAGTCAACATAATCGATAGGCTGAAACTGAAAAGGAATACAATTTAACCATGAAAGAAACCCTTTCTGGTATAACTGAGGAACATAAATGGTGGTCTACTCTTAAATCTGCACTCTTTGGTGTTGATGCAACAGTTCCTCCTTTACTTGAACCAGATGGCTCAGTCACTCACTGTCCAAAGGAAAAGGCAACCCTGTTGGCTGATGTTTTTGTCAGTAAACAGAGTAATGAAAAACTTAAACTTCCTCATTCCTGTTTTCCTGAGGCTAAACTAATTAGTTTAGCTTTTCGATCTCGTGAGATTAAAGCTCTGTTGATGGACCTTGATGCTTATGGAGGTGTAGACCCAAATGGTATTTTTCCTTTGTTTTTTATAAAGACAGTAGATTTCTTAGCTCCAAAGTTATCTGTTATTTTGCGCAAGTTAGCAAGAAGAGGAGCTTTTAGCACTTGTTGGAGAATTGGTAATGTTACTACTCTATGTAAATGTGTTTGTGGTAGCTCAAGTCCCACTGATTACCACCCAATTTCCATAACTCCAATATTATCTAAAGTTTTTGAACGTTTTCTGGCAAAACGTCTTAAATAGGTTTGTTGAAGGTAATCATCTATTCCCTAGTTTGCAATTTGGTTTTCGTAAAGGCCTTGGAGCATGTGATGCCCTTCTTACAATTTCCAATGCTGTACAGAAATCCCTTGATTGTGGTCAGGAAGTTCGTATGATTGGCCTTGATTTTAGTGCTACCTTTGACCGTGTTAATCATGAGGCCCTTGTTTTCAAACTGAAACAGTTGGGAGTGGGTGGGTCGTTTCTTAGCATTATTATTGATTTTTTAAGTAATAGATCTCAAAGAGTTGTTGTTGATGGGCACCAAGTGAGTATAGGAATGTGATATCCGGTGTTCCACAGGGTAGTGTTCTTGGCCCATTGCTTTTCGTACTATGTACACATGACATGTGGTTTGGCCTAGAAAACAAGCTTGTTGCATATGCAGATGATGCTACTCTCTTTGCATCAATTCCATCCCCTGAATGTAGATCTGGGGTTGGGGAATCCCTTAATAGAGATTTAGCTCAAATTAGTGCATGGTGCAAATTATGGAGTATGAAGTTGAATCCTAAGAAAACTCAAAGTAGGATTGAAGTAGGTCAAGGACGGTGGCTCCTCAACATCCGGATCTCAGTATTGATAATGTTTCTTTAAATTTGTATGACACTTTTAAAACTTTAGGTGTGATTCTCTACAGCAAATTTACTTTTGAGAAACACATCAGGTCTGTGTCTTCTTCAATTGCACAAAAAATTTGTTGGACAGACGATCTATTAAATTTCTTATTCCTGATCTAGATGTTAATCTTTGGCACCGTCGTTCAATTAGTTCATTATGCATGTTGCATAAGATTTTTCATGACTCTGACCATCCTTTACATTCAGATCTCCCTGGACAATTCTATCCTGTTCGTAATAATAGACAGGCAGTAATTCTAATAGCGAGGCCTTCTCCATCGTGAGGCTCAATACTACATAGTATTCTAGAAGTTTTATTCCAGCTGTTACCAAGTTGTGAAATGATCTTCCTAATCGGGTAGTAGAATTAGTAGAACTTCAAAAGTTCAAAGTTGGAGCAAATGTTTTTATGTTGAACAGTCTTTTTATAGTGTTTTTGACGTTGTTAATAGTTTATATGACATATCTATTTTCATGTTGTTACTGCATATTCCAATTCATCCAGCAAGCAGTAAGTTTCTCCGGGTGAAATGGGGTGCCTAGATTATGCAATTCAAGGCCCTGTGCTTCGGACTTTCTACAGCTCCCCAGGTATTCACAAGAATCTTTACGACGATCTCCATTTGGGCCTCATGAACGGGGTATTCGTCTAATTCGGTACCTGGACGACTGGTTACTCCATTCTTCCTCAAAGGAAGTCTTGAATCAACAAGGTGCTGACCTTCTTCATCTATGCAAAAATCTGGGCATTACCGTCAATCTGGAGAAATCTCATCTAATTCCAACCAATAAAACGACGTACTTGGGGATAGTTCTAGATTCATTGCAGGTCAAGGCATTTCCATCAGTAGACAGGCTGAACAACCTGGACCAAGTACTCCATCCCTTCCTAGAAGGCCAGCCCAGAAGAGCGAAGGATTGGCAGAGGCTAATAGGACATCTGGTGTCCTTAGAAAAGTTGGTTCCACACGGAAGGCAGAACCTCAGGAGCATACAATGGAGCTTAAAAGATCAGTGGGATCAGAGAAGTTCTTCCAGAAACCAAACAAGCTCTAGAGTGGTGGCAGAACCGTCCAAACACTCTAAAAGGGATGCCTCTGTCCTCCGGCCCTCCAGAACTTCTACTCTTCACGGACGCATCAAAGGAAGGTTGGGGTGCTCATCTTCGGGGGAAAACAGCGAGAGGCAAATGGACAGAAGAAGAAAAGTATCTTCACATCAATATCCTGGAGATGAGAGCGGTTCAGGAAGCCTGCCTACACTTTACTCAAGTTCTGAAAGGAAATTCAGTGGCTATGATGTCAGACAACGCAACAGTAGTGGCGTACATAAAGAAGGAAGGAGGGTTGAAGTCGAAGGAGTTGTGTGATCTCGCCCTGCAAGTCCTGAAGTGGGCGGAAAACGAGGAAGTCAGACTGTCGGTGAGATTCATTCCGGGGAAGAAAAATGTTCTAGCGGACGGCCTCAGCAGAGTAGGCCAGGTAGTAGGGACAGAATGGTCCCTTCATCCAGAGGTAGCAAGTTACATCATTCAGATGTGGGGCTCTCCGGTAATGGATCTCTTCGCGACAAGGTTGAACGCGCAACTCCCCGTATTCTGTTCTCCTGTCCCAGACCCAAAGGCAGTCTTGGAGGACGCCTTTCAACACAAGTGGGACAATCTTGACGTGCACGCTTTTCCTCCCTTTGCCCTGATAAGACAGGTCCTCAACAGAGTAAGGACAGCCAACATCCTAAAGATGACTTTGGTAGTGCCTTGGTGGCCGGAGAGAGAGTGGTTCGCAGACCTAAAAGGCCTCGCCATTCTCCCTCCGTGGCCTCTTCCAGACAGACCGGACCTCTTGAGGCAGCCACACTTCCAGAGGTTTCACGAAAAGCCTCAATCCCTTCGTCTTCATGCCTGGAGGTTATCCAGTGTCTGCTGAAAAGACAGCTGTGAGAATGTCTCGTTACTTGAGAAAGTCTTCCACAGCAGTCTATCAAGCAAAATGGACAACGTTTGTTAAATGGTGTGCTTCAAAGAAGGTAGAGCCTTTAGAAGCATCAGTACCCGGTATTGCAGATTTTCTCGGTCACCTCAGGGATGTGCGGGGCATGTCGATTCCAGCAGTTAAGGGGGTTCGAGCCGCCCTTGGACAAGTCTTTCTTTTGAAGGGAATAGATTTGGGTTCTTCCAGACATATTTCCATGCTCATCAAGAGTTTTGAGGAATCATGTCCTCCCTCTTCCCCTAGGGTTCCAAATTGGGATCTGGCTAGAGTTCTAGACATGCTTAGTAAGCCACCCTTCGAACCTTTAAAAGATATTGTGGACAGAAATCTTACATTTAAAGCTGTCTTCTTATTAGTGTTGGCTTCAGCTAAGAGAGTGGATGAACTTCATGGAATGTCGTATGAAGTAGAACACCCAAGGGGATGGAAGGATATTTCCTTTAAGTTTGTTCCATCGTTCGTCGCCAAGACCCAGAATCCATCCGTTTGGGATCCTAGGTTTGAGGGTTTTTCTATCCCAGCAATTCCAAACTCAGGAAATCAAGAAGACTTAAAGTTGTGCCCTGTTAGGGTTATTAGGAAATATCTTAAGAGGACGGGTAAGACTAAAAAGAAAATTTTAAAGAACACTATTTCTTTTTGGCTCAGGCAAGTTATAATTCAAGCTTATTCTAGTGCTGGACTTTCAGTTCCAGGAAAGCCCAGAGCTCATGATGTTAGAGGTTTAAGCACCTCTTTAGCCTTTGAAAAGAACATGTCTGTCGCTCAGGTACTTAGAGCGGGAACTTGGTCTAATCAGTCGACATTCACCGCTCACTACCTCAAGGATTGTACGAGGAAATCATTCGATGGTTTTTCGATCGGGCCAGTCATCTCAGCGCTCCAACCGATTTAACGGCTCAAGCCCCAGGTTCAATCGCGGATTTCAAACTCTAGACACAAGCATTCTTATCTATTATTTCCCCTTATCTTTTTCTCGTACTGTCCATCGTCTGTGGACCGGCACATCAAGTTATGTTCAAAATTCATCAAGCACATCAAGGAATTTTGTAGGGTGAGTACTATATGTACCATTAATGAGCTCTTTGTGTAGTTTATCCTACTTTCCATGTGTTGGGGTCCTTGTCAGGGAGGCACTCCCACCTCCTAAAGTGTAAGTCTCCTAAGAAAGTGTTTCGAGGTAAGTCTCTGTGTTGGAACAAATCACAAATTATTAGTAATTTGTATTTTTCCTAACATACTTACCGAGAAACACTTTCGAGTTATGACCCCCCCATCCTTCTCCCATGTGCCTCTCTGATCTTTAGTATTGTTACTTACATAGAACTTACTGAAGCCTACGACCTGGGAAACATGTGGCCTGACTTGGTATTGCCCTCAGGGCACGTATTCCTCCGCTAGGCCTATCATTATAGAAAATGGGAGTAGGGTAAACTACACAAAACTCTGGTCGTTTGAGAGGAGGTTCCATGTAACCCCTAAGAAAGTGTTTCTCGGTAAGTATGTTAGGAAAAATACAAATTACTAATAATTTGTGATACAGGTATTTACTTATTTCCTTTTCTCACTGGGCTATTTTTCCCTATTGGAGACCTTGGGCATATAGCATCTTGCTTTTCCAATTAGGGTTGTAGCTTGGCTAGTAATAATAATAATAGCCCATTTATAATACAAAAGTATACTGTACAAATATGCCTTATGAGTTTTAAAATTATTTTAGTCTGAGGCTCAGCACATGTTAATCATCTTATATACGTTTTATTTCTGTAAAAAATCTCCACAATTTTTTTCATGCATTTCCATTGGCCTCTGTTCTCTCCACCTTTTATTTAGACAACTACCAAGTCTAGGGCTTTGTCCATTTCCTGGCTATACTGGACTTTCATTCAAGCATTTGTCTTGATATTTTCATAGCTATTGCGATCTGACTAGCTATGCTTCATCCCTTCTCTCTATACCTGTATGTCCAAATCACCTAAATTTGTCAGATCTCAAAATATTTTCCAACTAATCTGATGTATCACTATTAATTCCCCATTTGAGATTTCTCTCAAGTAAAAACTGGCTAGAATTCTGACATCGAGTCACCTTTTCAAAATCTCCATTATACTTGTCAGTGGCCATTTCTCCACTGTACAAAGTAAAGTATTTATTGTATAGGTATTATTTACTAGAATACTCAATTTATCTCTCCTCTTCATAAGAACTGCAGCTACTGGCTTTGTGCCTTCTAATCCATGTTGCACAGTATTCTGTCAGCTTTACTACATATATTTTCTTTCTCTCAGACCTGCTCATCTATTACAGCACAGTTTTCTATTTCCCTCCTCTCTACTTGTATAATGTTTTTTACTGCTAATTAAGTCCAAAATTACTTACCTTGTGATATTTATGTAATGTTAATCTCTTGTGACACCATCTGCTATATTCTGCATTCAGTACTTAACATTTTAGCCCCATGCTATTTACAAGCCCAGTTCCCATTGTGGGTTATTCTTCCTTATTGTAGGAAAATGCCAAAACTCAGAAAGTACTGATTTGTGCCAAAAAAATTGTGGGTAACTAGTGCAACTTAATTGAGCAATACAAATAATGCATGTGCTTTATTTTTGACAGGTTTTGTCATTAATTATATTTAGTTTTCATCATCATTTCAGAGGTGTAGTTTGTGGTAACATCTCAATCGTAAAATCAGTAGTAACTTTGAATTATTGGGTGTAGTGACAATACCTTCCCAAATTATTTCTTAGACTTAAGGTAATTCAATCTGGTAAATTAATTGTATTACAGACTTGTACAATAATGGGTTATGCTTGTTAAAAGCGATTCTTGTAGAATACATTTTCCTATTTTATTTTTCCTCTATAATAGGAAAGATTTGCAAGACCTAATTTTTTGCTTATTCTTTTCATGGGACTCAAAAGCTTAAATATACTGTGGAGGTAGCAGCAGTAGGGGATTCAGCTTTATGAAGCTAACATCTGGTGGATAACTGGGGAGGGTAGGTTGTGGCACCCTAGCAGTATCAGCCGAACTCGGTTGAGTCCCTTGTCAGGCTAGGAGGAACGTAGAGAGGAGAGGTCCCCTTTTTTGTTTCATTTGTTTGATGTCGGCTACCCCTCAAAATTGGGGGAAGTGCCTTGGTATATGTATGTATGTAGTAAGATTTTTCATATTTAATTAAATATTTTTTACTAGGGTTAGTAAATATGCAGAAAATTGCTGTATAGAAAGATTTTAATTCCTATTAATAAATGAAAGAGTCATTGATTGATGAAATGTTGGCCCTTGAACTTAGTCCAATCAGTAAGGTGGCAGATAGTGATAGGAAATTTGGTCTCCATGGAAATTCTTCTTTACTTCAATATGATTGAAATTCAATCTTTTCATTTCCAGCTGGCAAGGAACTTGGAAATAACATTAATGCCTGTTACTGTTGCGTAGCTGTTAGCAAAGGGAGGCGAAGTCGGACAACCTGTAAATTGAAAGAATTTCGTAACATGACGAGGAGAGTCCTCGTTTTCAAGTCTCAGAGATAAAGTTATTCAGTTATACAATCAAGGCTGTGTGCTCACATTTGGACCTGCAGATTTGTGGCCTTTAAGTTAGAGGTCAGTCACATCCATCTTGAATAGAGTCTAGTTGCTATATTTTTTTTTAGCTAGGCAGATTTGCACCCACTCGCAGCGGTGTCATTTTAGCTTGGAAAAGTTTCCTGATTTCCGATTGGTTGGACAAGATAATTCTAACCAATCGAGCTAAAAGGGCACTGCTGTGAATCTCTGCAAATCTGCCTCGCTAAAAGAAATGGACGATAGTTTTCCAAGCATTTGAGACATTATTGGAGGGTTTAAACTCAAGGATCGTGCAGTTACCAAGATCCATTCACTTGGAAGATCAAGCTAAGCAATAGAGGATACTGTATACAGTATTTGCAAAATTTGTGAGCCACAAGTTGACTTTTTATTGTATGTTGGACAATCATTTGAATATTTGCAAAACAGTGTTCAAATTTAAGCCCATGAGGATATGTTTGCAAAAATCATGAACCACAAGTTGACTCTTTAGTGCTTTCCTCAAGTAGATATGAAAGCTGGCAACAGGGCTTCATGCTCCAGCAAAGAAGTCCCATCTCTTCTTCGTCTTTCAACAAATTCATGTTGGCTGTAAATTTCCTTACTCGCCCCATATTGATTACAGGTATTGTTCTTGGACGTTGTGAACCTAGCCACTGAAGGGTACTTTTGAAACAGTCCCATGTCCAAAGGTACCACAAGAGACTGGACTTACTCAACTTCACTCCCACTTCATCATCCATATCCTGACAATTTTTGGAATTTAAGTAATTGCCGGTCTCAGCTGGGTACTGTACCTCCATCAAGCTGTACCAAAGATATTGGACCAGGTTTTTTTTTTAGTCTTGCTGTAATCATCTAGGCAACTTTGCATTTGAGGCTACTATTTTTGTGAGACTATTTCCAATTTTTTTTCTGTAAAAATTCCAAACTAATGCTCGTATCCAAGAGGGGCAAGTGCACTACTACCGCTTGGATTTGTATGTAATTCTCTTGCTTTTACACTGTTACCAGGTCAAAGTCTTAAGGCAGGCAGTAGGGACAGGCACGTGAAATTTTGAATTTGACAACAGGCCAGACAGAGGGCATTGTGCAGTCAGTTAGTTGTTAGACTACATATTTTCTAGTCGGCTCTCATCCAGTTCTTCGATTTCGGGCACTTTGATGGTTTGCCCGTGGTTTCCTCGCCTATAATGTCATCTACGTTCTTGTTCGCCACTGGTTATAGTATCTGGTGACCGTGCATTTGCCTCCAGGAACATAGCCTTTATATTTAATAGGTACGTATATTTTTTTTACCAATACCATAAAATTGATAATTTTTAAGGGTTAAATGTTGTACACAAAGAAATTCTTCCCTTTATTAATTACAATAATATAAAGTACTACAGAAATATTTACAGCTGGGGATTTCCCTTACAAGACTATACATAATCAAATATAAGGAATTCTGCAGCAATATTGTAAAGGACAGAGAAAACGAAGCCTTTACATAAAAATACAAATTGTAACAGAAACATCACATGTATCAATGATAGAAGATAGGCAAGAGTATAAATAACTGGGTTTAATCTGAAGATACAAGAAGAAATAAGGGCTAATTTCCAAGCAGACTGGAGTGAATCCAAATAAATTTTCTTTGGTAGATGTAACGACATATTACACTTAAAAGGTTGCTGTTATATAAATTTTGTGAAAATCATTTTATAAGATTTAAGAAATGTAATACTAATTGCATACAAGACATTTAATACCCTCATTCACAAATAGTTTTGTGTAATATCTAACTTTGCATCTACTACAAATAAAGATCTCAAGAGCTCATAAAAAAAAAAATACCCCCAAGAAGTTTTGTGAAAGCAGGTAAATTGTTTGAGATCAATTTTTTTTCCCAATGCTACAACACTTGACAGTCATATTCACACACAGTTGATATCAGGAAATATTGTGCAGTCTAAGTAACAAAAGTGGCTCTGCAAATCAAAACGGAAATCTTTGGTTCAACTCGGCGAATATAAATTACGAAAAACTTTTAGCAGATAATGTAGATCAGCCGCATATATCTTTATTGTGATAAAATATTTTTAATTCAAAAATTAAAGTAAAAACATTGACTTTCACACACATATATTTTCCCTAGAGTAAAATCGGCTGAATTTCCACCTTAAAACACTAATTTTGGAATATGCATTCAATTTGCAGGTTGTAATTTCAATCACCACCAATATCCAAAGTGCCCAATTAAAGCACTTATTACTTGTGCCTGATATATAAATATTTAATAGCCACCTATGCCAAGTTGATATCAGTCACTGTATCAAGATCTAAATTGTGCCTAAAAACATATACAGTATTTTACAATATCTTTGACTAAACTTTCACTCCTGATATTCTCTTTTAAAAATACAAACAGCAACAGAACATATTTCCACATATCTAAATTCACAACAACATTTCACATATACATGCCTTAGCAAGCCATATACATATACAGGTCAATTATTTACATAATTACAAGACACCTGCAAAGCCCAAAAGACATTGCATTATGATTACAAATAAAATATTCCATTTTAAAATACAATGTTTTTTGTCACAATGGACACATATAATTTATATATTTATATATATACATCTTTACGTCCCAATTCTCCTGAGCTTGGTCATCACCATCAAGCAGGATTACACACAAAAGAACAGTTGTAAATGTACATTTTTACACATTTCAACATATGCGAATTTCAAATCTTAAGTATTTGAGTTTTTAAGCTCCAACATATTCACAGACACCAGCTACACTAAACTGTATATGCACAGTATGTATTGTCTTACTGGTTAAGTAGTTGCCAAAGTAACAGTCAGTGTCATTTCACTATCAGAAATTCCTGAATTTGTTCACTTGTCACTACAAAGTAAATAAGTCTTTAGTACTATTTGCTGATCACTAAGCAACAGCATATCCTTTGTTTATCGACTGCTGTTCTTCTGGATGTTCTTCTTTCTCTTAGCCAGCATATCATAGAATGGATTATGACTGATACTTTGCCTGTGGAAAGAAAAATTATTAGTATCAATTTCATCTTTCTGAAGTAATTCTTACTTTGCCTAACTATACAAATTGAGTCCTTTAATAGGATTACAATTCTGGCCAAGCTGGAACAACCGTTTAATCTTTCAATGTAGCAGTCAGCACAGCCTCTACTTTGCCCTTGGACCTAGGTCTTACAGGATAGTCGGGGGAGGATGTGCAACTTAAAACGACTAAGGTTTGCATTGGTATTTGTTCCTATACAAATACATACTATCCTTAGAAGGGAGAAGTCCCTATACTGTTAGTTGATTTACTTTCGTGGGAAATCTTAAGGAACTTGGTTTTGTATAGATCAAAACTGATTACTCCTATCAAACTTAACAATTTGAGCATGAAGATGATGTAGGTGTTTGGTTAGGTCTCTACCAGGTGACTGGTAAATGATCATGGGGGAACCTTATCTGTGGATATGTTGTCTGAATGTACGATCATTTATGAGCAATGGGTTAGAATGCATTACGTCCATTCTCCCCCTCGTCTGAGAGGATGGGGAATATGCAAAACTTGTCTGTAAATAAAAATGATTCAATCTTGAACGAGAGGCTTGCCTGCAATTAGCGTCACGTCCAACATATAAAAGAACGACTGGTGCACCCCAAGAGAGAAGATAGGAGAGGAAAAAGCAAAGACATTCTTCCCTCTCAACCTAGTCTTTCATCATGAGAAGACTTGCGCCAACGACAGGTTTTTTCATGAAGGCTACGCTGAATCCGATAGCCCCAACTACATGTGTTCACACCCTGGATTGTTGTCTCATTCTCTCACTGTTGCAGAGTAGTAGCATCCAATAGTTTTAAAAGGCCAGAACGAAATAATTCTTTTATATCTTCTTCCCCTTTCAAGGTGCTGAGAAAATCCCTGGTGACAAGGCCGAAGTCAAGGATTCTTTTCAGGTAATGCCGTCACAGGACAAGCAAATCTTCCCAATCTCCGCTAGTTGCTGCTTGTAGAAAAAGAGATGGAGAAATTTAACCTGGAGTTATGAACAACTGAGTTCTAGATCTTGGCCATGAACTGCAAAAGTAGACCTTCCAAATGACTTCTGAAATATGGAATGTCATGCAGCTTGCCTATTCTATTAACTGAGCTAAGGCTGCGCAGAAAAAGTCTCGAGAGTTCGATCTCTCTCTATCAGAAGTACTTCTCTACGAATTGAAAGTGGCAAACGCCAGCTTGAGAGATCCGAGGGCTCTAGTGATGTCCCATAATTCCAAGGATTTAGTTCCCTGGAAGAGCAGGACTACTTTTAGTTCCTCATGAGTAGAGACAATTCCCATGAAAAAGAAAGGTCTAAGCCATTCAGTGTGAAAACCTTAATCCAAAGCTGAGCAGTAAATAACCTCTTTTACGACACCAATCGCAGTAGATGGCTCAACTTTCCCTAGTAGATCGCTGCAGAGGATCTTCACAGGTATACAGGCCCGAGAATCAACTGTTAAAATATAGCGAACCATCTCGGATGACTTCTAAGTGTTCTCCTTCATTGTATTCACCTCTGAAACTAGGCTCAGAGCATCCTGCAATTCTGGAGGATAGGACTGGAACGTCAAGAGTTGATGAAAGACAGCGTCCCTACAGACTTCCACCACCCAGCTCTCTGCTCCATGTCACTGACACATTGCCCAAAGACTTGACAAGTATCTTCCTACTCGTGGCAGCTGGAGGAAGGGAATGCAGACTTTCGCATACTCTTCCTGGACAGGCCAGGTTGTGGGTGGAGTGTTGTCCCCAGAATTCTTGGTGGAGGATGCAGCTGGAGGTACAGATCGGGCTCTGGAGGTTGGTTGCAGGAGTCTTCTTTAGTGCTGACTTCAACAAGGTGATAGCATTTGAAGCTCTTGCTGTCATTACCTTCGAAGGGCCTGGACCCTTAAAGGTACTGCACAATGGATAAAAAATCCCGACTCTCCTTCCTACATAAAATTCTGCGGGAAGAGGCGCGGACTTCAGCAATGGCAACTTCCTCAGAAATGATGCCTCCTCATGCCCCACCTGCCTGGAAAAGTAGGAGGCAAAGTATGCGACTGACCCTGTCCAGTGGTCAATCCAGGATGATGCTTGGATCCTAGCCAAGGAAGCAGACTCAAGGAATAGAGAATGATGTGCTCTCATGTTAGTATTTCCACTGGGGTCCCTATTGTCACCACTACTACTGCTGGACCAGTGGGCAAGAGACTGAGCTCTCTCCTCTAGCACGTAGAACTTCTGTTGTTGAGATCACGGTGAGGTAAGAATCTTGCTTGAACAGCTGGAACATACAATTCTTTCTCCTTATCAGGCTCAAAGTGTGACATCTGGCATTTGTGTGCCGCCAACAATGATATTTTTTGCGAGGGAAGAAACAGAATTCATCGATGGTGATGGTCGTAATGTTTTGCAGCTCCTCTGCTGATGGAGTAGCCAAAGAGGAGGGCAGAGCAATAAAAGTCTTCAAGGTCCTGAAGCTTCTGCCACACGTCAGTAATACCCAAGGAAGACGCACATGTCTTTGAGGCAGCACAGCACAAAACAAACTTCTAGGAATCGACATACGAGTATTGCCTTCACTAGGGGAAGGCCATCCATACTCTGTTTTTCAAGAGTTTACTCCCTTCCTCAGAATTCCTCCAGAGGACCCAACTCTATAGGGTATCTGAAGAAGACAACAGGTTGAAAAATGCTAGGGTAGAGAAAGGAGCTATACATCTTTAGAATCAGCTTGGGCATTGCTAAGTCTGAAGCAGGAGAATCCCTTTTGGCCTTCTTTTTCTTCTTTACATACTCCACCCACTGTAGAGGAGGCTACGACTTACACTCACACGAGGGGATGGTCGCAAAATCATACCCACAGCAAAAAATACTAAATTGATGGGAATCACCCAATAGCTAATTCATAAACCTGCAGCACTTTCAGCAAGGTTTATCAAGGCATACCAGCAATTCTGCGCACAGAGTCGCCATGCCACCAAGGATACAATTCTATATGAAAAGCAAAAAAAATTAAAACACCCAGAAAATGAGCAAGCAAGGAGTATGTCTGTACTTTCTTGCAGCTGAAATAAAAGTGAAGGAAGCGCGTCCTGTCGAGAGGGTGGAGTCTTCTCTCCCCACCTACAACCACAAACACCTTGTTAAAATGTTAAACAATTGTTCCAGCTTTGACAAAATCATATATAATACTATTAAAGGATGATGGATTTTATTCATGTAAAAAATTGAATTTAAAGCAGTATGCTTAAAAATGAGTAAGATTCTTTAACTTCATGAATTAAAGACAAAATTCCTGGAGTTTAAAAATCATTACTGTCTATATTAAATAGTGCTTTCATGGTTTAACATGGATTTTTCCCTCAATGTTCTTACAAAACTTATTGTACGGAGTTGAAAGAATTGTGAGGCCAATAGAATTCTGTTACTAATTACAGTGGATTTATGAATTTGGCCTATAAAGCCTAGTGATAAGGACTGTAAGACCATCTTTATAGATATATTGTACAAAATACTTTAAATACAGTACGCTTCTTACCTAATACATTTAATCCATTCTTCTTTTTCATCGGGAGTTGCAGCAGACATTCTATAAACAGTGTGCTTACCCTCGACTACCTTCCCTTCACTGTCTGTCTTGCATGCCTTGATGAAGTCTGTAGAGGTTGCGTACAACTCAAAGCAATTTGGTTTGTTGCGGTCTTGTACCTCTCTCACCTGTAATAAACGAAAATTGTTCATTTGAATTAGAGAAAGAAAATCTGAAAAAATTCTTAATTACAAATAATTACAAGTTATAAAAAAATTGCTTAACCAGATCACTAACCCAAAAATTGTCTTAAAGGGTTCATGTTTATTTAAGGAATATAAATTATATTTTATATAATATTTTACACGTAGCTTCATAACATCTTACTAATTGGGTAGACTGAGTATGATGGACATAGCTTCAAAAAAACTTAGTAATTGGATAGACGGAGTATGATTATGTTTAACCAGATTTCTTTAAGGAATTAATATACAATATCAGAATTCCACTGTCATTGGAACATTAAAATATTCACATAAAATAAGGATTATGGTTAATGTTGCATTATATGGTCTACAGACAAGAATTGGGTCAAACACGGATGGCCTCTGGGTAACCCACTATCGAACAGGTGTACCCTTGACATACAGGTCATCCTTTATGTACAAGTAGTAATAAATGTACAGTACAGTACAGTAGCAATCGAAAGGGGATATTTTTTTAAACATATTTCCCTATAGTAATTTAATTCACTACAGCATTATCTAATAGTAAATGGTAAAAGCCTTACCTCAATGTTTTCTAATGGAATTATTCCTCTAGGCTCTTTGTCAGTGGTATATTCAAAGTAATACAAGCAATTATCGTTTAAAATGAACCATCTTCTTTTCCATGATTTGTACCGGCCACCTTGCTTCATAAGCCAACCTTCACGATCAGGATTGAAGAAGGTGTGCATCAGATCATTCCCATCATCTTCAGGTATCTTAAAGGGTTCTGTTTTGATACTGTCATATAAACTCTGGAAAAATTACATTTCATTAGTACATGTTACCTTAAAGATTCCTACATAAGGGTGCTAAAACATTTTGTAGCTTCCAAGCCGTAATTCAACAGCACTTCTTTACAACAATAACAACTTTGATGTGAAGGCAATATTTCATTTACTATAATAATTTATGAAGAACAGAAAGTTCCTTACCTCCAACAATTCCCTTGGAAGATCATCCCCATTATCTATACCGCGATTCATCGTTATGAATTGTTCAATTGTCTGTTTGTCTTTTACAGCTGGGTTATGTAACGATGTATTCAACATAATTATAGCAAATGATAACACAAAGCATGTGTCAGGATGCTGAAAGATTGAGGGGTTCAGTTCACAATAACGATGAGCAAATCTTTCCATCATGCGGTCAATCTTCTGTGCCTCGCCTGGCAAACGGAAACTCCATAAAAATTGTCTGTAAAATCAAAGCAATGATTAATTTTTGAAAGATTTCACACTTGATCTTAAGCTAGAATCAAAATTTATACTGTATTATAAAAATTCAACAGCTCTAAATAATAAGAGTAGGCAATAGAAGCTACTTGTAAGCAAGATTACATTTAATAATTTTTGTAAACCATTTTAATTTATTACATTTCTTTTAATAAGTAAATAACTTTGTAAAGGAACTTACAATATTTTCCTGACAACATTAAAACAGTAAATGAAGCTCACCTTAATGCCTGAACGAGTATGAGATCTGTAAAGTCGTGGAGACAAACGAAAGCATCTAACACAGACTGGTTGAAATCATTTCGTTCACCCAGGTAGTCTCCAATTGCCGTTTTGTTTAGTCCCTCCCCTTTGTGCAAGAACTGGGCAATATCTACAAAAGAAATAGAGAATTAATAAAACTTACAGGATATAAAATAAGTTAGTAGGGCATGAATACATTTCTCTTTGTAATAATACCAAAACAACTTTTGCAGTTAAGAAATTTGCCTAAATAAGGACCAAAAGTGGGATCGTCAAGAATGGAAGCTAGTGAAGATGAAGTGTATTTATGGAACATATATAAGAGCATTAGTCCCATTACTCTCGGATTGTCCTTTGTAACAGCACTGCAATTATCTTAAGAATCCCTCATGACTGTACCAGGAAAATTTTATTGCTTGTAAATCTTCCAATTGTACAGATAACTTTATTTTTAGCACTCTTTGTGACTGTGTTAAGATTACACATTACATATATATTTCATTATTTATGCAGTAAAGTTCAACACACATTAAATGGCTGAAATCAAGTCACAGAGATGTATCAAAACCCAAAAGTTCACTTGTAGAATATATGAAATTCCCATTTGGATGAAAGTTATTTCGAAGGGGGACAGAATTCTGTATCAACATACTTGTGGCTTAATGTTTGAATGCGAGAAAAAATTAATTCATCAAAAACTTATGTAGATAAGCCACATTACAAACTTTCATCTAACATTGAAATCAACCCATCACCAAGAAAAATAGTTAAATATAAAAACAAAGATAATATGATAGGTTATTGTGGTTTGACTTTATAGATTACAAAGGTTGGCTTTAAAATCTAGATAATTTTAGTAAATAAAAATTACTAAAGAAAGCTGAATAAGTTGACTAACGCTTGCATCATCTATTAAACAACATATTTGAAGTTATCTTGTGACTAAGCTTACAATGATTTTTTTTCCCATTGTTAATTTAAAACAGGAAAGTTACATCAACAAGCTTTAAAGGATATAAAATTTTTAGATTTAACTAACTAGAGAAAAATCAAACATCTTTTATCTAGTACATAAGAAAGATACTCACCTTCAGGAGTGTTTTTAAGGAGGCCATGATCGATAAGGTATTCAATACCTTTCTTTGGATCCATATTGAACTTCTTACGACCGATGCTCATCTGTTTACTCTTCGGGTTGTTCTTACTGTAAATAAAAGAAGAAAAAAAAATGAAGGCATTTATCAACACTAAATTTTATAAAATACAGACCATGGACTTCTACTGTCTTTAGTTATAGTTCTCATGTTGGAGGGTACACTCAAGTCAATATTCTGTTCCCTTATTTCCTTTTCCCAGTGAGATATTTCCCCTGTTGGAGCCCTTGGGCTTATAAAATCCTGCTTTTCCATCTAGGGTTGTACCTTAGCTAGTAATAACAATAGAATACAGAACATTTTAATAATGAAAATCTCATAGAATAACATGGTGTAACATATACAGTACGTAAATCTATCAATAATATTTTCCCCTGTTGTAGTCCTTGGCCTTATAAAATCCTGCTTTTCCATCTAGGGTTGTACCTTAGCTGCTAATAATAGAATACAGAACATTTTAATAATGAAAATCTCATAAAATAACATGGTGGTAACATACACGTAAATCTATCAATAATATTTTCATATTGTAAAGTCTACTTGGGAGTAAACCGGACTCTCCTATTGTCCAATACTGAAAGGAAATATCAAACTAGTAACCTTCAAATCCCGTCCAACTGGACTTGCACCTCGTGACTCATCACATTCAGTAGTTGAATACACAATGGATTAAGTATTCTATTCCACCAAGCGGTGCTATCGCTAACTGGATATATTCTATAAGAGGAATACGCTAATTTCCTTTCAAGCAACAATGAAAACACTCAAATATGTTACCATAGTTTTATGTTTCATTATCAACTGAAAATTATTCTCTGGCGAACTGGTTATGTCTTTGTTAAGAAGTCCACGTAAGAAGCCTTGCAAAAACAACTGTTCGTATTGCATAAGCACTTTCTCTTTAATTTACCCAGTTAAAGAAAACTGGGAAACGAAATAGCTAATTTGACCTTTCAACGAGGTTTGCCACAATCACTAACTCAATATAAACAATATATTTAACCCATTTTAATTTTGGTTGCGTTGTATTAAACCATTCTTGCAGCAAAAAAAAAAAAAAAAAAAAAACAGGTTGGGGGAAATGAGAAAATATAAAGAATAATTTTAAAAAAAGTACATACAGGATGGGGGAAATGAGAAAATATAAAGAATAATTAAAAAAAAAGACATACAGGATGGGGGAAATGAGAAAATATAAAGAATTAAAAAAAAGTACATACAGGATGGGGGAAATGAGAAAATATAAAGAATAATTTTAAAAAAACGTACATACAGGATGGGGAATGAGAAAATATAAAGAATAATTTAAAAAAAAAAAAGACATACAGGATGGGGGAAATGAGAAAATATAAAGAATAATTAAAAAAAATATATACAGGATGAGGGAAATGAGAAAATATAAAGAATAATAAAAAAAAGTACATACAGGATGGGGGAAATGAGAAAATATAAAGAATAATTTAAACAAAAAAAGTACATACAGGATGGGGGAAATGAGAAAATATAAAGAATAATAAAAAAAAAAGTACATACAGGATGGGGGAAATGAGAAAATATAAAGAATAATAAAAAAAAAGTACATACAGGATGGGGGAAATGAGAAAATATAAAGAATAATTAAAAAAAAGTACATACAGGATGGGGGAAGTGAGAAAATATAAAGAATAATTAAAGACTAAATAGATGAATGCCCAAAATAGGCAACCAATATAAAAAACCTCACCAACATATAACTCCTAAAATAAGCTAAAACCAATTTTGTAAAAAAGATTTACTTTGAACCTTAAGAGGCAGACAAGTTCGCGGCGGGTAATTATGAGAAAAAAAAAAATATTATGCACATCTCCGCTTAGTCCTTGAGCTCTGCTGTTTCTCAAGGTGACACGGACAGGTTCTGCGTATTTATGAGGGCAATGTTACCACAGCTGAATAGTACTGTGAAGTTGCATACAAAAAAACAAGGATGACGAACGAATAACAAGTGATTGTATGATGCCCGAATAAACTAGAACCAAATGTTAACACAAGACACATGAGTGACAAACATAGGCTATCTGAAACAAGAACAAATAGTAAATTTGGTGAAAGGGGCTTTTAGCTACTGTGCGCCTAGACATTATAATAAACTGCCAACTGAAATGAAGGACCTAAAGGGAGCATTTGAATTTAAGAAGAAACTAAAGACATTACTTTTCACAAGATCATATGATTTGGAAGATGCTACAATCAAAGAATTGTATAAGTTATAATGAAAATGTTTCGTTAGATGATTAATATGGACCCGCCCGAGTGGTAGTTCACTCGACTTCAGTAGAGGGTTGGATTTAAACCCAAAACAAATGAAGAAGAAAAAAAAGTAAATTGTGGGATTAATATTCTCCTCACATCTTCAATCCATTCTTGTCTAGGGCCCAAGTTAGCGGCGGAAGTATCTTAACCGGCTGCGTAAATCGCAGGTGTGACAAACAGCGAGATACAGTTAAGTGCTGGCGAATGTGAGCAAACAATGCGGTAGGCATCACAGCTCCAACTGTGCAACCGTAGCCCTGAGGCAGGTGGGCTATGTTGCTGTCAAATCAGACGGTTATATTACAGAAGCCCCAATACGGCAAGTTTCCTCAGGCAGAGGCGGTCTACACTCTTTTTATTCAGTATTCGAGTATTCGACTCAGGAAGACGCTTCCATTAGATATTTAAAGTTTTGTCATTTTGTTATCTGTAAAAATCTAGATATAATTTCTCAAAAACTTTTCCATGGGTTGGAAAGATATCAAGTTGAAATTTTGTGCGATTAACTACACACATGATATGAATAATAAAAATAAATTACGGTACATGTAAGTTACATAATTTGAACTGAAGCGAACACTAATCCCCTTCCAACGAAATGTCTAATCTCCCCAACGCTCTCAACATGAACTCAAGTGCAGTACGTACACTCATACTAGGAACTTAGTTGTATTGAGGTATAAGAGGATTTACCTAGTTTCACCATTCGACTTTGTGAAATATGAATGTTTCTGTTCATTCCGTTATCAAAGACTTTTAGTAGATCGATTTGACGGAAAATGTCACTAACTAAAAATATAGCCAAACTTCAAGTTACTTAGGCCATAAGATACAATAATGGAGAGAGTTTTTGTCAACACAATTATTCTTCGTAAACTACAATGCATTACATAAATAAAGAAGTAAAGTTGAACAAAGACCGATAAACTGTGAATCTAATTGCAAGTGTTATACCTACGCTATGACTTGGCGCTACCACCGAACGTAATAAAACAAAGTTAATTTCTTTTTAAAAAGTATAAGTGTTTAAAAGTTAATGAAACCTTGCAAAGACAATATTATCATCGGACTTGTGTGGTGAAGATGTATCAATCACTGGAAAAGAAATATCGAACAAGAGCATGAATATCCAAGAGCTCGGTTCCTTTAAAACGAACCATCCTGGGTACAAATTTTGGACAAGGACTTATGGGTACAATAAATTCTCCTCTCCCTAGAAAGCTTGAACTTCGCAGGGAAGACATGAACCCAGTCATGCTTCATCATACGAACCACTATCTCTAGTTATACAGGATCCACCTGCCTAGAAGTTTTTAATTGAAGTTGACAAATTACTGGGTAAATATAAGAAGAATCAGATGAAGCCTTCAAATCTTTGCTATGCATTTCTATATAATGCATTCAAGACACCGAGCCAAAATGAACCAAAATATCTAAAAGAATGCCTGAACAAACTAGAACTAGAAACAAATGTTAACATAAGACACATGAGTGACAAACATAGGCTATCTGAACCAAGAACAAATAGTAAATTTGGTGAAAGGGTTTAGCTACTGTGCGCCTAGACATTATAATAAACTGCCAACTGAAATGAAGGACCTAAAGGGAGCAATTGAATTTAAGAAGAAACTAAAGACATTACTTTTCACAAGATCATATGATTTGGAAGATGCTACAATCAAAGAATTGTATAAGTTATAATGAAAATGTTTCGTTAGATGATTGATATGGACCCGCCCGAGAAGTAGTTCACTCGACTTCAGTGGAGGGTTGGATTTAAACCCAAAACAAGTAAACAAGTAAATAATGTACTACGAAAAGAAAAGAAAAATTCTGCTACATAGAATTGTTTTATAAATACACACAACCTGTACACCTATATAATTTTCCAGGAGAACCACATCCACGTCTTAAGTAAACAAACCAATCACCATACCACTCGTGAACTAATCATCAAAATCTATTATATTTTTTTTCGCTCCCTCCCCCAAAGGCTCAATCACGGTCGACCTGGCAGCTATAACAGTTGAGACTACCAGCGTTTGCCCTGCTTGCGGGTCTAAGTGGATAATGACTCTTGAAAGATTATTCAGAATTTGTGATTAAACGAAACTTTCTGGTAACCTCCGTAACCCAACTCAGTAGGTAGAGAGAGAGAGAGAGAGAGAGAGAGAGAGAGAGAGAGAGAGAGAGAGAGAGAGAGAGAGAGAGAGAGATGCTCATTTTGTCAATTGACATCCATCCTTTAATTAACATTGGAACGTATAATTGTATTTATTCTGATATGTCGACATAGGAACAAATCTGTACGTCAGCTTCTTTTCCATCAAAGATCAGAATAAGCCCAAAGATTAAGAGAGAAATCGACCTAATGACACAGCATAGTAATTACTGGAAACTATACAAGAGACGAAGACCTGAGAAACGAAAACAACACATTAGAGATAAACAACAAGGTGGAGAAAGTAGTGCCAAGTCAAATGAGAATAGGCAAAACTTTCGTTTTATCAAAGAAACTTTATTTTGGCCTGGTATTTTAAAATGACAATTTCTATCTATTTTACACACAGACTGTTCTCGTAGAATCCGCATTATATACGTGCGTTGTATGCACATAGATAAAGTGCATAGTTTATATTATCCAGGAATTTAGGCCAGTCCAAAACAATGGCTATCACCAGAGCAAACCAAACTTTCTCAGCATAACTAGGATGACAGTTTTTTTCGGGTGGGGGGGGGGGGGGAGGGGGAGGAGACTGTAGGTTCGCATGAGTATCTTGTATATGAACAGGATACTGATGATGTATTTTTTTATAACCTAGCCTAAATCTATTATTTATATCTCGAAACCAAGATCATTTCCAAAATAAATATATAATACTTAATGTTCCTAAATCTATTCAACTTGCTGTAACTTCAAAAATTCAATCTCACTATTCTATGATCTTACCCACGCATGCGCTCTGCAAGACCGCAATTATCGACAGAGTGCAGATATCAATAACAACCACAAAGTAATTCTGAAGTCTCGTGTCAATACCCGGCAACTGGTATTCAGTAAACAGCCTGAGGGATAGCCGAAGCCCTCACAAGAATAATAAGTCCAATACCAACAATATTGGCGCATGCCACCTCTATTGTAGCTCTGTCGTTCTACACGACCAAGCATAGCTGAAGGAATCCCAGTTTCCTTTATTTCAAGTAAATGAAAAATACGTCCTTAAGAACAGCCTGGTTAGAAATTATTCAGTAATACAATAAATAATAATTGCTATACCAAAGATAAAAAAAAAAAAAACCTGGGAAGACATTGCGTAATCAAACAAATCAAATCAAGGGTTAGTGTTAAAAGGTTGCCATTAGCAGCCAAACTTTCCTTCGCGATTTATAGCAGATATAGCTATAAAAATAGGCAAGTCTTTACAATAGCAATTCACAAAAGCCTTCATACATGCATAAGTCTATTTCTTGTTTAACTAATGAGCGTAATGCAATAAACTTATTATTAGTAAGAATATTTATATTTTTAGCAGATCTTGTTCAACGGTCATAAACTAAACCCAAATGGTTTCGCAATCAGTTACGAGAATGTGACCTCTGGTATATTTATTTTTGATCAAAGGCTCAAACCTTGGCTACATAAAGAATTTAAGCATTATTGATTAGTTTGTTCGTCCTACTCCAGCCATAACAATCAATCAACATATACTAAATTCATCCATCATATCCAAAGTTTTAAGATACAAAAAATACAAAGTTATATTTTGTGTTTGTGGCACAACAAGCTATTGAGCAAGCGGCCACGACCCGGGGTATGAAGTAGAATCAGTAATTGCCACTTTCCCCAATCCTTACTTACAAGTTCCCTGAACCTAGTGGGGATTTGCTACATCAGACCAATCTTCTAGGAAGCACAAGTTTTCCTAGAAACCCTGAAATCACTGTACCAGGCAGGAGTCTCCCTGGTCGGGTCTGTGAGCCAGTGAGTGAGCGTGTGCCGGAGAGCGGAGGGGAATTTCCTTGAAGGACACAACGCCAGGTACACACCTAGTTTTTCTTCATCTCGTTTGGTATTCTAACGTACAAACGGCTGAGCCACCAGTATACTGTATCTTGGTTAGAGCCGCACGTAACATATGTGAATATCTTACCATATGAATATAAATGTCCAATGTTCGACCCCGGCATATTTACAAGACACAAAAGGTCATTTTTAAAGACATGTTTTCACACCCGCACAAGGACGACGACGACGAGAGAGAGAGAGAGAGAGAGAGAGAGAGAGAGAGAGAGAGAGAGAGAGAGAGAGAGAGAGAGAGAGAGAGAGAGCAGGCTTTGGTGGAGTGTTTTGTTGCACCTTTGAATAGCAGCAGAGCATCTATCGAAGATGGCATCCGGTGCACAGGCTGAGGGCAATCGAGTAAATATTTACGCTGGGGGCCACATACAACTGCTCTCCTCCTCCTTCGCCCAAGGCGTTAAAATATCCCCTGGAGATTTCTTCACAGATTAGTTTGAAGAGTTCCTAACCTTGGAATTTTAAAAAGAATAATTTGAAGACATTTCCTACTAATTCCGCTCATATACTTTGAAGGGAAGTTCCCAAATTACAGATTTTGAAAAAATAAAAATGGAGACCATAATTTCTACCTCATTTCGCTCACATGGTTCGAAGATAAAATTCACTCATGTCCACGATAAGGTTTATTCTTTACTATTGTAACATTAATATTTAAACTTTAGCAAATGAATACCTACAAACCCCAAGAATGTGATTTCTTTTAACAGAGAGGTGAGGCATTTGGAAATCTGTGACAAACTTACTCCCGACTGATACAAATTTCGAAATTATACGAATCCTATGGAACACATTAAAAAAAAATTAATGTTAAAAATGACTAACATCTATTCGCTGTAGTTAACTAAAAACATCTTTGAAAATTCACTGGATATTCATAAACCATTTAAAGAAAAGAAATATCAAGGAATAAAAATTCCTTTCAGTCTCATATACGCTATAACGTTATTCCCAAGCCTTACGAATATATGACTGGAAGTTCAGGCAAGGTTTCTCAAGGACACGCGCCAAACGAGGCGTGAATATAAAAAAGATAAAAAGGACAAAGAGCGAGATGAAGTCCCGTAAATCACAGAAGCAAATGAAAAAACTCCATGCTACATACCATTAACCGAATCAGCTAATCCCAACTGAAATTTATATAAAATAAATTGATTTTAGCTGTGATTGCAATGCAAAATCCCTTCCCGACACATGAAACAGCAAATAGAATAACAGTTAAACTTTACTCTCTCAAACGCTAAAGGAAATGATGCTGTTTAATCAATCTCCATCATCATTATAACGGGGAACTTCGGTTTGCAATACTAACAGAGAGAGAGAGAGAGAGAGAGAGAGAGAGAGAGAGAGAGAGAGAGAGCAGCCGCCTACAGACACAGGAACACAAAGCATGAAGCAATGCACACGCACTCCTGTGATGATTATAATGGTCTTGAAAGGTTCGCTGCTCTCATCTCTTCAGTGGAAGGTCACTCGTCGTAAAGTGGGGTCCCGTCGTAAACCCGAACCAAAGAAAATAAAGCTACAAAGACACCATAAATCTCTCCTGAACCCAAATCTAATCAATATTGAAAGGCATATTCGAATAACAATATTTAGCCCTATTGGGGGTACACTCAGGCAAACTATTCAGGCCATAGTTTATATATGACAGATCTATTTAAACGTTGTTACTGAAACTAAAGATATTTTATATTGTTTTTCATTACTTCTTATAGCCTATAGTTTATCTATTCCCTTTCCTCACTGGGCTATTTTCCCTGTTAGAGTCCTCGGGCTTATAGCATCCTGCTTTTCCAACAAGGGTTGTAATTTTAAAGTAATAATAATAATAATAATATCCGACCTAGTAATTTTAAGTCATTTTCCCAGTTATGGCATCGATAAAACTGTCAAAAATGATCACTTCTCTAAAATGGTAGCAATAAACAAATCAAATATACGGCTAAATCTCATCAATGTATATACACCTACCATAAGAACCCTTGGATATGCAACTGATATCGTGCTTGCATAGAAGACCTTCGCGTGATAGCTTAGCCCATAAAGTTTCTCAAAGTTGCCTCGATATAAAACATTAGGACACGCTTCGGTTACTGGGTTAGCAATGTGATTTCTCACCATCGACTGACCATGATATTGATTTCGGCTTTGAATTCACCTTGACAGTTTTTGGATAATATAACCAGTATCGTCAAGTGGTATTTTTTTTTCAATTAATCTTATAACCATCTAAGACTCGAATTTTCCTATTCACCAAGGTCTTCCACTGTCTTGGGTTAGTTCTCTTGCTTAAGGGTACACTAGGGCACGCTGTTCTGTCTTGTTTCTTTTCCTAGTGTTTTTATAGGAGATATTTATTTTAAGGTTGTTACTCTTCTTAAAAATTTTATTTTTCCTTTTTTCCTTTCCTCACAGGGGTATTTTCCCTGTTGGAACCCCTGGGCTTATAGCATCCTGCTTTTCCAACTAAGGTTGTAGCTTAGCAAGTAGTAGTAATAATAATAATAATAATAATAATAAATAATAATAAAAATAATACATTTGATAAAACAACGACTTAAGAATAAACTTACAGAAAACATCCTTAGTTTCTCCCCGGCATTTCGCTAATTAGCTCAGACACTCCCCCTACTTGAAATGCCACTCCTAATGGCGTATTAAAACCTTTAATTAGGTAGTATCAGGCAAGAAGCTTCCGACAAATGAAAGCCCGGAGGTATCTGGCAACAACATTAACTTCCGACAAATGAAATATGAGAGATATTTGGCAATGACTGTCTCGAGCTATGGCGTTTAGGCGAATCACTACGGTATATCTAATTGCCGTAAACTCTAGTTCACCTTCAATGAGTTATACATAATATACACTGTATAAAATGAGATGTGAATCTTGCAAGAATCATGTGGAAATGGGAATTATATATATATATATATATATATATATATATATATATATATATATACAGTATATATATATATATATATATATATATATATATATATATATACAGTATATATATATATATATATATATATATATATATATATATATATATATATATATACAGTATATATATATATATATACAGTATATATATATATATATATACATACAGTATATATATATATATATATACAGTATATATATATATATATATATATATATATATACACAATATATATATATACAGTATATATATATATATATATATATATACAGTATATATATATATATATATATATATATATATATACTGTGTATATATATATATATATATATATATATATATATATACACAGTATATATATATATATATATATATATATATACTGTATATATTATATATGTATATATATATACTGTATATACTGTATTATATGTGTATATATATATATATATATATATATATACATATATATATATATATATATATATATATATATATATATATATATATATATGTATATGTATGTATGTATATCGGAGAGAACACGGTTTTCTTAGTTTAAGAAAGATATCAAAACATGTTCTCCAATTCGACGTATAGTCTTTTGTTCTAAATGTATAGATACAAAACCATCTTCGAGAATAAACTTTTCTAAATCAAGTGACAGGATCAACGTACCTAGAATAACTACGGGCCAATATGGTGGCTTACTATTATTAGTACAGTCATTAAAAACTATTTGGAATTCACTAAGCGAGGAAACCACCAGAGGTTGTAATAGAAAATAACATTAACAGTTAAAACTTAAATACCTGTCTTCCCCCGTATCAAGAGCCTCCATCTCCGCGGTGACTTCTGCCATCTCATCTTTAAGGGCCTGCAAAGAAAAAGGAAAAAGACAATTAAAAAGCAATCTAATAATATCTAAAATATATTACCTGAAAATGATGCTGTCATAAAAGTAAAAAAAATAACGGAATAAAAAATAACACCTCCGTTACGGAGATGATAGAGCATAACCATTTTATTGTTGCTAAACTATACCGTATATGTCAGCCTAAAAAAAAATAAAAGAAGATTGCTGGGGGTAACACCACAATGCGTACATTAAATAGTACAGTTGACAGGAAATTATATATAAAACGATAATTCGCCGCACATTCTACAGCACGATCGCACGAGAGCGCGCGCGCACAAGCGTACCAATGTTTAGCGGCAAAACAGGAAACGAGAAAAGACGGGAAGGGAGGGGGGCAAGAGAAAATCGTTCTTGCGAAGAGTGCGGCCTACTGATAGACAACAAAAAAGTTGATTGTGAACTGTTGCAATACTATGATGATTTCGTCTGTGTGCGCTCATGGAGAGTCATGCAAGATCATTATAGCATTTTATTTATACGGCTTATAATTTATTCATGAATTTAAAGAACAAAAATTAAAACATGTATAATGTTTACATTTGACTTGATGAAATAAATTGTACAGGGCTGACAAGAATAGAATAAAAACACACTATACGTGAAAAATAATAATATACATACATACATACATACAAATATACACTGTAAAAATCACTAAAAATAAAATTAACGCAAGACCAAATAACAAGATTAAGTATATTTCTTTGTAGTATAGAGAAGCATACGTAGATACGAGAGCTCTTCTTGTCTGGAATATTATTTATACGTATAGTGAGTTTTTATTCTACTCTTATTAGTCATATCCAGACAATTTGACTACATCGTACATGAGTAAAAATGCATTTAGTCATACTTTGTAATAGGAAACATATTACAGCCTTCCTAAAGAGCTTAAACCGATGGGCATGGCTTGGTTGTATTGCTCAAGTGGCACATCTGGGAAAAGTCTGTCGTACCACAACAAAAGATTAGCTTATCAATCAAAATGCACAATTATATCTTATCAAAACTTTAAAGATTACGCAAAATGCCAGACTATTAAACAAAGAACACTGTTGATCTAAATATCATTCTACATGAGTATTGAAGATTGATTACTTTTGTAATCACTTGACAGTACTGATTGTATGGCGTAATGAATGTCCCAAAGATTACATTAAAATATTTATTCACTTTTCACTAAAATTAAGTATTATTAAGTCTTAAACATAATGCCATGGTGCTACTCGGGATGGCAGAATTAATTATTAATAATTTTCTTAAAATGTTATCCATCAAGTTAAAGTTTTGTTATTAAGCTAATGTTATATTTCCTTGTCCCTTGGCCTTCAACGCGCATGCGCGCGTAATCGCACCCCTTCAGGGAAAGGAGTGAAGCTAATGAGACAACCAACCACACAGTGTTATTAGCCTAAACCACCAGTCTATGTGGGACGAGTAAATAAAAAAAAAGCACACAAAAATAAAGAACCAATAAATATGAAACGCGCCTTGTAACAACCATCCCCTGACACGCGATGCAAATTCCAAAAATATTTATTTTACCATATTTGGAAGCTGATATACACAACACTAAAATCTCACAAAAATACGCCAATCGTCACTTTCGAGTTTCTATGATGCTGACAATGAAGAATCCGAGACGCCGCATTATTGTTTTGAACTCATTCATCGTTCATTTCCCATCACGAAATTAATGTTGCAGAGATGACTAGGTCATTTCCCTTTGAGGTCAATTCCGTTTGGTGAAACTGCCTAAGGAGAGAAAAGATGTTCTCGAATGCTTTAAGGAGTTCTTGAACCTTGACTTGGCAAGATTAGCTGATCCGTATATTAGCTGTCAAAAAACACATGTTAGGTAGACATATATCATACTTATCATTCACTTCAGATCTTTACAGACTGTACCATGCTGTATGTAGTACTTGGTATGCAGCTAGTTCTAACAGTCTTGCCTTTTCCATCTTAAGGTTCAATACTATACAATATTCAGGAAGTTTTATTCCAGCTGTAACCAGATTGTGGAATAATTTCCAGAAGTTCAAACTTGCAACAAATTTTTTCATGTTGAAGAGGCTGACATGAGTCTCTTCATAGTTTATACATGACCGATTTATTTTAATGTTGTTACTATTCGTAAGGTATTTCTCACTTCGTACTATTAAAGAGTACCATAGTTTAGGGTTATAACCTAATAGGCTTGTGTGTGTTATGCCACATCTACGGGATAAAAATGGGCATGAGCCCGTGCCTTGCTATAAGGGCCAGGCAATCTATAAACATCATCTTACCACATAGAACACAGAGGTGCTTTCGTCTCCATGGGACGTGTTCGTCGTCTCCTTATGAAACCACCAATCGTGCAGCACATTTACCATAGCGATGACGTCTCTATGGCAGAGAAAAGAACACTAGAAGTGAAAAAGACCATGCTATCACACCCGCCACTTTCTTATCAGGAAGGAAGCCTGCGTGTGGTGTATACAAATACCAATTTCCTGATTATAACAAAGTGCTTAGGAATGCCTCCGCAATGGTAGATGTTTCTTATATATCTTAAAGCAGATTTTCTCTGTTAATATTCATGTAAAACTATTTTCATCTCTAAGAATTGATCGAATTAAACTAGAGAGAGATCTATTTTCTTATATATAACTTAAAGCAGATTTTCTTTAATATTATTCATGTAAAACTGTTTTCATCTTCAAGAATCGTTCGAATTAAACTAAAATAAGAGATCCTCTATTCCTAACACAATAAAATAACTTTCTTTCATTCTTATATATCTCTCAGAACAGATTTCTTTTATTAACATCATTCATGTAAAACTCTTTTCATCTCTAAGAATCGTTCGAATTAAACTAAAACTGCGTTTCATTCACGTTTCATTATATTTTGAAGCAAGAAAAAATCCAGTTCACATATAAAATAAACTCTACGCCCTACTGGTTATCTGGTGCACCAATTCATCACAAGACACAGAAGCCTTTTAAAATGAATCTCCTGAAATCGGTCGCGTCTTGCAAGATCTCGAAATGCTGCTCTGTTCAGTCTGAAGTTTACTTTCACTGGCACATGAAGGCAGGCGCATGTGCTGATAAGACCTAGTTTTCCCCCCTCTGTGACTTTCAGATTCTCTCTCTCTCTCTCTCTCTCTCTCTCTCTCTCTCTCTTTCTCTCTCTAAGCCTGGGCGTTATTCGGTCTTAGTCGGAGTCTTCCCCAAACTAACCCTTGGGGCAAATCCCCTGTGGCAATTCTTTGACCCAACGTCACCAAAGAACTGGAGAATTAGCTTTCTCTGAAGGTGGCAGTTACAATAACTGTTAAAATGATCCGGATATTAAAAATCTATAGAGCTTTCAAATATGCAGCCTTAAAGACTATGCAACAAGCTCCCATTAAACATCCGAAAGCCTCAAGATATTAAGGTTTTCAAGAGGAAACGGAAGACATTTTTGTTTATAGTTTTTATGTGACATATATGTTTTGTTGTTACTGTTTTAAAAATGATTTATTATTAATTTTTTTTCTCATCATTTATTTATTTTCTTATTTCCTTTCCTCACTGGGCTATTTTTCCCTGTTGGAGCCCTTGGGCTTATAGCATCTTGCTTTTCCAACTAGGGTTGTAGCTTAGCTAGTAATAATAATAATAATAATAATAATAATAATAATAATAATAATAATAATAATAACAATAATAATAATATGGATTCGACAAACAAGCAATATGCGGTGTGAAATGTTGAATTCCTTGGAATACATACAATAAAATGAATGTGAAGGTCCTGTAGAGAGTATAGAACCATTAGAGCAGCCCTTACATAAGCAATTACATCCGAGTAAAAAGCGTTCTGTAAATGACCGTTTAAAATGCATGTCAAAAGACAAACGGACTTTTACCAAGACACCAAACAAGAAGTGCCACATCGATTAGCTTAAACAATAAGTCCGACTAAAGAGAAACCTTAGTCGTAGTGGAAGAGCTAAGAAGAACACAGGGTTCAAATGGAAAGAGCTAAACTGTGACTATCATCCATTACCAAGCCAACATCACGTTCAGTACAGAGGTGTGACGGGCTACCTGCGTTTCGAGCTACAGAGTTCAGTTTACCAATATCATTTTAAATAGCGAAAGACTTTCTGACTTCTGCGACCGTGATCAAGTAATAAAGGGCTGAATGTAATGACGTGTATGAATGTATTTACGTGTATGTGTGTGTGTGTATATATATATATATATATATATACATATACACATATATACATTATATATATATATATATATATATATATGTATATATATATACTGTGATATATATATATATATATATATATATATGTATATATATATACTGTGATATATATATATATATATATATATATATATATATATATATATACAGTATATATATATATATATATATATATATATATATATATATATATATATATATATATACAGTATATATATATATATATATATATATATATATATATATATATATATAATACACGCATATACAGTATATACTTATACATACATAAGTACATACAGGAGGGAGAGCCAGCCAATTTGACTGACTCCCTTAACATATGCTAAGACGAGCAATATGTATACTGTTTAGTATTCATCTACAATACAAAACCAGAAAAAAACAAACAAATGATATGCAAATTGCAAGATTTGCGAGGACACAAGTACTGGACCTATCCTCTCCCATTAAGTTGAAATTCAAATTACATTCGTACTATTCTGTGTCATTCAAATTTGGACAAGAAAACAGTTATATTTAAGATTATTTACCTAACTCTGCATTATTGTTTATTCATTATATACATAGTTTCAATACATGTTAGCACTCATTTTATAGATTATTATAATTTTCATTATTCAAGAGCAAGCATACTTCATTCCACTAAATTTTGTAATGGAGTCGATTAAAACATGTACCATTGCCTAACCACCATCTGTTTTATCAAAAAAAAAAACACCCGAGTAAAACAACTCAAAACCACCTGGCATGTCTTCAATCACATTTTCCACTGTAATCACAAGTAATCGCAGTTACACACACATGCGCACACGCACGCGCACACAAAAGCGTTTCCGGTGATTATGCTATGTCACCCCAACTGGTATATTCTGGCTCAAAACAATCATACAATTTATACAATACTTAATACTAAAACTGACGGGATTTATTTTCATAATATCACCTGTTAAAAAAGGTGTTTAATTAAGAACCAAACGTTCAATACCTACCCATTCCACATCTGAATGTTGTATGTAAGTACCAATTAGACTCGGGCTCAAGGCGCACTTACGCACCTTGACGGATGTGAAGAGAATGTGCGAAAGATCTCAACGGAATGCCAAGGTTAAACATAAAGGAGATATATACAGGAGATACGGGAGGTAGAACTCAAGTGCTGTTGTTACCATCTGCATGCTATTAATAATCGAGCCGACAAACGTCACCTGTGCCTTAATGCAAATACGCGCACGTTGTAATTGACTAATTTGTCTGCGCGCCCAGACTGCCAATAGGGTTAAGTATATATTCAACTCGGTTGACAATTAGCGCATGCTTCAAAATCTTTTGTCTGAATTGCAAACAATGCATACTGAACGTTGTGAAAGTACGGAGCTATTTTATATGTATATATATATATATATGCATATATATATATATATATATATATATATATATATATATGCATATATATATATATATATATGTATATATATATACACACATATATATATATATATATATATATATGTATATATGTATATATATATATATATATATATATATATATATATATATATATATATATATATATATATATACTGTGTTTCTTGAAAAGGGCCAGAAAAGAAACAAAGGAAATAAAATTAATCCGTATATCTCGACCAATACACACTGGCCCTCATCGCATTGTATTTATGCTGGTTAAAATGTAATGATTGAGTTCCTTTGTTTATTTTATGGGGCCTTTTGAAGTAACATATTAAAAGTAAGTTACATTTAAAAGAATATACAGTAAGTATATATATATATATATATATATATATAAATATTTATATATATATATATATATATATATATATATAAATATTTATATATATATATATATATATATATATATATATATATATATATATGTATATATATATACACACACATATATATATATATATATATATATATATATATATATATGTATATATATATACACACACACACACACATATATATATATATATATATATATATATATGTATATGTGTATATATATACATATATATATATATATATATATATATATATATATATATATATGTATATATGTGTATATATATACATATATATATATATATATATATATATATATATATATATATATATAATGTGTTTCTTGAAAAGGGCCAGAAAAGAAACAAAGGAAATAAAATTAATCCGTATATCTCGACCAATACACACTGGCCCTCATCGCATTGTATTTATGCTGGTTAAAATGTAATGATTGAGTTCCTTTGTTTATTTTATGGGGCCTTTTGAAGTAACATATTAAAAGTAAGTTACATTTAAAAGAATATACAGTAAGTATATATATATATATATATATATATATATATATATATATATATATATATATATATATATATATATATATATACTGTGTATATATATATACTGTATATATACATACATACTGCAGATATTACGGAGACATTACAACACCAAAAGTTTTAACAAACCATATATAATAAAACGTCATAAAGAACGAATCAGAATTTAAATAAAGAAATGAAGTGTACAGTTCACATGAACAAACAAGCAAAGACCAAAAGAGCTCATGACACATTAGAATGTTAAGTCCACCCAATATAGCTAGAGCATATAGCGTTACGATGGGAGGCTAACTGCAACCATGCGACGAACGAGAGAGAGAGAGAGAGAGAGAGAGAGAGAGAGAGAGAGAGAGAGAGAGAGAGAGAGAAGTACTGTATTAGTAATTCTTTTAAGTGTGTGTGAGAAAGAGTGAGTGGTGTCACAACACGTAAACCAACCAAACAATTAAGAAACGTGACAAGTGAAACCACATTATATATGCCACGCTAAATTGGTTACCTTTAGACAAAAATGAAAACAAGGTCATGCACTGAGTATCAATAACGAAGGTTTTTTTTTTTTTTTTTTTTTTTAAAGTTTGGAGATATTTTAATCATTTTCATTACTTCCACTGTCTTGGATTAGAGTTCTCTTGTTTGACACTTGAGCACACTATTCTGTTATTTCTCTTCCTCTAGTTTTGTCAAAATTTTCTATTGTTTATAGAGTAAATATCTATTTTGATGTTACTGTTCTTAAAATATTTTCTCTTGTTTCCTTTCCTCACTGGGCTATTTTCCCCGTTAGAGCCCCTGGGCTTATAGCATCCTGTTTTCTCAACTAGGGTTGTAGTTTTGTAAGTGGTAACAATAACAATTCGCCATTTATCATTACTTTTACTTTTCATTTGATTTCTATTAGTATTTTCTTCCTTTTTCTCGTTTTTATCTTTCTTTTAAGTGAATGGTATAAAGAGGTTTTCCAGGCTGGACTTACAACAGTAAACAAAAGAAAAGAACAACTTTGTCCTTGATCTTAAGTTCAGGTCTTACAGAAAACAATGGGTTTCCTTATTCTTGCAACGTTGTTATTGTCGTTCTCAATTTGGTCCAACTTATCATTATTATTAGCTAAGCTACAGACCCAGTTGGAAAAGTAAGATGCTATAAGGCCAAGGGCTCCAACTGGGAAAATAATCCAGTGAAAAAGCGAAATAAGGAAACAAAATAGAATAGGGATTGTTTTCTAGCTTAACTTCACTTCATATACCATCTATACATCAGTTATTCCTTGCCTTTCATATTTATGGAACAGGCCAAAATGGTCACAAACTCAACGGTGCAGCTCTCGGCTCACGAGTGAAAGGTTCGAGGATCGTTCCCAACCAACGGCCCACCAGGTCACCCAGCTGGCATTAGGTACCAAATTCTGTTGTTGTCAGGAAAAATATTGGGGGAGAGAGAGAGAGAGAGAGAGAGAGAGAGAGAGAGAGAGAGAGAGCTTTTCTGTCACTTGATAATACTACTTATATAATATACTGCTGGTCGCAACAGCTGAGAGAGAGAGAGAGAGAGAGAGAGAGAGAGAGAGAGAGAGAGAGAGAGAGAGAGAGAGAGAGCGCTTTTCTGTCACTTGATAATACTACTTATATAATATACAATGCTGGTCGCAACAGCTGAGAGAGAGAGAAAGAGAGAGAGAGAGAATTCATTCCCAAAGTCTGCAGGTTTAGCTAAAAGTATTAAAGGTGTCTTGTCTATGAACGAGTTTCTTGAAAAGCGCAAAACTGAATCACCGAAATTACTAACCAAGAAATCAATCGTTTCTGGTGTCAAATTAAAAGAGCACACCTTCTTTCGCGTCCCAAAAAGAAATAAATTTCATATAAATACACTTACAACGCCTATGTAGATTTTTATTCATGGAATATTTCGTTGTTTTTTTTTTCCTATTGCTAACCAGCATTAGCTTAGTAGCTCTATCACTAATTATTTAGTTCTTATACACAACTGAGCATTTTCCCCGAGTTTGTGTGTTACCGGAAAGTGACATTGGAGTGACGGGTGCCATGTATCATGGAAAGTGCTTGCTGAAAGAACATTTGGAATAAACAAAGAAAATTTATCCTATACACTAAACATAACATGTAGGATACTGATCAATTTACCACGGTAACCATCTATTATGATAAATGTAAAACATAATCTTGCCCTTTTTAAATATATGTACAAGTATAATATACGAAAAATGCTGTACTTGAAGAATGTCTTATCAACAATCTCTCTTCCTTTGAAATAGATTAATGAATAGTTACAATAGCAAAAACAAACAACATAAATAGCGGAAAAATAAGCTTTGAAAGATAAAAACGTTATCAGTGTTTGCGTTCCAAAGTTATTTACGACTTCAAAAGCCGAGGACTTTGTCAGATGCGTTACAAGGCAAAATTCAGCTTAAAAAGAAATACACTTTTACGCCTAAAGTACTTCGTCGCACACGTATCTTAAAAACATTTATAGTATTGACAATGAGATTTCGTAGTACAATTTTCACTTCATTTTCTTTTTCTTTGACGAAGATTTAGTATCACTCAGAATTGTTACCATATTGTATCATTAAAGTTAAGCTAAATACTAGAGAGAGAGAGAGAGAGAGAGAGAGAGAGAGAGAGAGAGAGAGAGAGAGAGAGAGAGAGATTTAATATCACTCAGAATTGATACCATATTGTATCATTAAAGTTAAGCTAAATACTAGAGAGAGAGAGAGAGAGAGAGAGAGAGAGAGAGAGAGAGAGAGAGAGAGAGAGAGAGAGAGAGATCCATATCCATTTTGTAATAATGCTCTTAGCGTGTCCACAGAGCATTAAAAGCATAATGGCATCACATTAGCATATGCATTAACCAACAATTTTAAATGAAAGTCAAGTGCCCCAATGTTTTTGTATTTATATAAAAAAGAAAAATACAGACAAAGATTATACAAGTACAGAAAAAACAAATGAAATACACAGTCACTTCAAATAACAATACTGATGAAAAAGGTGTCTGGTTTCAGTTCCAATTTCATCAGATTAGATGCTCACCAGAACGTCAGCAGGGCAAGCCCAATAGCCCCCTGTGGTGCCCAACCACAGCAGTGGCATCCCCAGTAAACAGCTTAAAACTAACGGTCCCAGGCTGGGGTCGATCTGCTGTCACGGGAACGCGAGGCGAACACGTTATCACAGTACTAGCCAGGAGGTTAGTGACTATTGATAATACAAATTAATAGAAGTATTATGCAACAAAAGATTATTATTATTATTATTATTATTATTATTAGCCAAGCTACAACCCTAGTTGGAAAAGCAAGATGCTATAAGCCCAAAGGGCTCCAATAGGGAAAAATATCCCAGTGAGGAAAGGAAATAAGGAAATAAATAAATAATGAGAATAAATTAAGATATATCATTCTAAAAACAGTAACAGCGTCAAAACAGATAGGTCCTATATAAACTATTAACAACGTCAAAAAAAAAAAAAAGAAAAAAAAAAAAAAAAAAAAAAAAAAAAAAAAGACTGCGAGACAAAAGATGTACCTTTGAAGGCCGAGATACTCTACCATGCACGAAGCGACGCATATACAGACGTTCATTTGGCAAGTTATAATGATCAGCTCCAGTAATGACATTAATCGTCATTATTAGAGGCGGATGATGCTTTGAGAGGAACTACAATGAGTCATTACAAAGGCACATTTGTAATTTTACAGTAATCTGAATGTATACATGAAGGTAACTTTCTAAATCTCTTGGGAAAATTGCTTGCCATTTTTTTTTTTACCCCGTCTCCTTTCATCAAGGCCTAATCGTAATGGATTTCATTACGTTGTAATTCAACTCTGAATGCAATTTCATTACAAAGGATTGAAGCAGCTTCTGTTTGAATTGTGAAATGCTGAGGTATAGGCAGGGCGTGCGCACCACCACTCAACTCTTTAACTATCGTCTTTACGTCATTACGTCTCTAATCAGTTAGGTTACGATGGATTTTGGTAATCATGGATTACGAAACTTCGGAGGCTCGGTTTCACACACGTCATAACGAAGGAATAAATATATCCTTAGTGACTAACTAACACGCATCATCAGATCCATGTGATTTCACCATCCTACTATTCTTCCATTCTATTTTTTTCTTTCACATATGGAATCCTACTTGGAAAGAATCAGGTCAGCATGATATGATTGGTTCTTTACTAACGTTCGCATTTTAATCATGATAAATCATATCACAGTTTCTTAAGCATCTGTTCCTCATAATTTCTATTAAGAGCAGGAATATTTATACTTGACTAAAATCCCTCTTGGTTTGAACAAGTCAACATAACTCATATTACCGTTTTTGAAGTCTGTTTCCCATAATTTCTATCAAGATATTTTACTAAACACCTTCCTGGTTTTAATAAATGTGAGGCATACGATAAATAAGTAGGACATCATCATCATCATCATTTCCTCCTACGCCTACTGGCACAAAGGGCCTTGGATAGATTTCGCTAGTCGTCTCTATCTTGAGCTTTCAATTCAATACGTCTCCTTTCATCATCTACTTTATAGTCCTCAGCTATGTAGCCCTGGGTCTTCAATCTACTTTATAGTCCTCAGCTATGTAGCCCTGGGTCTTCAATCTACTTTATAGTCCTCAGCTATGTAGCCCTGGGTCTTCAATCTACTTTATAGTCCTCAGCTATGTAGCCCTGGGTCTTCAATCTCTTTTAGCGCCTTGTGGAGCCCAGTTAAAGTAAGATATATCAAAATCATATTTGTTTTAGTAAGATATGCTCATCAAAGTTCCATTAATGGAACTCTAAATATTGCAATCTTTGAAATTCAATAGAGAGTTACCTAACTCACTGGTACAACAGGCTGTAAAACACTTTGTCCATACACTGGAATGTTTCTATTGCAACAGCAGGAAGGCGGTGGTCAAAGGTAAAGGCGTACCATGGCATAAAAAAGCATCATAATATCTCAAGTAGAATTCATCCGGCGCAAGATTTCGTAACACAGCCTTCTCGCATCTACTTGACCTTATGAGATGCGGACCAGCGTCCACTTACTTTGGGATTTGGAACTTTTTATTGTTTTCTTGTGATTTCTTTTTTTGAATTCTGTGACCTCAATACCCGTTAAAAATAAAATATATTATTTTATCTATTTCAGGTTCGTAAAACTGCTTTGTATCGTCAGTCGTTCTCTGTCTTTAATTGCTACCTAAACATGTATTGACTCAATAGGATTTTTTTTCTCATTCTGGTATATCCAATTCTGTGACCACAAGATCCGGTAAGAAAATCTTATATACCTTTATTAATTTAAACTTATTTAATAAAATACAATTATTTTAATATATACTCAGTCGCCCTGTCTTTAATTAATACCTAAACATATCTTAACTTCAAAGAATATTTTTTCTTTCTAAATTCTGGTACATCCAAATTAATACTTCCATAAAGGTTACTTAAAAGTACAATTGCACCAACAAGAATGACATTATCTCGGTAGAAACCACAAGGATGAAGACATCTAGGAGTCATATCTTTACGTAAGTGTAATATATGTTTAGAAATGTACGTTAAGACTAATTTAAATATATTGACACATGTCAAACCTGTTAGGCTACATAGAATTCAATTTACATTAGGAAGTGTAGTCCAACAAATGCAACAGTAGGTATTATTAACTACAAATTAAAAGGTTGAAATACTATTTTACATGATACCCCAGAGTGTCTTCAACAGTGGAAATTGCGAATTCTCTGCATTTATCTTTTATTTATAGGAAAAACACTCAAAACACAAATATGAAGAAAAAAACATTCTAATATATATCAATTATATATAAGTTACGTAAGAAAATTTAAGGTAATCTGCTTACAAAAATTGATATTTGCATAAACAAACAACAACACCAATTACCCATTCATCACTCAATGAAAACCACAATTACTCAAGGAAGCAAATATGTTTCAACAAAGACTAAAAATTCCTCTATACACGTTTTCCGGTTTGTGCAAAAACTATGATTGCAAAGAGCTATCAATAACTTGGATTTCCTAATTAAGATGACAGCAAAGTTTCCTCATTAAAAAAATGACCAAACAAGCGACACAATATAATTGCATTATCTAAACTTAGGAAATCACGATTGCGTAAAGCAACATGTCCATAAGTTTCTCTTCTGTAATGATGACTAAATTACAGTAAAAGGGGAGATTGGGATAATTCTAACAATGTATGAACAACGAGTTTCGATGACAAAACACAAGCCTGGTACGAATGGTAATCGAAAAGGGTAAATATAACATTGAACTTATCGGGAGGTACTGAGATCTATCATGATAAAAATAATAATAATAATAATAATCTACAAAATATAAGTGTCTAGCTATATATATATATATATATATATATATATATATATATATTCCTCGAGAAGTAGGAAGAGAAAGTAGTCATACCCTGGTGGAGAGGGGATGCATGTGTGTATCTAAATATTTAGCCGTTATTTCTACCGGGCCGCATACACTACTACTACTACTACTACTACTACTACTACTACTACTAATAATAATAATGATAAACTAAAACATTATTATTAATTGAAATCTTTACAGTTGCACCAAAATTCTCTTCCTGCCCAAAAAAATGACCTTGAAATGCTTGTTTTCGGTACATACAAAGAAACACCATACGCGCACTGCCATATAAGCCCATACAAATGACGTTATAGACCTTGGCCCATACAACGTAATAAAGATGAGGGACAGGAAAGTCTTCTTCTTCGTCTTCCTTCCTGTCCTGACGGATTTAAACGGACAGCAACGGATATGAGAAGGGATAGCCTAGATTCCGGTGAGGAAGGAATGGGAGATAGCGGAAATTATAATACTAACTTGTCCGAAATTATCCGGATGGACTTTCTGCCATTTCTCGTGTTAGCCTTTTCCAAAATTACAATATGCCAATTAAGAGAGCCTTATGCAACATATTTTAATTATATCTTTGAAAGTATAATTTAAAGTTTTTTAATTATACATCTGAAATTAAAAATTGCAATTTATATTTTAAAATGTACATTTGAAATTAAAATTGCAAATTATTTTGTTTTATTTTTTAAGTAAAATTGTAATTATTTTTATTCCGATTTGACAGTAAAATTGTAAATTATTTTTATTCCGATTTGACAGTAAAATTGTAAATTATTTTGTTTTGATTTGAAATTAAAATTGAAAATTATATTTTACTTTGTAAGTAACATGGCAAATTATTTTAACTTGAAAGTAAAATAGAAAATTATTCTGACAATTTGAAAGTAAAATTGCAAATTATTTTGTTTTATAAAAATAAAATTGGAAATGATTTTGTTTTATTTTGAAAGTAAAATTGCAAAATATTTTGTTTCGGTTTGAAAGTAAAATTGGAAAGGATTTTGTTTCGGTTTGAAAGTAAAATTGGAAAGGATTTTGTTTCGGTTTGAAAGTAAAATTGGAAAGGATTTTGTTTCGGTTTGAAAGTAAAATTGGAAAGGATTTTGTTTCGGTTTGAAAGTAAAATTGGAAAGGATTTTGTTTCGGTTTGAAAGTAAAATTGGAAAGGATTTTGTTTCGGTTTGAAAGTAAAATTGGAAAGGATTTTGTTTTAATTTGAAGGTAAAATTGCAAAATATTTTGTTTGGGTTTGAAAGTAAAATGACAAATTATTTTGATTTAATTTAAAAGTAAAATTACCAATTATTTTATTCTAACTTGAAAGTAAAAGGGCAAATTACTTTGATTTAATTTGAAAATAAAATTGTAAATTATTTTATTTTAACTTGAGAATATAATTGCAAAATTTAATTTAATTTGAAAGTAAAATTGCAAATTTTATTTCCATTTGAAAGCAAGATTGCAAAATTTATCTTAATTTGAAAGTCAAATTGCAAATTATTTTGTTTTAATTTGAAAGTCAAATTGCAAAATATTTTGTTTTAATTTGAAAGTAAAATTGCAAAATATTTTATTTCAATTTGAAAGTAAAATTGCAAATTATTTTGTTTTAATTTGAAAGTAAAATGGCAAAATATTTTATTTTAATTTGAAAGTAAAATGGCAAAATATTTCATTCTAATTTGAAAGTAAAATTACAAAATATTTTGTTTTAATTTGAAAGTAAAATTGCAAAATATTTCATTTTAATTTGAAAGTAAAATGGCAAAATATCTTATTTTAATTTGAAAGTAAAATGGCAAAATATTTTATTTTAATTTGAAAGTAAATTGCAAATTATTTTGTTTAAATTTTACCTTTAAAATTAAAATAAAAAGTTGATTTTATAATTACGAATTTCCACGTATCCCGACCAACAGTGAATCCCACCCAGAGCAAAATAACATAACCCCCAAATGACTTCAAAGAGCATGGGAACTACCTCCTTCACAATAACGGGTGGACCGTCCTACAAGAATAGCAAAGTTTCCATCCAATGAACAAAATGAAAACACATTCCCACGCCCTTCTCATTAAAAACATTTTCATAAACAAAATAACGACCTCAAGCAAATGTGGAATGCTAAACCGCGAAATTACTTTCTATTAAATTGTTGATTGCAACAACGCTATGATTAAATACATAACTTACCTGTTGAAATACAAAGAAATATGTTAAGTAATGAAAATAATGAGCTAGCTAAATACGCTTCTCACCTAATTATTATTTCATACAAATGTTTAGAAAACGATACGAGTAGGCGTAAACACACAAACAAACAAACAAGTTCTACCATACAGCAGAACATTACCTTAATTGGTAATCTTCGTGAGGTATAACGCCCTCTTTATTCCAACACATTTTACAATATCACAAATTTTTAAGTAAATTGTATTTTTCCTAACATACTTACCTAGAACTACCTTCTTAGGAGTTACTGGTTAACTCTAGCAAACCGACCAGCTTTTTGTATAGTTTACCTTTTAAAAGGGAGAGATAGGCATATATTAGGCCTATATTAATAGGATTACAGGACATAGAAATACTACAAAAAACACCAACTCTTCCCAAACATTAACTTTAGTTCTGTACCTTAAGACTATTAGTGCTACTGACGCTATTCGTACTGCTTTTGTTGTACAGGCTGCTTCCATCCTCGCTGGGAGCGGACACGACCCACGGCAGGCCGTCGTGCACCGTAGGCCCGTGGTACTCCTTCGAGGGGTACGAGTGATTGTGGTGGCCATCGAGCGCACGGCGAGGCTGGCACGATATGGCCTCATGGCCGTGGATTGTGTTCTGGTGGCCCTCGGGGAGATGTTCGTGGAAGCCCAACTGAAGGCGGCTCTCATGGTGGAAGGAATGGGAGAGTGGGCGAGACCTGCGGGTCTCAATGCAAGCCCACGCCCGCACCCATCCGCATTCGCACCCAATGTCCGTGCCGTCCGCCTTGTCCCCCGAGAACCAACTACACGATATGCACTGGACCATGCGCCAGGCCCATGCACGGTACATAGTGGATAGGAGCACACCCACCAAACATGCCCTCTTTCACCCACGCCCACGGGCAATGAGGGCTTTGGGCGTAGCCCAACAATTCATTGATTAAAATGAAGCACTTTCTTTGAAATAAATAGTCCTTATTTCACTTAAACCACTGAAGTTTATAAGGTCTTTTTTTTTCAAATTAAAATATGTTGTCAAAATGAGAGACTGGTAGTTCAATGTCTCAAAATTTTCAGTTTTAAAATTCAAAGTATCAACCTAAAATCAACACATTTATATTACTCAAAAGAAATGGCTACCAACAGACTGAGTTCCAGAACTTAATATCACACCACTAATATGCAATTAAAGCCAGGATATAATGATTTAGGGTAGAAAATAAAACCATATTTTTAAATACTTCTATGTAAACATGTATCTCATATTCCTGCTTGCATATAAAATTCACGCAGGAAGTCATTTAGTAAAAAAAAATCAAGCGAGTGTTTACGTCATCATAAGTGGCTATCCAAAAAACACTTGAGTTTCATGGCCACTTCTTTTACCTTGGCAACTACCAGCGGGTTATAATGTGGCACTACAAATTCTAAAAACCCAACCACCTTCTAAAAACCCCAGTCCTCCTCCCTAAACCTACAAGCTAATCTCCCGGACCCAACCTCAAGTGAAGTGAGGTTTATAGGAACCTAACAGTCATTAAAACCTGTTTTTATATATATACTTATATGGGCAGATTGGACTGGTGACTTCACTGTGCAAGCCTAACACAGAATAGTGAATCCTAACTTAAGAGGATATGCAATCAAAATTATAAATTGAGAAATAAAAGGTTTTATCAAAATAGTATGGACGCTGTTAAACTATGCCCAAAATTATAGTCGTTTGGGCAAGACGCACGTTTGAGTGTGGTCAACAACAAAAATAACCTTCATGATTAGTCATGCAAATAGCTACCTTATTGCAGTGTGATTAAAAAGGTTCTCCTTACTGTTACAAGGCTGCATGTAAGGAGAGAGAGAGAGAGAGAGAGAGAGAGAGAGAGAGAGAGAGAGAGAGAGAGAGAGAGAGAGAGAGAGATTATATATATATATATATATATATATATATATATATATATATATATATATATACACTGTATATTTATATATGTATATATATATTTATATATATGTATATATATATATGTGTAAATATATATATGTATATGTAGATATATATCTATTTATATATATATTGTATATATATATTATATATATATATATATATATATATATATATATATATATATATAGAGAGAGAGAGAGAGAGAGAGAGAGGAGAGAGAGAGAGAGAGAGAGAGAGAGAGAGAGAGAGAGAGAGAGAGAGGAGATTATTTTTGACAGGAGCACAAACAGATTTTCATAGCAAATCCATAGACTGCAAGAAGAAACTCAAGCAAATCTCGCCTCTGTGGCTCGGTGAAAAAGAGGAGGAAAACGTCATTCGATTGTGATTTTGAGGTAAATTCACCATCCAGGCTTCGATGATAAAGTCAATATTTGGTATTAACATAATAAGATTCCGAGAAGTTATATATCTGCATTTTTGGATTACGAGAGAGAGAGAGAGAGAGAGAGAGAGAGAGAGAGAGAGAGAGAGAGAGAGAGAGAGAGAGAGAGAGAGAGGAGATATAATGTTTTTAATTTAGCTCGCATTAGAATAAAAAATCTCCCTCAGGACCACAAATTAATAACTGGAAAAAGGACACTAGGTAACCAGCTAAGAATTTAAACTTAATTCCATAAACAATCATTTGGAATAACACGACAAAACAAAAGCATCAACTCTGTGGTACAACACTCAGGTCCTTTCTGCTAGGTCCATTATTCACCTGACCAACTATTAAAACAGTAATACCAAATGTAAACCAACTACAAGAAAACTAGTGGGGCTTACAACTTATGAGACTCTTCCAAGGAGGTTGAAGGTGGAATAAATTCATCAAATTGTATCTTTCAATTTAGGGAAATATCTACCTATGTAGTAATGAACTGAATCATTAAGCCATTTTATTGGAAAGATGTAATTATAGATAAAACCCTATCTTATATTAATTACAAAATATTCAAATGGTTGAAATTAAAGTAACACTGGCATCCATATAATGTAATATGAATCAAATTACGGCAATATCATATCTGCACCTCTTTTAGGAATAAAAAAAAAAACCCTATTGTATTAATCAATGTCAAAATACTTTTATGCTAATGACTCTTAGTTCTGTTGATTGACTATTTAAATGTATAACAACCATCCTTCTTAAACCGAAATGACCCTTCTGAAAGGCCTGTCAGGGACCTTATGTTAATTATCGTTCATCCATATTAAATATTCTTTTCCAATCACGCAGCTCCTGTGCTCAATTTTCTCCCTCGAACCAATATCAAAAAAAAAAAAAAAAAAAAAAAACTCCGTTTTGATCCAATCTCATAAATGGATTGTGGTGAGAAAAAGATTATTTTCTCCTAACCAAATATCTATTGGGTTTCCCTAACCCTACCCACACACACACACAACCAAAATGAGGACTGCGTGAAGACCAGTTTGGAGGCTAATGTGAGAGGGATTTTGGATGATGACAGGGGGAATATTAAGTAGCATTTTCTGTATACATCATAGCGTGAAAAACAAACTTTCATTACAAAACATCACACACTACTACTTCGACGTGAGTTTTGTGGTATAATTCAAACATTACCTTTACTTATCATAGAAATATGGGAAATAAGTTGCGCAACTGATAAGAAAAACCTGTGAACGTTTGACTACATTTTTCTTGTATTCATAATTTCCATCAAATTTTCCTTTAAATGACAAATGAAGCTTATGTCTTTCAGCATATTTCAATTACAGATAGACAAACAAATAATTTCATTTCGACATGCCATGAATCACAAAATACTATCTTATTAAAAACAAAAGAAGCAATTAACATATACTCTTATACGAGACAGGAAACCGATCTCTTGCCAGGACAGTTGGAATATGATATACTCGCAATGAAGTCATGGTCATATACAGAACCATACACAGTGTGTATTTTTTTTTGGTAATAAAAAGGATATGTGACGCATTGGGGGACACAGAAGATTTCATATCCGGCCCAAGGCGGTAAGTTTTCAATGGATCTCCCGGGACTGCAGTAAAATGTCACACAATTTACAAGAGTGGTGTCTTTCTTCAAACTAAACATATTCTTTAAGTTTAAGATTGCGCAAGCAAGATTGTAATGTTTATTGTTTTTTCATGTATACCTACCACAGCTAAATAATGTACTGAATAAAATATGGTGTATATTATTAATTTCAAGAATAATATACATAAAGCTTGTAAAATTTATACCACTTGCAGTTGTATCTACAAAAATATAGTGTTTGAAATATTTTGCCAGGACTGATTCTCCCTACTTTACTAAGATAGAGTTCAACAACAAGAGAAAACTAGGAAACACACAACATAAAATATACAAATAAGCTGCTTTAGACAGGTTCTGAGTCACATAAAAACGACCCTAAGACATTACAAGATTATGAAATAAGAGACTGGAAAAGAATGGACACGACTGGAACACGTGATCTTTGAAGGGTATTGGTGAGATTACAAGCACATCAAGAGGACGTGGTTATGATACTGGAAATGAAAAAATAATAAATTGAATCTGAACTATGATAGCCACGTCTTGATTCCAGTTCCTGTTATAACAATCATAACAGGAAATGATTTTTTTTTCCGAGTTGTTTTAAGAAAACACACACACACACACACATATATATATATATATATATATATATATATATATATATATATATAGTATACATACATACACACACACATATATATATATATATATATATAATATATATATATATATATATATATATATATAATATATATATATATATATATATATATATATATATATATATAATATATATATATATAATATATATATATATATATATATATATATATATATATAATATATATATATATATATATATATATATATATATATATATATATATATATATATATATATATACACACACGTCATAAAAACAGGAATGGCGAGAAATCGGTTCATACTAGTAATACAACAAGGTGATATCTACCATTGAAATCACAATCACCTCACTAAGTTCAATATCAAAACAAGACCGTATTAACATACTAACAAACAAGCAATGGCCACAAAGGACCAGAGAAAAAGAAAGAAAAATATCGAAATATGAAAACCAACAAAGGTTTCATACAAGAGACATTAAATACTGGAGACATCCCCGAAAAACCAAGTCCATCACATGGAAATTCATGAACACACCTCTTAATAAAAGAAAAAAAAGGAGAAACAAGATAAAACCCAACGCAACCTTCCCGAATTAGCTCAAGCAGGAAGCTATTAAAGCACTAATCGCCTAGCTTTCTTTCTTTGGTTCCCAAATCAAGCAAGCAAAGAGGTAGGCAATAGGGGAGGAGGGGGTGTATGAAGCTGGTGGTTAATTGGAGGGAGTGGGGGGGGGGGGGGGGGGGGTTGTCATTGGGATAACATATAGAAAACCACAATGGCTGGCCGTATTCTTATTAAGAATGTCGGAGCAACCTTGCTCTTTTTTTTTTAAGGGACCACATTCCTTTGCTTCCTGATCCTGGTATGTTTTTGAGTTAATGGACAGTATCCATAACCAGAACTGTAATTGGAGTACTAATTATGCCTATTTAACGTTTAGCTTAACTGCATATGGCCTCAAATAACGGAATTATTGTGTAATGCAATGCGGAAATTGATCACTACATAATATGAATTTGGTGTGTGTATATATATATTTATATATATATATATATATATATATATATATATATATATATATATATATATATATATATATATATATATATATATGCACATATGTATATATATTCATATATATGCATATATATATATATATAAATATATATATATATATATATATATATA
>NC_090728.1:187117993-187120493 GCF_036898095.1 Palaemon carinicauda | reverse complement strand
ATATATATATATATATATATATAAATATATATATATATATATATATATATATATATATATATATATATATAAATATATATATATATACATATACATATATATAAACCATATGATTAAACTGCATACCAGGTAAATGCTCATAACATATCAATCACAACAACTTTCTCTAGAAATAAAAAAGATCTTAAAATGAAAACCAAAAATCAAAAAGGAATAAAAGTCCTTCACTACCGAGACAGCATTGTGTTCACGGGAGAAGTACGGAAACTCAAAGAGAAAGTAAATATATTTTTAAGACTCACGAGTAGGAGTAGGAGGAGGAGGAGGAGGCTGGATGGCTGGTTGGAGAGGTTGACCTTGGTGAAATTAGAAATGACTTCTTGCATTTAGCACATGCAAAGCCTCTTTCCCTCCTCTCTCACGCAATTCCATTCAAGAACCCTTTTGCTTACGATCCCACAAAGGGTGAGACGTCATGAACAAAGATTATGAATGTGACACGTAATGCAGGGAAGTATATACACAGTAAGTACTGTTTAGTTCACAAAACTTACAACTGGGCTACACAAGGCACTAGAAGAGTTGGAAGAGCCAGGCCTACATGGCTGAGGACAATGGAGAGTGAAGTTGGAGATGGATGAATGGAGAGGTATCGATTTAAAAGCTCAAAATAGGGAAGATTGGCGAAATCTAACAGAGGCCCTTTGCGTCAATACGCGAACACAAAGGCACTAGAAGAGTTGGAGGACCCAGGCCTACATGGATGAGGAGTATGGAGAGTGAAGTTGGAGATGACAATTGGAGAGGTATTGATTTAAAAGCTCAAAATAGAGAAGACTGGCGAAATCTAACCGAGGCCCTTTGCGTCAATACGCGAAGGAGATGATGATGATGATAGTGAAATACAATTGAAGGCTTTTCTCCGTGACATGGCTGGTGTTTTTTTGTTTTTGTTTTTTTTGGTGCTACTACTGTGAAGAGTTAAAACAAAAGTATAAAATCATAAAGCTAATATCAACAAGACAGATGAAATTACTAAGATCCTATTAACTAAAATGCAAAATCATGAATGGTAAGGATATATGAAAAATAAAGTGACTTGCAGAAATGTTTCCATAATGAATAGTATTGTGAAATGTGGTAGCATAATAGTCTTATCGTAAACAAAAACAAGATGTTTTACTAGATTTATAAAAACGTGTATAATATATATATATATATATATATATATATATATATATATATATATATATATATATATATATATATTATATATATATATATATATATATATATATATATTAAAACTGTATCACTGTTATCTTAAGTAAATATCATATATATTATAAACAATACAGATTCTAAAGATTAAGACAAATTTCTCTTTTTAAAGTTGAAATGGAATTACGGGAACAAAACACGTCAAAAATTTGACAGGGAGAAAGTGCAAAACACAATACACAAGATTTCGCAATCTGATAAGATATGCAATTGCATCGAACAACAAAAGAAGAAAGATAATTCAAATGATGATGTAAAAGCTACAAACGGCTTTGTTGAAAGCATTACAGGAAGGTGTCAAGAACGTTTCGGAAAGGATGTGTTGAAAAACGTAATGTAAACTAGAGGGGCATTCAGTAGAGCGCAGATCTCCGCCACGGCAATTCATTTCTCAACCTTTATATGTATTAATTATTGTGGATTTTCATACACTCAAATATGAACCAGGTTTGAAGTCTTTCTGATAACGATGTCTAAACTTATGGCTGATTACGTGAATTGAATATTTTGCTCGACCGTGACCTTAACCTTTGACCTTGACTTTCCAAAATTTAATATTTTCCAGCTTTTTATTTAACAGTTAATCCAAGCAAGTTTCATTGGTCTACGATTAAAATTGTGGCCAGGAAGCCGTTCACAAATAAACACACACAAACAGGGGCGAAAACATAACCTCCTTCCAACTTCGTTGGCGGAGGTAAATATAGAAAAGAACACAGGGCTAATGCTACCAAATGGTGATAAAGGAAAGAAGGTTTGAACTGGCTATATTTCAGTTGATGTCATAAAAACTTTTAAGATTTTGAATGTTTATTTGTCTACCACTTCTTTAAATGAAGATTTTTCTACATTTAAAAATATATTAATTTTATTATTTCGTATAACCTTATATACTCTTCCATGTCAATCCTACGTATATATGTTCTAACAACAATAAGGATGTTTAACACAAAGCTTAATTAAAATAAAAGTAATTGTGGAATGCACTGGATAAAGTTACTTGCAACGTACCTCCAGCGATACTTAAGAATGAAAAAAAAAAGAATAACAAAATGAAAAGGGGTCAAGCGGGCATAACCAAGGCTATCACAGTCAATCAAGATAATGACAACCTCTCTCTCTCTCTCTCTCTCTCTCTCTCTCTCTCTCTCTCTCTCCTCTCTCTCTCCTCTCTCTCTCTCTCTCTCTCTCTCGTTTTTTTCTCGGGTGCTTTATTTTG
>NC_090728.1:187098076-187103076 GCF_036898095.1 Palaemon carinicauda | reverse complement strand
GTTCGCTATTAATTAATAGTATGCATTCATTCATTTCTTTCTTCTAAATTATTCATGGTTAATGAAAGCTTCCCCAGAATAAAACAATGGTTGCCTAACGAAAAAAAAAGTTTATGATGCATTGCACGCGGCGTCAAAAAAAAAAAAAAAAAAAAAAAAAAAAAAAACCTCTTTTCTGTATAATCAAGACATCCAGCTGTACTTTCACTTTCCTCCCCTCATTCAAACTCTCGCCTTTTTATTCTCAGCATAAATGTTCTTATCCAAGGACCAACGGCGAAAGTGTATTCATATTTCCGTCGTACTGAAGAATAAACGCTTCGAAATTAATTTTTTCTGTATATTTGCAAACTCCAGAATTCTGAACAAACTAGTATATAGCCGGAATACATATATATGCATTGGTACATAGTACAAATATATATATATATAAATTTATATATATATATATATATATATATATATAGATATATTCATGTATATATGTTTATGTTATAGAGATTGCAAAGGAAACCAGGGGAAGGAAGAGAAGACGATGAATTGGCGAGCTAAGTAAATTTGCAAAAGAAGATCATAAACAGGCGGGAATAGGACATGTCTGAGATATCCAGTGGACTAGCAACGGCTGATGAGAGAGAGAGAGAGAGAGAGAGAGAGAGAGAGAGAGAGAGAGAGGACTATGGACCTTTTCCCTGAAATTGAATTGCAACGGCTGATGATGAGAGAGAGAGAGAGAGAGAGAGAGAGAGAGAGAGAGAGGACTACGGAATAAGTAATCAAACATCACTTTAAACATATTGAACCAAGGAAGCGATGTGAAATTTACAAATAAACGTAGAGTATAAAGAAGAACAAGATAACTAAATTAGAAAGCAACAATGAGGATCCCTTAAAAGGTAACTTTGGAAATAAACTCAAGGGATAGACCAGAAACTTTCCTTAACTTTAGAGAGTACTTTTAATGAAAGACATAATGAGAATTAACCCTAAACTAACAAGTTTCTTCCTTGATCTTTCTCAGTGCCTATTCCATCTCTTTCAAGGAAACTAGCTAACCAAAATTCTATATCTAATTTTATATATATCTGATCTATATATTAAAGAGCAAGTGTGTGGCTATATATACAGTATATACATACACACACACACACACACATATATATATATATATATATATGGTTAAGTTTAGTGGCATCGCCAGACATATAACTACTCGGTCTCTTCCTGACCTTTGGGTAGGGGGCGAGGGAGTAGTCACACCTGGTGAGAGAGGGGGTACCACGAGAGGAAAAGGAAGGGGGGGGGGGCGTTGAATGTGTGTGTAGGTGCCTATCCATCTAAATATTTTGACGGCTCACGTACACTGGTTGTGCAATATAGCTTAATGTATGTCCGGTGTTCCGGAGCACAATACCTGGATGTGTGTTTACCTGTAATATTATAATCCTTGAATACTTCGTATGATCTTGCGTAGAAGAAGAAGAAGAAGAAGAAGAAGAAGAAGAAGAAGAAGAGTCCTACGAGATGGGGGAATAAGAATAGACTAAAAAAACAAGATGGGGGATGAAGTGGCTTCGCAAATAAGAGAAGAAAGAGAAGGGTTTATGGATTGAGCAAGTAGTGACGATAATGGGTTATGGAACTGGAAGGCTACGCGCAAAAGGGGGGTTTACAATTTAACCTCTCCGGCCAAAAACTCAACCCCCAAATCTGGGTTATTCCCCCTGGTCCTCTCTCAAGATGATCTTCTTTCCTATTGTTAACACTACGTTAAGGGGTCGGTTTCCAGATGCACCCTCTCCAATGGCTTCTATCAAAGGCATCATCTTCCACCAAACCTCTCCTCCAGATACAAAAGTCACTAAATATTTCTTCTTTATTTGAAGATGTGTCATCCAATTTCCCCTTTCATTCAATAACCCCCCTGAAAAAACATTCCCTCTTATTTCCCCCTCTCCCTCTCAGATCCTCTTCCCAACTTCCCCCTGACCCCCCTACCCCTTCCAAGAAAACAATGCGTTCTATGGGAATGTCACACACAACCTTCGCCAATTTGCCCCTCACTCACATTGTCTTCCAGCTAAAGAAATCATTCTCACTCCAGTCTATTCTCTTCCTAAAATTACTCCAACAGTCACGTCTGCTTCAGCCGTGATTTCATTTCAACATTTCCAAGGTCTTTTAGCTGTGTTAATTAGATGGGGGAAGCTTGATTATTTTATCTAATACCCATAAACAGTTCTCTTTTGAATGATAACGAAATTATACGTATAATATTTAGTTCTCTCTCTCTCTCTCTCTCTCTCTCTCTCTCTCTCTCTCACGAACAACACATCATCATCATCAGGCGTTACTAGTTCACTGAAGAACAAAGGCCTCAGACATGTCCTTTCACTGGCGTCTATTAATGGTCTTCCTGTGCCAATCAAACTTTCTTAGTTCGTCAATCCGTCGTCTTCTCTTCCTTCCTCTGCTTCTTTTAAAATCTTTAGGAACCCATTCTGTTATGATTAATGTCCATCTATTGTCTGTTATTCTCATTATATGCCCTGCCTATGTCCATTTCTTTTTCTTACATGTTGTTAGAATATGCTCGAGTTTGCACTCGTACCCATGATGCTCTTTTTCTGTCTCTTAATATTATTTTCATCATTATTCTTTCAATACCTGTTTGAGCTATAACTAGTTAATGTTCTAAAGCTTTAGTGTATATATATATATATATATATATTATACAAAGAAAGTTGTGGGGAAACAAGTTGTACTAGAAAATGGTAAGACCATCTAATTAAATACATCACTTTATATATATATATATATATATATTTATATATATATATATTATATATATATATATAATATATATATACACACACACATATATATATATATATATATCCTCTCTCTCTCTCTGACCTTGAAAGTAAATAAACACACATATAATAGCACAAAATTTTCCGTCAAATATATACTTCAATATTTCTATATATCACTTAATCTAGAGGAGTTATGTAAGGCTACATAAAAAGACAACACACAAACACCATTTTTATACAAAAACTAAAAAAAACTAAAAAAAATAAAAAAATTCCCATCTACATATTTAAAAAGAGCATATTACCCTCCGTATAGTTAAGTATGCAAATGACCCAAGACGACCTCGTCCTCCTCTCGAGAAAGCTATTCAAAGTAGAGCGCCTTAATGTATAATGTAAAAAGGAAAAGAAAAAAAGATGCCCCGAGAAAACAGCTTCCAATACCAAGATAAACTACCGTAAAGATATTTGCATTGAGGGTCGTGACTCCACAGATGAGAGGTTGGAAGAAGCAGCCAGGATTTCAAGGTATGGATACATTTACATGCTTATAATACCCTCTCTGTAATTTACATGCTTATAATACTCTCTCTGTAATTTGTCTTAGGGCAGTATTTTAATCTGAAATTACATGTTATCGACTCTGGGATTATTCAAGGATTTTAGGTGGATTTATGAGTAATGAACTTAGATGGTTATGCTGAAACGTTAAATCCTATGTATGTTTGCGCATTACATGATAAACACAAGCACACATACAAACGAACGTGTGTATATATATATATATATATACTGTATAAAGAATATGAAGATAAAAGATATTTTTCCCTTCGTGGGTATTATACATTTTATGCTTATCACAAGTTAACCTTTGTGATTCATATATATATATATATATATATATACATATATACATATATATATAAAACACCTAATATATAAATATAATAAAGTATAAGTTACATGTAAAATATATATTCACATTGATATATCACAAAATACATACGCCAAACGTAGTATATAAATAACAAACCATTAAAGCATTTCAAAAACATAATAAAACCAAAACAAACAATAAAAAATAAAAGGAAAGGAATGATCATATATCGTAAAGGGCGCATCATAAGAAACCAGCGGCCTATGAAAGAAAATCTTATTGCTTTATGGGGTAGGGTGAAGGTAGGAGGGGCAGCCGGGGGTCCTTCAGCAGTGGTGGGGTACTATGGTTTGACCTCGCCAGCGTCTGTCTCATCCCCACCTCTTCTCCTAAACTACGCGATGCCCACGACCTCTGACCCTACGTGCCAGCATGCCCTAGTGCCTCAGGCAAGTAGGGGGCCCCCGTATGCAGGCTACGAGAGAAAGGAATATAGGAAAACCATTTCTACGAGAGAGAAGAGAGAAGGTACAAAAATGTAAGTAAGGTCAAAGTAACATATTTTGACCATGGATTTAAGTATACGATGGGATGGGATATGAACAATTAAAGGTTTGAAGGTTTAAAGGCCACTCATGAATGGCAGAGGCAAGGGACAGTGACATTGCACTAGCAAGCAGGACAATACCCTAGAGACTGACCATATATACTGTACATTTGATCAGCACCAAAGCACCCTCTCCATCTAAGCTAGGACCAGGGAGGGCCAGGCAATGGCTGCTGATGACTCAGCAAATAGACCTATAGGCTTTCCCAAACCACGTAAGCTTAGCTCATAAAGATGGTAGGGGTTGCAGACACTAAAGGAACTAACGAGTCTGACCAGGACTCGAACCCCAGTCTGGCAAGCAGCACGCAGAGACGTTACTAATCAGGCCACAACAATCCACGGGAGAGAACAGAGAAGGTACAAAAATTAAAGCAAGGTTAAAGTAACATATTTTGCCCATTGATTTAAGTATACGATGGTATGGAATGAATAAGGAGTACTTAGGTGAAGGGTATGGTATTCCTAAAGGGGAAAAGATATTAAATAAGGAAATCAGAAAGAAATATATATTGATTGTAGGGCTCTTAAAAGACTTCATTTACACAATGAGATCGTATGGTATAGGTCAAGGATATAGTATTTTAGAAGAGGAAAAATAAAATATTGAAATCATCAAAAAATATCTATTGAATAAGCAGCTCTTAAAACATCTCATTTATGACGACTCATAAATATTTGTAAACCTATCCAGTCGACA
>NC_090728.1:187088076-187093076 GCF_036898095.1 Palaemon carinicauda | reverse complement strand
CGGAGATCCTTCGAGTTCCCAAGTCGTGCTCTTCAACGGCATGAATCCAATGTCCTATGGAACGAATTCAAACTCCAATCCATCCTGTACAATGACATTTACTCAACCTTTGATACCTGGTCCCTCCCCCTTTCCTCTTCAGTGATAAATTCAAACCTTAACCCAACCACTTCAATGGAACAAATTCAGAATCGAAACTCGTTTTTTATTTGCAATATATAGAAGCCAATGTCCGAAGACGTTGCTTCGATTCTCGTCTAAGCTCAAAGGTTAACATTTCAATAGTGGGGAAAAAAAAAACCTCGCATCTCCATCATTTTAAATACAAACATTACAACCCTTCCATTTCTATCATTGAAATCCAAACGCCAACCTTCAATCTCTTCCATCTGAACGAATTTCCCCACCTTCCAGAGAATGAGGTAAAGATGGGGGAGATGGGGAATTGGGGAGATGAGGAGTTGTAAAGCTTGGGAGATGGAAACCTGGGAAACTAGGAAGATGGGGACTGGGGAATTGAGGAGATGGGGTATTGTAAAGCTGGGGAGATGGAAGTCTGGGGAACTAGATAGATGGGGACTGGGGAATTGTAAAGCTGGGGAGATGAAAACCTGGGAAACTAGGAAGATGGGGACTGGGGAATTGGGGAGATGGGGAATTATAAATCTGGGGAGATAGAAGTCTGGGGAACTAGGGAGATGGGGACTGGGGATTGTAAAGATCGGAGATGGAAACCTGGGGAACTAGGGAGATGGGGACTGGGGAATTTGGGAGATGGGGAAATTTTAAAGCTGGGGAGATGGAAACCTGGGGAAACCAGGGGATCGGGCTGGGAAACTAAAGCTGAAGAGATAGAAACATGGGGACTTTGTAATTGGGGAGATGGGGACCTCGGGAGATGGAGACTTGGGGAGATGAGAACCCAAGTGAGAACCTGAGGACCTGGGGAACTGGGGACCTGGGGAATTAGGTATATGGGGGAACAGATGAGCTGACCATCAACTGAGGGAATAGGAGTTATATAGTAGGTTTCTCTCATTCGGGAGCGCTAAACGAAAACCAATCAGCGCATTAATCTTCCGTGTCGGAATTTATTGAACATAAAAAACACGCTTCGGGTGGGAATTTAATGTCGTTGCGCGGTTGTAAATTCTCTCTTAAAATTTGTTGTTTTTTTGTCCCTTAACAGATAGAAGCTTCGGAGTAAATTACGAGTTTAGAACTTCGACCATATTTCAGCGGTAGTAGAGAGAGACGGTTTTTTTTAGTGTTGGAGATTTGTCAGTTGTGAGACGAGGGCCACACGCGCAGGCTCGTACATATGACAAAGTCATGTCATAAATATTGGTCAATGACTTGCTTTGTTCCTTTTTTTAATGATGATCTACTTTAAAAAAGAATATAAAATTACCTTAAAGTCATGTCATAAATATTAGGCAATGACTACATATATTTATTCTTTAATAAAGATCTCCTCCTTCAAAAACAAATATAAAATTACCTTACAGTCATGTCATAAATATTAGGCAATGACTTGCTATGTTCATTCTTTGATAAAGATCTCCTCCTTTAAAAACGAATATAAAATTACCTTAAAGTCATGTCATAAATATTAGGCAATGACTTGATATGTTTATTCTTTAATAAAGATCTCCTTTAGAAACGAATATAAAACTACCTTAAAGCCATGTCATAATATTAAGCAATGACATGATCTGTTCATTCTTTAATAAAGATCTCCTCCTTTAAAAACGAATATAAAACTACCTTAAAGTCATGACATAAATATTAGGCAATGAGTTCCTATGTTCATTCTTTAATAAAGATCTCCCCCTTTAAAACTAATACAAAATTATTTCAGCCATGTCATAAATATTAGGCAATGAGTTCCTATGTTAATTCTTTAATAAAGATCTCCCCCTTTAAAAACGAATACAAAATTATTTCAGTCATGTCATAAATATTAGTCAATGACTTGCTATGTTCATTCTTTAATAAAGATCTCCTACTTTAAAAAAGAATATAAAATTACCTTATAGTCATGTCATAAATATTAGTCAATGACTTGCTATGTCCATTCTTTAATAAAGATCTTCTTTAAAAACGAATATAAAATTACCTTAAAGTCATGTCATAAATATTAGTCAATGACTTGCTAAGCTCATCCTTTCATAAGGATCTTCAATAACTCCCCTTCCTTTTACAACAAATATAAAATTATCTTAATTTAGCCATAACCATCCTTTTAGAATTAAATTATTATTATTATTATTATTATGCACTGCACTTCCAAATCACAATTAAAAAATTGGAGCAAACAACATGAAAATATTTAGAAAATAAAGTAAGAAGAAACGAAACATAAAGTATGAAAAATAAATATATACTTTTAAGCCCCACTTACAGTCCACCCCGCACGTACGACTGTACGCAGAAGCCTTATCTAGAAACGACCATAGAATAGGGACCCATTTTCCTTTTCATATGAATATTTCTCCTTATCAATGCATTTCCGCTTATTAGATCCGGAAACTCTCTCTCTCTCTCTCTCTCTCTCTCTCTCTCTCTTTCTGCCTGTCTGTGTCTATATATATATATATATATATATAATACAGATCATCCTTGTACATCCACAACACCGTCGTCAAGTAAGACATCCCAAGTTTTTTCTTGTATAGAGGAATATACATTTATAATTCTTAAAGTTTATAATATTGTATATATATCATAATATACAGTACTTACAAGAATAAATTTTGTCATTAACACAAACTCCCAATTGCACTTTCGGCTATACATCTGAATGTTTTTTAAATAATCCCTATTCATCTAAATATGTTGTTGTTGTTGTTGTTGTTGTTGTTTCTTAACAAACATATCAACTTGTGAATACCTTTTGACAAAAATCTTTAAACCCTATTCAAAGTCACTCCACTGATACCAACTTGATCCTCTTCTCATTTCCACCTCCAGGTGATAAAAAACAAACAAAAACAAACAAATAAACAAAGGAAAAGGGAGTAAACATCACGTAATCACAAAACTGGTAATGGCAGACGCAGGCCCCGAAGGGAGGGGTGGGGGTTGGGGGTGGCAGCATTGTGAAGGAGCTCTCCTTAAATATTTTAAAAACCAACAATGAATTTCAGAAGTAAGGAACCGTTAGGTGTCTTAATGACGTCCTCTGGAAAAGTAGGAAGGAGTTAAAGGATTCCTGGAGAGAGAGGAGAGAGAGAGAGAGAGAGAGAGAGTTTCACATATACAAGAATATATATATATATATATATATATATAAAGAGAGAGAGAGAGAGAGAGAGAGAGAGAGTTTCACATATAAGAATGGCAATTATGCAGCAAACATATACAGTCAAGAGAGAGAGAGAGAGAGAGAGAGAGAGAGAGTTTCACATATAAGAATGGCAATTATGCAGCAAACATATACAGTCAAGAGAGAGAGAGAGAGAGAGAGAGAGAGAGAGTTTCACAAATAAGAATGGCAATTATGCAGCAAACATATACAGTCGAGAGAGAGAGAGAGAGAGAGAGAGAGAGACTAATGTAATTACGCGATGCCGAAAGTAAAAGTCTGATACATCATGAATCAACCGAGGCTTTCTTCTGCTACAGCCGAGTCTTACAGAGTCCCTTTACTTTCTAAAACGTCTTCTTGTCACGCAATCACCCAAATGAACGACCCTCTCTCAAATTATAGACTTCGGTTTATTTCTCTTTCCGGTTGTTTGAGCCTTCGCGCATTTTTTTCTGGATTCTAATACGATTAACTTTCCTTTCTCGCTGTTAATTCCCGACGTGTGATCCTTTCCCTACGACGCGTCACCAATTTTCCAGGAGTGTGATGCTTTCCTTGCGGCGCGTCACCGATCACTCGGTTTCTATAATTCGGCCAGACTACAATTAAGTGATAATTCTGATCCCATTAACTTTAATCTATTTCCAGTAATTTTTGTTTAATTGATGACAGGCCGAAGATTTACTACACTGTACTTTCTTTTCAAGTTTCCCATTAAATTAAAATATTCAACGGTAGAATGATAATTTCAACAACGATAAGAATGTGCCACGGGAAAGAATGTTTTTAATTTCATATAAATCAATAATCTGATTTTTTTTTTTCCTGCTATTAGATATAACTTGAAATTCTACACCTTCCTTCATTTTCTGTGATACCTATAGTCTGCCTGCTGTAAAGAGACAAAAGCCCTGGCTTACTTAAGATTTAAATTGCAGTTATCATTATCTATCTGTTACTTACCCCCTTTAAGTTTATAAATTCCTGTTGATATACCGATTTCTATAAACTGTATTGACTATAATTTATTTGTTACTTCCCCAGGTAAGTTTATAAAATATGTGTTAATATACCGATTCCTATAAACTGTATTGCCTATAATATATTTGTTACTTTCCCCGTTAAGTTTGAGAAATGTATGTTAATATACCGATTCCTATAAACTGTATTGACAATAATTTATCTGTTACTTTCCCCAGTTAGTTTAGGAAATTTATGTTAATATACCGGGTTCCTACAAACTGCATTCATCATAATTTAACTGTTACTTTCCCTTGTTAACTTTGGGAAATGTATGTTAATATATCGGTTCCTTGAGAATTCCCATTGTTATCTTTTGTAATTTCCATCCCTTCCACTAAATCTAAAGATGAGAAAATGGAAGAGAAATTAAATTTATAGTTATTACATAAACTTTTCCATTTAGAAAACTGGTGAGAATGTTACCAGGAGAATCAAGACCATCCAAAACTTTTTAAGCTTTCTTTATAGACAGCGCATGCGTGAATTTGTGATACGCAAGACTGTGCAGTGAGAAAACATTAAAAGAAAATGTACTTTGAAAAGAACATTAAAATATAAAAACTTTGACGTATAACTACAACTGAGAGTTTATTTTAAAAATTTGTAATTTGAAATAAATACTTTATTATAATATAATTACCTTGACGCATAAATACAAATGAGAATG
>NC_090728.1:187069012-187084012 GCF_036898095.1 Palaemon carinicauda | reverse complement strand
CAGGTGCTGCTGCGAGTTCCTTATTTACAAAGGGCTTTAATGGACTAGTGCCATTGTTTACCGTCACGGCTGAAAGGAGTTTGAAGGGCTTGAGATTTAGCGAAGGAGCTATTAGGGAGGGAAGGGGGGTTAGGGGCATGTTGGCAAGGAAAGGTTGCAAGACATTAAGTGGTTTTAAAAACATGTGTTCTCTGCCTCGCGAAAATAAACTTCGCGGTTGAAAAGCTGCTACAGAAATCTCAAGTCTCTTCGCAAGAGATTTCTGATAAGTATCAGGGGCTTTTAACTTCCATTGGGAGCAGAGAGAGAGAGAGAGAGAGAGAGAGAGAGAGAGAGAGAATGTTGGGATTACTAAATAGCAATTTTTATTCTATTTTATTTTTGTAAGTTAATGGAAAGTTAAGGTTCATCGTTTTGCATAGCATATAATGTAATGTATTTTTAACATAATTTGTAATTCTATTTTTCGAATAAAAATTCATACTAAAAATTATATATTAATATGAATTTAGTAATTATTGGTAGCAGTCATTCGTTATTTTTTATAAAACAAAATAGTTAAGGGACAAAGAAACAAAAGCAAAAGGGGTGTGAGGCGGTCTTTCAAATACAGAAAATAGAAAAAAATATGCAAAAGTAAAATGTAGACTTAAGTGAAAAATTAGGTATCATTTAATTTTATTTCTTTTTCCTAAGAACGAATTGAAGATATCTGATTATTATCATGACAGGAGTAACATAAATCAGTCTAGAATCACCTGATAAATATTAGATAACCCGTAATACTTCTCTCTCTCTCTCTCTCTCTCTCTCTCTCTCTCCAACAGGCTATGCAAGAATACGCCATCATTTCTCAAGTCATAATTCATAACGTAATTTCGTTATGAAAAAAGAAAACGGCCTGTCTTGCGACAGACCGTCCATATTCTTCCGTATTTTATATATAACGGTGTTTTCCCTCTTTCTCTCCCTCTCTCTCTCTCTCTCTCTCTCTCTCTCTCTCTCTCTCTGGAACGTCCTTGGAAGAGGTGTTACCAACGAAGCTGTTTCCACTGATAAAGGATATGGATTTCCTACATGGAGAATTTCCTGGTCTTATCTTCCCTTTTCTTCTACACACATTTGCATAGTCTGTTTTAATAAATATTAGCTCGATTTATGTGTTATGCTTAATATTTTCATTGTTTTTCTTTTTTCTTTGAGAATGAGAGAGAATCTTCATTTTAGAAATGATCATTGGGAGATGCATCTACTGCATGTGGATACGATCTGAGAGAGAGAGAGAGAGAGAGAGAGAGAGAGAGAGAGAATCTATTAATTTTATAAGATACAATTGAGTTATATAAATCTATCACATGTGGATACGAGAGAGAGAGAGAGAGAGAGAGAGAGAGAGAATCTAGTAATTTTATAAGATAGAATTAAGTTATATAAATCTATCACATGTGGATACGACCCACGAGAGAGAGAGAGAGAGAGAGAGAGAGAGAGAGAATCTATTAATTTTATAAGACAATTGAGTTATATAATCTATCACATGTGGGATACGACCTACGAGAGAGAGAGAGAGAGAGAGAGAGAGGAATCTATTAATTTTATAAGACACAATTGAGTTGTATAAATCTATCACATGTAGATACTACCTACGAGAGAGAGAGAGAGAGAGAGGAGAGAGAGAGAGAGTAATGCGACGTCATCTAATTACGGTGACATTTCGATCCAACGCAGTTATGCCACTGTAACGGAATCTTTCTTACTACTTTTAGGGAGGGGCTCATTCCTCTGCTTTGCCACTGCATGTGTCTTTGTTTCTTTATTAACAAATACTACATACACTTAAATATTTCCTGGGTGATTTCTCCCTTCTTTTGTATGATTGCATTCGTGTCTCAGGTGTGTATTTCCCATGTTGATGATAGAAAATTGTAATGTAATTTTTTCGTTTTTTTGCGATTGTTCTTATTTGTTTTGATTGTGTTCTGAATTACACTTGTTTTGGCATAGATGTAATTGTTTTTGTTGGAAATATTATTGAGGTGTTATTGAAAATTAAGAATAATTATGAGTAAATTAATATATATATATATATATATAATATATATATATATATTTATATATATTATATATATATATTTATATATATATATATATATTTTATATATATATATATATATATATATATATATATATATATATATATATATATTTATATAACATATATATATCAATGTTATAAATTAATTTTTGTATTTGTAAATGTGGTTGAAGTTTCAATCTATCTTTAAAAAAAAACCCGTGGAAGAGGTTGAAAGATAATTTTTTCTATCGATTAATGATTGATTCTCTCGAGTGGAAATACAAAATTGGCTTTTTCAATTTGTTTCATAATTGTCAGGTTTATATAATATATATATATATATATATATATATATATATATATATATATATATATATATGTATATATATGCATATATATATATGTATCATATATATATATATAATATATATATATATATATATATATATCTATATATATATATATTCAATTACATGAAATAATTCACTGATTCAGCTCTATAGCTAGCGTTACAATGACAGCGGTCATCAACCAGTTTGTAAGTTATACTTTTTTATTTTTGGATTTATTATTATTATTATTATTATTATTATTATTACTTGCTAGGCTACAACTCTAGTTTGAAAAGCAGGATGCTATAAATCCAGAGGCTCCAACAGGGAAAATAGCCCAGTGAGGAAAGGAAGAAACTTAAGGAAAAATAAAATATTTCAAGAAGAGTAACATTAGAATAAATATCTCCTACATTAACTATTAAAAATTTTAATAAAATATCTGAATATCGGAATTCAGCTGTATCAAGGCTGGGCTATGGATGAATGTCTTGTGTGTTCAGCGGAAAGGATGCTTTTAGGGTAAGAAGGGAAAAGGCAAGAAAAAGGTCTTTTGATACACGAGGGAGATGGGCAGTATTTTTGGGGAGCAGAATGGTTATGCCTGGAGACTGTGAAAAGGGGGTATGACGGGGAACGGAGTGTGGGGGGAAAGGTAGTGTAGTGTGGGGGGAACGGAAGTGATGTTAGAGGGAAATTAGTGTAGTGAGGGGAAAACGAAGTTGAAATTTAGGGGGGGAAATTAGTGTAGTGATGGGAAGAAGTTGAAATATAGGGGAAAATTAATGTAAGGAAGGGGAAAAGGAGTTAATTTTTGGGAAAAAATTAGTGAAATTAGGGGAAAATTAGAACAGCAAGTGGAAAATTAAGTTAAATGAATGGGAAATTAGTGCAGGAAATGGAAAGAAACGTGAAATTATGTGAAAATTAGTGTAGGGAGGGGAAAAAGAGCGAAATTATGGAAAAAATATTGTATGGATGGGGAAAAGAAAGTTAAAAAGTTAAGAAAAATAAATTGCTTATTGAGGTGGGAAGAAGAGGGACGAAAAGAGGGGGAAAAGAGGACGTTAGAGAGGGGAAAAATCGAATGAAATGAGGGAACGGAGCCCAAGGAAGTAAAATGAGGGGAAAAGCGGCAAAGGAAGTGAAAAGGAAAGAGGAAAAGAGGAAAGGGCTTCCAGGTAAAGCGAGGCAAGTATTGTCATCAAATGTAGCGATGTTTAGGCAAAACGAGATAAGAAAAGATTTTGTCTTGGGGGAGGGGGACCGACCCATAATGGTGGGGTATCCGTCATGTTCCCATTGCCCATTACCCCATAGAATGGGTAATGCCATTTATACTTCCATTTCCTTCTCTTAAATCTCATCCCTCTCTTCCCTATGTGTCTGTCTGGCTTATTTATTCCCCTTTTTCTCACGGTTATTTGTCTGTGCATAGTTCTGTTCCATTACAAGGGTTTTTGAAAAAAAAAAATTCGTTAATGCATTTTGTTTATTATATATTATAACCGAGGCCCTTTGCGTCAATAGGCGTAGGCGGAGATGATGATGATGATGATTATATGTGATATTTCTTGTTGATGGAGTTCTTTGTGTGTGTGTGTATATATATAATATATATAATATATATATATATAATATATATATATATATATATATATATACATATATATATATATATATATATATATATATATATATATATATATATGTATATGTATATATATATATACATATATATATATATATATATATATATATATATATACTGTATTTGTAAATTATATATATATTATATATATATATATATATATATATATATTTATATATATATACTGTATTTGTAAATTATGTATATATAAATTATATATATATACACACACAAAACAACAACAACAACAAATGCAGCCTTTTCTGGTCCACTGCAAAACAAAGGCCTCAGACATGTCTTTATTCATGTATGGGGTTTTCTCCAAATTTCATGACGCTGGCCACTACGGATTGGTGATTGTGAGAGACTTTACTCTGATCGCTCACAGCAAACCAACCTAGTATGAGTGACCCTAAATAGTACAGCTCTGATCATGAGAATACAGAAACCATTCTACCATATGTGTGTGTAACTGTTTCTTGTGTGTATTTTCAAGATTTCGTTCTTACACATACATATCTCTTTGCAGCAAGTATTTTGATTACACTAACGGATGTATGGTTTTGTTTACCAAAGGATTATTCAGAAATAATCTGCTTTTTCTGTTGCTACACGAAGTGCTACATATTTTGCTTCATTTGTTGAAATTATTTAATCCTTTCTTACTACTCCCTAGTAAGTTCGTCTATGTATAAACGCAGACACGTAAATAATCGTATGATACACATACCTTCATATTGTTGCAAAGGGAGCATTACAAAATGTTACAAAATTCAATTGGTAGAATCGGGCACCTAAAATATTTGTGCATATAAATATACTCATTGAAATACACTACAAAAGTAAAATACTGTTTTATGGTTTTTTATATATTTTAGATACATTGCATCCCTGTGAAATGTATCAGAAAACAGTTGGGACAGGCACTTTCCTGTTTTTTAGTTGCGCTTTCTCAATATACGAAGCAATATTATTTGGACCCACGGTCGTGTTCTATGCGTTCGTGCATATTTATTTGAAAATAAACACCTCGAAGATGTTTATTTGAAACATACACGGAAGCAATGTTTCAGCTTTTCCTGCTGACAAAATATGATACAGATATTTTTATTTGGAACGTCTTAATTGAGATAAATAGGTGATTATATTGTGTATAAAGTTATTTACAATGATTATTTGTACATTACCTGTTCATAATTCATTTATGATAATCTGCCTGTATTATTGACTACTTCTGTATTTTTTTATTATTAGTTATCTTAGCAAACCGTAATTATATTTTATCGTTAGTTATCTTTTCAAACCATAATTGTTTTTTATCTTTAGTTATCTTTGCAAACCATATTGATTTTTTTATCGTTAGTTATCTTAGCAAACCGTAATTATATTTTATCGTTAGTTAACTTTGCAAACCATAATTATTTTTTATCGTTAGTTATCTTTGCAAACCATAATTATTTTTTATCGTTAGTTATCTTTGCAAACCATAATTATTTTTTATCGTTAGTTATCTTTGCAAACCATTATTGATGTAATTAAGGGGAATTGATATAAAAGCAAGCTTAGGGATCAAGTCATCATAAGGAAGTTATCATCCTATTTTATAGTTATTAATATGAATGTCAGCGTCCAGGTGCCGAACCTATTAACAACCACAACATCCAAATTACCCTTAAAAGGCCTTCAGCAGGTAAATCAATCCCTGCTAAGCGTCTGCTCATCTCCAACAGCAGGAGCATCAGAAATTCGGGTCTTGAGGGTTCAAGAGGAACAGCTGCAGACTTTCCAAGTCTCCTCCCAAGTCTATTGTGTAACCCACTCCACTTGACTAGCATTGGATGCTGGACACAGATGTGGCTGTCTGCGCGTCCTTTCAAGGAACTCCTCGAGAGGCCTCAAGATGAAAGAAGGCGGGGGGAAGGAAATGGGGGGAGTTGGGGGGTTTTGTAGGGGGTAGGGGGAGAGACAATGGTCATCTTTGGCTTTATCGGGATCTGCATTTCGATGGCTTCCAGTGGTCCTTCCATTTTTCCAGTCGCTTTTCGCTTCCTTTACTCTCTCTCTCCTACGGCTTTCATGTGTCAAATGTCTCTATCGGGCAATAATTTTAGTGTGTGTGTCGGGGGGGTGGGGGTGGCTCCCCAGCCATTTTCTAATTTACACTAATAAGGATAACAAATAAGCAAGTCTTTCGTGGCCAGTTAGAAGGTTACTGATGTGTTCCCATTGTGCATTTTCGTCCTCACCAAAATCTAGGGTATGCATTCACCCCTGTCTGTTTCCTCTGTTTGTTAGTTTATTTGTTTGTTTATGAGCAAATTTACACAAAAACTACTCAACCGGTTTTGACCAAACTTGGTAGTCATGTGAGGTTCGGCCCAAGGACAAATCCATTAGATTTTGAAGAAAATACACCGCAGTACAAGTATGCAGTGGAGTTGAGAGCAAAATAAAATTGCTTGGCGTGGCGAAAGCATGCTCTCTACTGAGTGCCCCCTTAGTTAAGTATGAAATACTGTTTGTAAGTTCATAAATAATTACGATTACAGTAATAATGAAGATGATGAACATAGTTTTATTATGTGCTTCTAGCAATGAACAGAGGAAAAGGACTGTAGTTTCTCAAAACGAAATTTGTCCTGGTTGTAGTTTGTCACTCAAAAATGCCCAATGACTGACTGTGGAATTTCATTGAACTCATAGTTCCGCCTGGTCGCTAGACTTTCATGAAGGCTTGAGAACTTACGCTATAAATCATGTTTTTTTTTCTTCTTTTTGCGCAATTTTACGCAACGGGTTTTTTTTCATATCAGTTTCCCTTTTTTTTCTTTATATATATATATATTATATATATATATATATATATATATATATATGTATGTATATATATATAATATATATATATATATGTACTTATATATATATATATATATATATATATATGTACTATATATATATAGTATATATATATATATATATATATATATATATATATATATATATATATATATATATATATATATATATATATACACTTTGCGGCGATGTGCAGTTTCGAAATAATATTAACATCAGGGAAAATATTGTCATAGATTTTGCTGTGGTAGAAGAAATGGTTTTGATACAGTTTAACTTTTAGATGTTAAAGGCATAATATCATCTAATACACAATGCAAAATTCACAGCAAGAAAGTAGGGAGCCACAGTATAGATTCGTTGGTTACATACCTCTCATTTCATTCAAAATATAAAAAAACCGAAATTTATATTTCAGTTTTAAAAGTTCTCAATGATTTAAAATTCGTATTTGGAGTTATGTGTAGTTCACAATATTTTTAATACAGGTATAAACCTTCATAAATTCAATAATGCAAGCTTGATTAGACATATAATTTCACACGTAAGCGTGTGTATATTCTAGTATGAGAATGTCGATTGAACACTGCTAGTTTTCATTAAAAAACGTTAACAAGTTTCTTGATGCGTAAGTATTCTCAAATTTTATTTCTTATTCTCTAGATATAACCATATGCTCTAAGGCGCTAGATAGCAAAAGTGCTTCGTGTTACTGTTTCTCATCCAAATTTCATAAATTTATTAACTTTCATAAATTTATCTCAAATTTCATGAATTAACTCAAATTTCATAAATTTAATTCAAATTTCATAAATTTATCTCGTTTCATAAATTTATTTCAAATTTCATAAATTTGATTAAAATTTCATAAATTTAATTCAGATTTCATAAATTAACTCAAATTTCATAATTTAATTCAAATTTCACAATTTTAATTCAAATTTCATAAATTTAACTCAAATTTCACAAATATAATTCAATTTGCAACAGTTGGTTGTGATTGCAAAGGTATTAATTCAGTCTGATGTCCAATAGCCTTATTCCCACGTTGTATATCGACACACCTTTATTACCCGCATTTATAATTCGTCATATTGCGTTTACCTGTCTCACCCCCCCCCCCTCCCGAAAAAAGTCTTCGTGTGAACATCTCCGGCTTTGCCGATGATGGTCACTTTATTGTGTCAAGCGTCTTTTTTTGGGGAATTGTCCGTTGCGATTGTGCGTTGTGATTGTTAAGCGTTGTGTTATAGGTTGTGCATTATGCGTTGCATATGGGCATTTTAGAAGGTTATATAAGGCTTTGGAATGGTCGGCTTGCCCAGGACAGTTCCCGTGGTTGGAATTGCATTGTGTTTCGTTTAATAGGAAGACAGGTTTCAATTGCTTTATTTATTGGTGTTGATTTGCTTTATTTGCTAGCCAACTGAAAATTTTGCACGCTCTCTCTCTCTCTCTCTCTCTCTCTCTCTCTCCTCTCTCTCTCTCTCTCTCCTCTCTCTCTCTCTCTCTATATATATATATATATATATATACATAAATATATATATATATATATATACTGTATATATATATATATATATATATATATATATATATAATATATATATATATATATATATATATATATATATATATATTACAATCTTTTTTTCTTTTATTAAGAAATATACATTTATAATTCTTAACATTTATAATATATATACATCATATCATATTTTTTTTTACTTAACATATACTGTATTCACAATTGCAACTTGAATGTTACTGTTATTCTAAATATGTTTATGAATAAAAAGAAAAACTTGTCTCCTACGAATTGATATACTAAGTTTTAGTATGAGAGAGAGAGAAAGAGAGAGAGGAGAGAGAGAGAGAGAGAGAGAGAGAGAGAGAGAGAGAGTGTGTGTGTGTATCTTAATAAGCCCTATCCCCTGAAGTAATGAATTATTACACAAAAAAGAATATTTACATTAAGGGAAACCCTTTCACAAATAAACTGCGAGAGATAATGAGTTGGAAGTTAATTAGATGAAAGATAATTGGACCATTAATACCTCTATATAATTCTCTCTCCCAAGCTGTGGGTCTGATTAATGCGTTTCTTAATGGTGTCTCTGAGCTTTTATGTCTGGTAATTATAGACGCAAAAGTGGATGATGACCACTACGACAAATATTAGGGTCTTAACAGCTACATTGAAATTCATAGTTATAATTACCTCCGCCAACGAAGTTGTGAGTTGGTTATTTTTTCGCCGTTGTTTGTCTGTTTGTTTGTGAACACTTTGTCAGTTTGTTTGTGTGTGAACAGTTGTCTGTTTGTTTGTGTGAACAACAACTTCCTGGTCACAATTTTACTAAGAGTAGTGAAACTTCCAGGGATTAATTATTATGTTGAGATGTGGAAATGCCCCTCTAGTTATTATTATTATTATTATTATTATTATTATTATTATTATTATTATTATTACTACTAGCTAAGCTACAACCCTAGTTGGGAAAGCAGGATGCTATGAGTCCAAGGGCTCCAACAGGGAAAATATCCCAATGAGGAAAGGAAATAGATAAACTATAAGAGAAGTAATGAACAATTAAAATAAAATATTTTAAAAACACTAGAACATTAATATAGATAATTCATATATAAAAATAGATTTACCTCAGCCTGTACAATATAAAAACATTTGTTGCAAATTTGAACCTTTGGATTTATACCTATTCAACTATCCTGGAATAAACCTTCTAGAATACTATGTAGTAGTGAGCCTCATGACGGAGAAGGGATGACTATTACAATTAACCACATAACTAGTATTACGAATGTATTGTGGTGGGAATTACGTGAATGTTATCGTCATGGGAGGACTATAATGCGGTGGGCTCCACATAGAAGTATGGGTGAATTGCGTAATAGTCCAAACAACAGAGTAATATGATCTATAGTCAATTCTTTTTAGTGAGGCAGAATTGCACCAACTTGCAGGGGTGCCCTTTTAGCTCGGAAACGTTTCCTAATCAATTCTTTTTAGTGAGGCAGATTTTGCACCAACTCGCAGGGGTGCCCTTTTAGCTCGGAAACGTTTCCTGATCGCTAATTGTTGGACAAGAAAATTCTAACCAATCAGATAGCAGGAGACTTTTCCGAGCTAAAAGGGCACCGATGTGAATCTGCAAATGCGCCTCATTAAAAAAAAATTGAGTATAGTACTTCAAATTACACACCAAGGATGGCGGAGGAGAAAATTGGAAACGAAAACTCTTGGTCAATCTTAATCACCGTCTGTCCATCATTAAAATGTGACAGACCATTAAACAAGATGAGGAGGTCTCTTAGCTAACCCCCGTCACCTAACCCCATGTCGTGTTTTGAGGTCTTCATTTGGGGAAAAACGTGAATGGCGAATTTAGCCTTGGTCCACTATAAAGACTTTCTCCCTTACCTTGGTCGTTCTTGATACTGTAGGGAAATTTAATATGCATATATTATCTCTCTCTCTCTCTCTCTCTCTCTCTCTCTCTCTCTCTCTCTCTCTCTCTCTTTTTTTATATATACAGTATATATATATATATATATATAATATATATATATATATATATATATATATATATTACCAAAAGAATGTTTTTTCACTCAGTATTATTAGTGCGAAACCTCTTTTGATAAAAGGGACTAAACATATACATATTGTACACACACAGGCATATATATATATATATATATATATAGATATATATATATATATATATATATATATATATATATATATATATATATATATATAAACTTGATTTACATAGCTATTACTTTTGCGTAGAAGTTATTGGAAATTGTTCTATATGAATGTGTGTATAATTTTAAATGAAGGTAACAATTATATTCTTACACATAGCATGAAACCTTCCATACATTCATATACATAATAAGCTTGCAGGATAATCCTCTGTAACTCCTGTATGTATGTGTGTAATACGTACAGTGTGTGTGTGCACTTGTGTATAGATTGATAAGGACACTGACCTATTATTCTCCAGCCGTTTAGATCTGATACGTCAATTTAGTTAAGTGGGTTACCTTTTCACCGTGTTTCAAGGCTTCGAGGAACCCGTCCACTCTGTGTACTATCCTCATGTACTTGATCTTATTTTGTTGTTTGTTTGTTTTTCGAAATAAACAACTAAAAGGTGAGGTCGAATGCAAAGAAATGGGTCGTAACCAAAAAAGAACTAGGGGGACATTCACTAGAGCTTATTTCTCGACTTTTGCTCTACCTTGACCTTGACCTTTGACCTTAACGTATATTAATTGGCGTGGATTTTCATATACTCAAATATGAACAAGTTACAAGTATTTGTGATAACGATGTCCAAACTTATGGCTGATTACGTGAATTGGACATTTTGTTTGACAATGACCTTGACCTTTGACCTTGACTTTCTTAAATGCAATCTTCTCCAGCTCTTTACATAACAGGTAATCCATGCAAGTTTCATTACTCTTCGGTTAAAATTGTGGTCAGAAAGCTGTTCACACACACATAAACAAGGGGTAACACATAACCCCCTTCAATCATCGTTGGCGAAGGTACAAATGGTTGAAAAGTTTGAAGATTGAAGGAATATTACGTAAAACATAAGCAGGGAGTGAATTCCATAGCTTTATAGTTGGTGGAAAGGAACAGATCATCAAATCGACCAAATAAAGGGCGTAGCCGAACTATGCTGTTTCTGCAATACGCAAAACTTACGCAATAATTTATATGAAACAGAAAAGAAATGTTAGTGGAAAGTAACATCACATTACATGTTAATGTATGATCTAGATTTTTATTTGTTTCATTTTAGAAAAAAAAAAACTATTTCATTTCATTTTTTACAGCATGAATAAATGACAAGGAAAGGAAAAGGTGTTTTTATTAGTAAGAATAAAAAGATATGTTGACTTTAAGAACTACAGTTATGATGAGGTATGCTATCGTAAGGTAATATTGCTACGAAAGAGCAAGGGATATTGTTATTTTTTATATCTCACATAATAGCTTGAAACATCTTTTATTATCCTAGCAGTGTTACTTCTGCATTGTATATCATAGACTATGAGATTTATGCCATCATTGTCACGCCTGTTATATTAATGTTTTCGTTTTTATTACCAATCGTGTGATCGAACGCCTCACTCTTTTTTCCTGTCGCAGTTTTGTTTGCTATATTTAGTCACGTCGCTGGCTACTCCATTATATCCTACATGTTTATAACTTTTGCTACTCTATTATATCCTACATGTTTATAACTTCCATTTACAGCTCCCATCCATTCCCCCATTCCGTAGTTACTTCCCCCATCCCTTTTTACCAGCCTGCTTATGTCCCTTCTTGTCTCGTTTTCATCTCGAGTTTACGCTGTCGTCATTTTTGTTTACGCCACTTCTGGCCTGTAGGCTTTTGTGTTATTTTACGAGACGCGCTATTCGCTGCGGTGCGGCCTCCTGCCCTTTGTCCTTCCTCCTTTATCAATATTTTTATTCCCTTCGGTTGACGTTTACGCGCCCTGGCACCTTTGTCCGGCGGCTGGCTCGTGCGTACACGAGTTTGGAAGCTATTCCAGGTTCCAGCCACGTTGTTCATGTTGATGAGGAGGAGTGGAGGAGAACCACTTTGACTTCCTCTTCTTTTTCTTCCCGGTTTTGTGTGTTTTTCTGTGTCATTTGACTCACTGTTGGTTTTGACATGTTACTACTACTACTACTACACTACTAACTACTACTACTACTACTACTACAACTACAACTACACTTTATAACAGAATTCCACGCCCATTCTCGACTGATTATACCTTTCTTAAAGGGGCTTCTGTTATGTTACTACCACTACTGATGATTTTCATACTGACTTCTGTTACTACTGTATAATACTCTTCCCTGCCCATTCTCATTTGATTATAACATTGTTAAACCTGATTCTTTTATGCAACTGCAATTTACCTTTCTTTACTACTACTACTACTACTACTACTACTACTACTACTACTACAGAAGTTCTCTTTATCACTACTGCTACTTTACAGTCAACAACATTTTTAATGACTCACTATTCTGCCGAGTACTATAAGCATGTATTCAAAGTTTTCTTATTTTTTTCCTCAGAAATATTGCTCCTTACTATTTTTATTTTTTCGACCATTCTCATTAAATTTTACTTTATATTTTTATTCTTAATGGAGAAATCTCATTGTTTTTCTGAATATATTGATATAATATATTTTACATTTTCATATTTATCTAGAATCTTTCATTCTTTTTTCCAAATATATTAATATGATAGATTTTATATTTTCATTATATATGTGGAATCTTTCATTCTTTTTTCCAAATATATTTTACATTATAATATTTATATAAAACCTTTCATTCTTTTTATCAAATATATTTTACACTTTCATCATTTATATAGAATCTTTCATTGCTTTTAAAAAAAATATATTAGCATAATATATTAAATTTTCTAACTCTTCAAGAGTCACGTCTTACAAGTCTCCTGCTTTCTGTGGCTCTCACCGTACTCTTGAAGTTGTTCCTTGATTGCTCTCGTCCTGTGTCTGGGTCCTCTAGGAGAGGGAGATTGAGAACCCTTGGTGCGTTCCCCCAGTCCAACATCAGAAGAACCGGGGAGAGGGACAAGGGCGTGAGGGAGTCGCTGTAGATGCGGAGATGTAGATCTCGGTAGATACTTTGGTGTAGATCTCGATAGATAATTCAAGCGTAGATCTCGGTAGATACTTTGGTGTAGATCTCGGTAGATAATTCAGCGTAGCTCTCGGTAGATACTTATGCGTAGATCTCGGTAGATACTTATGCGTAGATCTCGGTAGATACTTATTTAAGTGGGCCATATAGAGGATTGTTTTGGGGGACGGCTAACGATTTCGAAACCATTTATCTAAAAGGTAAATGGCTTTTAGATTTCCAGTGGAAAGATAAAATAGGTATTAGGGGTATTAGACAGGCAAGGTAGACAGGTTTTGGTTCAGTGAAATGATAGTTCAAGGCAGATTCGGTCAACATGTTAATGTGGTACACCCGGAGAGGAGTAAATGTTAATACTTTCATTTACTTATTTGTTTATTTCTTATCGTTTCTTCCCTGTGATTATTATACGAAATATGATGGTGGTTGTGGTTTTAGTAGGTAAAATATTGAAACGTAACTGAATGTGTTTTATGTAGTGTTAGTAATAACACCATTGAAAACAATATTCAAAACTGAAATTGTAATTGTTTTGACGTTGGTACTGTTTGTAGAATGATTTATTGTTAATTTGTTCTCATCTATGTATTTCCTTTATTTCCTTTCCTCACTGGGCTATTTTTTCCCTGTTGGAGCCCTTGGGCTTATAGCATCCTGCTTTTCCAACTAGGGTTGTAGCTTGGTAGTAATAATAATTATAATTATAATTTTGATAATGATAATAATAATGATAATAATAATAATAATAACAATAATGGGGAATAATTCATAAAGCATTGATTGCATCGTTACTATTTTCCATTAGTTCTCTCTCTCTCTCTCTCTCTCCTCTCTCTCTCTCTCTCTCTCTCTCTCTCTCTCTCTCTCTCTCCCCGGCAGAAACTCAAACGCATTATTTTATATTTTGTTCTCTAACATCTATCGAAAAATGTACATAAATGGCAATGAATCTTTTAAATGTGATTCGTTCACTTTATGACTAAAATTTCGCACAAGCCGACCAAATTAGTTCATCTCCTTATTTTAACATAACTTTTTTTCTGCATCGTTCCACGAATCTGGCTTAGTTCTTGAACAAGGTGAACTGCCAACAACCTTTGTGTACAGCTTGAGTTTTAATTCCTACGTCATTCCGTGACCAGATTTGCTTTATGAGTCTTACTGTCATAGGTAAACCACTTTTTATCCATTTCTCCATTTCATGTTTCCTGGTGTTTTTACCTTTTAAGTGGATTCCATTTATTAGATGACGTTTCGATTGTTCGTTGTTCCTTGAATTCTGGAATTGCGTTAGATACGAGACCCTTCGAAAATGAACTGTTAATCAATATACTCTTTAGCTG
>NC_090728.1:187056139-187068512 GCF_036898095.1 Palaemon carinicauda | reverse complement strand
ACATTGACAAACAACAGCTTTGTCAATAAGAGAGAGAGAGAGAGAGAGAGAGAGAGAGAGAGAGTACATTGAGTACAGAACACGTACACCGATAATGACGTGTTCTTAAACGACAGAGAAGCACATCAAAATGACTCAATGAATTCACCAAACTGGAATGCGCCTATTAAAGTACTTATGCTATTCGTTTGTTTAATAATGTAGACGTTTTTTATTTTTAATAGGCATTGAAATAAAATAAATAGTTACCATAAACCAATTCAGGTTACAACCGAGTTAAAATTATATTAAATTGATAAAATAAATATAAATAATTAACATGGTAACCATTTCAAAGTAAATTTAACATAGTGCCGACATCAATAAAGTAAAACAAAATTAAAGTAGCAGTAACATTAAAACAGGAACAACTCCACAGTAGCAGAAATAAACAAGAAAAATTGTACAGCAAAGAATAGCTAAATTAAAACAAGAAAAACTGCAAAGTAAAAAGGAGCAGTAACAAAACAAGAAAAACTACAAAATATTAGAAATAAAACAAGAAAAACTGCAAAGTAAAAAGTAGCAGAAAAAGATGTAAAATATAAAGTAGAAGAAATAAAACAAGAAAACGGCAAAGTAAAAAGTATTAGAAATAAAACAAAAACTACAAAGTAGCAAAAATAAAACAAAAACTACAATGTAGCAGAAATAAAACAAGAAAAACTGCAAAGTAAAAAGTAGCAGAAATAAAACAAGAAAAGCTACAAAGTATTAGAAATAAAACAAGAAAAACTAAAAAGTATCAGAAATAAAACAAGAAAAACTGCAGAGTAAAAAGTAGCAGAAATAAAACAAGAAAAATAACAAAGTATTAGAAAAAAAAATAGAAAAACTCCTAAGTATCAGAAATAAAACAAAAAAACCTGCAAAGTAGCCCAAAAAACAAAGCTGCAGCAGCGGGGGTGACCAAGGGGATAATCTATATACCATCGATCCAAGGCACACAACAACAACAACAACAACAAGAGCATGACTCACTCGGCCAACCCCACTTGATAAGACTCGCACACTTTTGCATGCTCTCTTGAGAACTTATAATAAAAAAGAAACATCCAATGGAATGCGAATGATAATTTGATGTCATTGCACCTTTAACTTCTGGATAACCGAGTCTGGTGTTCTTCTTCTTCTTCTCCTTAAGTCGATGTGGGTACATTTCCCCCCAACCGGCAAAACCACGCCCAGGAAACCTGGGCTTAAGCTGCAGTCGCTCGCCGAAATCAAAGGCGAGGACGTACCTAAGGCACTAGGAGAGAGAGGTGTGGAGCATTTGGATATATAGATATAAGTGTGTGGGTCTAACTCTCTCTCTTATATATATATATATATATATATGTATATATATATATATATATACAGATACACAGATATATATATATATATATATACAGATATATATTTATATACACACACACACACACACATATATATATATATATACACATATATATATATATATATATACACACACATATATATATATATATGTGTGTGTGTGTGTAGAGAGAGAGAGAGAGAGAGAGAGAGAGAGAGAGTATTTTCATTAAAAATTCTTTTACACCATCGAAAGATGGTATTTTTCACCAAAACACGTAAATTCCTCGTCATTTAAACTTTTCCTTAGTAAGAACCGCCCACAAAAAATAATAATAATATGCATATTAATAAAACCAAAACTAGAGGGAAAAAAATAGGCTGAACGCAATGTTATTCAAGTAAATACCACTACTTATTAATTAAGAAAGAATATGAACACTAAATTATTTAAGAAAAAATCCTACATATTAGTTAAGAAAACTCCAAAACTAAAGCAAAATAAAAAATCGAACAAAACATTATTCAAAAATAAAAACCCCAAGATTAATTAATTAAACTACAAAACTAGAGCCAAATAAAACAAAAGACCACAACATTATTTAGGAAAAATTTAACGTCTTAATCAATTAAACTCCAAAACTAGAGCCAAATAAAAAAACGAACGTAACATTATTAAAAAAAACTACATATTTGATTAGTCAAACCCCAAACCTAGAGCCAAATAAAAAACCGAACACATTATTCAAGAAAGAAAACCTACGTATAAAATTAATTAAACTACAAAACTAGAGCCAAATAGAAAAAAAAAACGCAACATTATTAAAAAAAAAGCCTACATATTTTATTAAACTCCAAACCAGGGGCCAATTAGAAAAAAAACGCAACATTATTAAAAAAAAAAAAAAAGCCTACATATTAGATCAAACTCCAAAACAAGAGCCAAATAGAAAAAAACGCAACATTATCAAAAAAAGAAGCCTACATATTTGATTAAACTCCAAAACAAGAGCCAAATAGAAAAAACGCAACATTAATGAAAAAATGCCTACATATTTGATTATGATTAAACTCCAAAACAAGAGCTAAATAAAAAAAATAAGCTGAACACATATTAATTAAGAAACTCAAAAAAAAAAAAAAAAAAAAAAAAAAAAACTTAACGAACGCACTCCCTAGGAAATCCTTCGATCGTACAATAGCGAAGGAATCGATCGATGCCAAACGTCATCATCATCCTTCGAGCGGGTTGGTGTAACCCCGGACCGTTTGAAACCGCACCGCCACCGGCACCGGGTTATGTAAAGAGCAAGGAACATGCCCTAAATACCAGCATGTCAATGCCGACGACACGGCCTTTTGTATGCGTGCCTTCGACCTTTCCATTACTTGGAGATAACCCGTCATCGACTTGCTTGGAAACGCTATGACTTCTGTATATGATCTTGTGCCGTTGACAAGTCTCTTAAGGATACATATTTCAAGTGGTTATGATGTGTTGAGATTTGTTTTGGAGATTTGCAAATGAAAACAACAACAATAATAATAAACACAATAAACAACAACAACAACAATAATAGTAATAGTAATAATAATAATAAACATCAACCACAATAATAATAATGTATTACATTACAGATGTATTATGTGGATTGCTTCACTATTCTTAAACAATTATTGTGATAATAATAACAACAACAATAATAATAATAATAACAAAAAGATGATGATATAACGTTAGATCTGATAAATACTTATATGGATGCCCCGCCCCAAAAAAGCTGTCGACATATAAACCCCCTTGAACACATTAAAGGAAAAATAGATCAATAATAAAAATGAAAGAAGATCCTTATCATCTCTCCTATTAACAGACGAAACAGCAACCCGACCAGAGCTCTCCTTACAATCCCTTTTATCCATCCGCCAGGAATGCCGAGTTAACCAACGCATCTTCAAAAAATAACCGCTCAGCAAGCCATGCTGGCCGGACGGTGGCTGCGCTGGACGCCTTTTCCGTATACGCTGGAAAGCTAACCTGGAAATACCAAGGTGCGCTACTTGGCCCACTGCGTTCAACTGCTGTATGTGTGTGTGTATGTGTGTACACTTCCTAATCCTCGTCGATTCTGAAGTCATGTGTTAGGACAAACGGACATTGTCTTTGTAAACATAGATTTCATGTCAGTTCTTAAAATCTTAATATCTGCCTCAAAGTTTATCATACGCACTTCGTGATATACGCATTAGGTGGTTGATTAATACTACACTGTATACTTAATATTTGCCTCAATTACTTAATTTACGCCCTGAGAGTTTGATTAATATTACTCTGTATATTTAACTTGTATTTTTAATTTGTATGCAATTATGGATGTATATAAGCATGCATGTTTTATAAATACACTATTCGTTTACTTAAGTTTGGAACGAACACCCTTCAGTATGTAAATATAAATAGATACCCATGAATGATAAATACACAAAATAGATTATGAAATAATACACACAGAAGCACACAATGAGACAAAAAAAAATCCAAATAAAAAATATTGCCTTTTTATTGTTTCATTAACACCCCTAACATTGCTGGAGTTAATGACGATCTAATAACAGTACACCCACAAGAAGAAGAAGAAGAAGAAAAAGAAGAAGAAGAAGAAGAAGAAGAAGAACACAGGTCACAGAATTAAAGCGAGAAAGGTATGCCCGAGTAGAAGCATTTTGTAATAACCGACCTTCTTCTAACCCGACAGTGTTATGACCATCAAAATGCCCCCGTGCTATTTCAACCTTTTAGTAAGGCAGTAACCCAAAGGTGAGATGGTTGGGTGGGGGGAGAGGGAGAGCCAGGGGAGTGTACGAAGTATGTTGTAATAGAAGAGAGAGAGAGAGAGAGAGAGAGAGAGAGAGAGAGAGAGAGAATCTGTTGGCTGTGAGAAAAAAAATCATTCACAATCATGGTAAAATTGCATGGACACAACACCATTGCCAATAAAATAAAAAGTCTTCTTGTAAAAGAGAGAGAGAGAGAGAGAGAGAGAGAGAGAGAGAGAGAGAGACTCCTCAGCATCTCTGGCCATCTCCTCCACCTCTCCTCGTATCAGTTCGTAATCTGTATCTACTTTCCCTCCTCGGCCACTTCACACCTGCTGCCGGGCAAAAGCGGGGTATTCTTTGCCCACTGCCGCTTCTCCCTTTGCCCCGACGATGCCGGGGACGCCATAGTCATGCCCAACGATACCCTTTTTAACCCAGTGACCGATATCTACTGCATTGAAAACGCCCAGACAATTTTGAGAAAATTAGGATTTTTGATGTCGGTGATGACGTCTATCTAAAAAAATATTTCAATAATTCTAATAATAATAATAATAATAATAATAATAAAGGATAATGGATAAAGTTAATAGACATTTATCAAAAAATTATGTTGAGGTCTATTAAAAAACTTCTTATCAATATATGGATAATTTATACATATGCATTAGTGATGAAAAGGGTAATTGAAGACGGCTGTGTGTTTTTTTATGTGTAATGTATACTTTCAGTACACAATCACAAGAAAGTTAAAATAAATATTTATAAAACATGAACTACATAATTCTGGTCCCCTTTCCTTACCAATAATATATCCCAAAATAATAGCAGCTGGAGAGAGAGAGAGAGAGAGAGAGAGAGAGAGAGAGAGAGAGATAACATAATGTATATCCTACACAAGACGATTCTCAGAACTATTATTTTTAACATGCCATAAATAAATATGAATTTTATCTACGGGTGTTCAACACTATCATAAAACAACAACAACTTTCCTAAGCAAACAAGTCGTTCCGCATATCAAAAGTAACAACAACAAGCCAATTATTTTTCAGTAATTGCTATTATGAATAAAAAAAATATATCAACAATGCATAAGTATGATAATGGTTGATTCAATGATGATAATTTTGCAAAACAATGTAAATATATTGAAACATTACACGTACATGTACTTGTAAATACTCCATGCACACTCTCTCTCTCTCTCTCTCTCTCTCTCTCTCTCTCTCTATATATATATATATATATACACAAACATACATGTATATATACATAGATATATAAATATATGTATATATATATATATATATATATGAATATATATATTGTATATGCAAAGTTTACATATATGTATGTATATATATATTAATTAATTAATTAAAATATACATACACACACACATATATATATATATATATATATACATACGATAAAATTGTTCCCAACACTCCAATAACTTCTTTATATTCTCTTTAGCCAAAAGGCTCCAGAGGTTATATGAAGACGGCCGACGATGGAAGGAGCACACGGGAAAAAAATAAATAAATGAAAAAAAACTCTCAGTCGTGTTTCTGTCTAGCCGAGGCTACTTTTAGATTAGGAAAACTTTACTTTGTAACGGACACCACTCGTGAGTACTTCAAGTAGCTGGGAGGGGAAGGCACGAAGGCGAAATTACTCTCGGGTTGGGTATGCCCGACGCATAACTGAAGAAAAAGGACGTAGTAGTAGTCGTAGTAGCTGTAGTATTTTTAGAATACCGAGAGCAAAAGAAAACTTAAGATCAGAAAACAATTACCGTACTATTTTTTATACTATTGTGATACGGTTGAAAACAAGGGAGTTATGCTATCGCAATACAATTAGGTGGTAGTAGTAGAAGTACTAGTAGTATTCTTTGAATACTATGAGCTCTAGAATACCTAAGATCAGAAAACAAATAATTACTATTTCTACTACTGATGTGATAGGATTAAAAATAAGTGTGATGCTACCGTAATACAAACAGTGAGTAGTAGTAGTAGTAGTAGTAGTATTTTTAGAAGATTGAGAGCAATAGAATATGTAAGATTAGCAAATAACAATTACTAATTTTACTACAATTATGATATCGTTGAAAATAATGGAGTTACGCTGTCTAATAAAAATAGGTAGTAGTAGTAGTAGTAGTAGTAGTAGTAGTAGTAGTAGTTTTAGAATACGTAAGATTAGAAAATAACAATTACTAATTTTACTACAATTGTGATGTTGAAAATAATGGAGCTACGCTGTCTAATACAAACAGGTAGTAGTAGTAGTAGTAGTAGTAGTAGTAGTAGTAGTAGTAGTAGTAGTAGTAACAATTTATATCTATACTACTATTGTGATAGGGTTGAAAATAAAGGAGTTATGCTATCGTAATGCAAACATTCTCGGAATAAATTTACGAAAGACTTGCATCTTATATAAACAAACGAGAAAAGATAACAACAAAAAGATAAGTTGAAATACGATAGGGCATTGAACTACTTTAAGTATTACGATTCCTAATTCTTAAGGAAAAAGTGTACAATGACATTAAACGATGACCTGTATAATATATATATATATATATATATACATATACATATATATATACAGTATATATATGTATATATATATATATATATATATATAAATTATATATAAATAAATTTGCAATAATTACAATTTTAAAGAAGCATTATTCGGGACCAAAATATTCTCTTCACATAGCATTAAAGACTATGATATAATAAGTTTTGAAAAAAAATCCATAAGAAATATATACAAGATATGTCCGACCAATGCAATATAAGAGAGAGAGAGAGAGAGAGAGAGAGAGAGAGAGAGAGAGAGATGGGCCTATCTTCTACCATCCACAGCCTCCTTTTATCCTACCTGGCGCACACACACACACACACACACACATATACCCAGGACTACAACAATGGTCCTGTCGATCAGGAGAGCAAGCAGGCGTAAATCGCCATGTCGCACAAAAAACACGAAGCTGCCAACGCTTTAACTGTCATCACAGAGGCTCTCTTCTTTCGCTCTCTCTCTCTTTCTTTTTCTCATTTTTTTATCTCTCTCTAGGTCTTTCTTGGGCTTCGTTTCGCTCTGTGCTAAATGAGTGATCGCGTATCAAACCCCTCGCTGCCTTTTGACAGTGGCAGGGATCTGCAAATTGAGATCTGTTTGGATTAATCGCCACATTTTACAATGGGTGGAAAGGAAAGGCGTGGAGAGAGAGAGAGAGAGAGAGAGAGAGAGAGAGAATGGCTCGTCCAAAATTTTACATTTTGAATATTCTTATAACCTTTATATATACCACACATGAAGGAAATATGAAATTTGGGGATATCTGCTACTTGAAAACAGGAAGTGTATATATATATATATATATATATGTATATATATGCATATATATAAATATATATATATATATATATATATGAGAGAGCGAGAATTGTTAAAAAAATGGTATAGCACTCTGCTCGCAACTTCTAGGACCTACTTCAATCCCATATTATAGCCCATGAGTCACTCCTAGCAAAGAGATGCTGAGAAAACGAAACTGATGAACACACACACATATATATATATATATATATATGTGTGTGTGTCTCAACCCTCTTCGCGGTCATCCTCGCATTAAACATTTCCCACCACAAGGGGGGTTGCTGCACCAGAAGAATGGAAGCGTTCATTTCGTAACTTCCAGTGGCTGTTATGCAACAAAACCCCGAAGCAACTAACTCGCTTCACTAGATATCAGTGTTACGTTACGTCAAGTAATGAGATCATATCACCATCTCCAATTAAGCAATGAAAAGAGAAACCACTGCATCATTTAGATACATTTATTCCATGAACCTTTCAACGTTTTATTATCATGGGTTTTCTTCTTTTTCTTTTTCTTGTTATTATTATTATCATTATTAATATTATTATCATTATTATTCTTATTACCGAGTGATCACATCACCTTAATTCCCCTCTCACCATAGATAAATAGATAGATAGATAGATATTTTTATTGACCACAATACAAAATAATCTGAATTTTACAAAAGAATATTTGGTCCAAATTACAAAATTAAATACAATAGATTTTGTACAATCTCTTATACAAACTAAATGAATTTCAATTACATATATATTGTACTAAAACTAAAACATTCATATTTCCACTAAAACCTAGCTACTTCTTCCCAATCACGAGGACCCACTTATGAAAAATTCTCATGAATATTAGTACATATTTTCGTAGCCAAATTTATAAACAGACGAACAAACAAACATTATAAAATTTAACTTCTCTCGCTTATAGATACACTCAGTCACATTAATCAATCTGTTGCCTTATTTCCTTTTCTCACTGGGCTCTTTTCCCTGTTGGAGCCCTTGGGTTTATAGCATCCTGCTTTTCCAAATAAGATTGTGGCTGGGCTAATAATAATAATAATAATAATAATAATAATAATAATAATAATAAAGACCGAGAATATTTTATCATTAATATATCAATCAACTAAAATAATGTTAAATTTAGTCAATAATCAATGAAAACGCAAGTTATCCTTAACTACAGAATAAATGTTAAACCAACAAACAAAATTATTTTAAATCTTGATATAATTTAAATTCACGTGTTACATATCCCCCCCAAAAAAAAAAAATTAAATTAAAATGCGAAAACCGAACAAAGCACAATTATATATTACAAGATCAAATTCCAAAACTACAGAATCCTTCCAGTTTGTAACTTCAGCACAGCCGTTTCAAACGTCAATCAAACTTCAAACGTCTCTCTTCGGTCCGCCAATCTTTCCGAATTTCTCGACGGTCCCACAGCCGTCAATTTCACCCCCCCCCCCCCTCCATTTCTTATATCGACGTCATTATAGACACATTTCCCCCTTGTTCAATTCCTGTTAAATACGATGTCATCGTACCTCTCCTAACCCTGAGGTGACGTAGGATTATGACAAGGGTTCCTTTGGGAATCCTTTGACGGTAGATAGTCAATTGCTTTTTCACATTCCCTGGGATTTCAATGTCAATTGGAGTTTAAGATGGGACAACTTTTGTATATTTTCCTTTTCTGAGACTTTCTTTTCACCCCTGTATTTTTATCTTCCCTTTTCTATGGTTTTCTTTTCAACCATGCATTTCAATTATTCTTTTCTAGGGCTTTCTTTTCAACCATGTATTTCAATTTTTCTTTCTTAAAACTATCCTTCAGCCTAGATTTCGGTATTCCTTTTCTAAGACTTTCTTTTCAGCCATGTTGTTTTCCTGTAGTGACGTAGTCCAATGAGATTTTCGTGGAAAATTATGTAGTGTAATCCACTTCCCTACCATCTCCGACAGTTTTTTTCTTTTTTTTGAGTAATAATAATAATAATAATAATAATAATAATAATAATAATAATAATAACTCACTATCTTCGACAGTTAAGCTTTTAGATTAATAATAATAATAATATTAATAATAATAATAATAATACCATTTTCTTAAAAAAAAATTATCTAGTGTAATCCACTTTCGCAAAAGCTCTCTTAAAATAGTTATTTTCAAGGAATGCTCTATTTTGTATTAGGTAACCCCTCACGATCTCTAAACGTCTTGCATATCTCTTATACATTTCTTTTAAATTCCCCCAATCGAAATTTCGATCAAAGCCCCTACGGTCTCCCACCCCTCCTCTCCAAACATCAAAGACCTTGTCAGCGCCCCGTCCTCCAACAAAAAGGAAAACGTCAGGCACCCATCAAATATCCTCTCCCTAGAAGTGCAGAGATCAGGGAAGAGGATGACGACGAGATATAATACGTAGGATATAATAAGCAGGGTAATGCCCCTGGATAATCCCCCACATATCGGTAAAGACGGAAGAGCAAGGAGGATCGGCGTAGGACGTCTGAAGAGGCCTGGTCTTACAACGGAGTTCCAACAATGTTGGACTGGATAACGCGAAGAACTGGATAAGCCAACATCCTGTTCTATCATTTCTGACAGGGCGAATCATTTCTTGAATTGCCTTTTCTTCGCTAAAGCCAGGATAAAAGGTGTACAGGCTGGTTTCCTGTACTTGATTAGGAAAGGCAAATGATTTCACACTATTGCGATAACGAGGTGTAAAATGCTTCGCATTGTCGTAGCGGCGTAAAAGATGACATAGCAAAACGACAATGGCTTGATTCATTAGACTGGATCTCAGGCAATGTCAAAACTGCAATTGACATTGTTACTGTTTTTAAATTATTTCATTTTTCTGTTGCCTTTTCATACTGGGCTATTTTCCCTATTGGAGCCCCTGGGCATATAGCATCCTGCTTTTCCAACTAGGGTTGTAGATGAGCAAGTAATAATAACAATAATAATAATAATAATAATAATAATAATAATAAAATCAAGACTTGTATAATAATTCTAGTTTAAAGGCACCTCGTGAATGACAGATGTAAGGGACAGTGACAATCCCCTAGAGACTGACCATTTATACATTTGATTAGCACCCAAACCCCCTCTCCACCAAAGCTAAGACCAGGGAGGGCCAGGCAATGGCTGGTGATGATTCAGCAAGTAGACCTATAGGCCCCTCTGAAATCCCCATCTTTACCTCACAAGGAGAGTGAGGTTGCAGACACTACAAGAAACTAAGGAGCTGGAACATCTCGAACCCCAGTCCGGTAGATAGCTAGGCAGGGACGTTTCCAATAGGCCAGCACAACAGTGGAAAAGTCCAAGAGGTTATCAAAATAGCCTAAGGAGTAGCAACAAAAATAGGAAATAGAAAATTGAAATTAACAGGATCTATTAGTATTAGATACAAAATGGAGAAAGTTTAATAACTAGATTATCTTAAAAATTGACCAAGCAGTGGCAATATCTCCAGATCTCTTCGTAGGCCTACTGACAACTGACAAAAACAAGGAAGTTAATGAATGAAGCCGCGTCCTATTTATTCCTCAAATCTATGTCAAGTCACGAAGTTAATCAAGTCACTATCGCCCTCTAAATGAAGATCATCATTCTCTCCTCCTACGCCTTAGGACGCAAAAGGCCTCGGTTAGATTTCGATAGTCGTCTATACCTTGATCTTTTAATTCATCTACTTCGCGCTTCATAGTCCTCAGCCATGTAGGCATGGGCCTTCCAACTCTTCTAATGCTTTCTGGAGCCCAGCTAAACGTTTGGTGACTTAATCTCTCGTGGGGAGTGCGAAGAGCATGCCCAAACCATCTCCATCTACCCCTCATCATGTCTCGATGAAGTTATTGACGCGAAATAAAAATGAACTATGAGTTTTACTATTTTCTGATATATACCGTCATGAATAGATACTTATCAATAAATGCAAGTACATGTACTTGGAGTTACCGGAAGCAGGTGTAATCAATGTAACTTGATTCATCATGCTTTTCGAACTAGGGTAGCTGATTAGCTAGTAATAATAATAATAATAATAATAACAACAATTTTTCATCACAGTCTGAAGGGTAGAATCTCTGAATGATAAAACAGCCATGGAAGGCAACATTGACGATATTCTCTCTATTTGTAAAACCTTTTCAGTTTGCCGTAGAATTTCCCCTACAAAAACATACAGTAACAATAATGATAGATTCAGTTTGCTGTAGATATTCCTCTATGAAAATATACAGTAATAATAACGATATTTTTAGTTTGCTGTAGAATTTCCTTTAAGGAAAAAAGTACAGTGATAATAACGATAGCTTCAGTTTGTTGTAGATATTCCTAGATGAAAAAATACAGTAATAACGATAGTTTCTTTGTTGTAGATATTACTCTATGAAAAATACAGTAATAATAACGATATTTTTAGTTTGCTGTAGATATTCCTCTTTGAAAAAAATACAATAATAACTACAGTTTCAGTTTGCTGTAGATATTCCTCTATGAAAAAATACAATAATAATAAAAATAGTTTTAGTTTGCTGTAGATATTTCTCTAAGAAAAAATACAATAATAATTACAGTTTCAATTTGCTGTAGATATTCCCCTATGAAAAAAATACAATAATAACTTAGAGTTTCAGTTTGCTGTAGATATTCCCCTATGAAAAATACAATAATAACTACAGGTTCAGTTTGCTGTAGATATTTCTCTATGAAAACATACAATAACAATAAAGATAGTTTTAGTTTACTGTAGATACTCCC
>NC_090728.1:187043639-187053639 GCF_036898095.1 Palaemon carinicauda | reverse complement strand
ACAGGTAAATTTCGTGAACGAGAGATTAATGTGGATGTATCTAGAAAAAAAATTATACTTTCAAAATTACTATACAATCTATTTCTTTCATGTATTATATTCAAGTGTAGCCATTATGCACTAATGCTGTAGCATTAGCATAACGATTGCCACTGTAAACAGAGGTTTTCTATTGGTCACTATGATGATATCCAAACTCATTCTCTCTCTCTCTATCTCTCTCTGGGTGGGAACTTCAAGACAACACCACACACAAAACTCGGAAGTCGTTAATCTGTAAAAACAGCCCAGTGAGGAAAGGAAATAATGAATTAAATAAGCTACAAGAGGCGTATAATTTACAGCATCCTAAGAATTTTCATTCACCAGTTTAATCAAGAGAAACAACAATTTTACATTTAATGTCTTCACAGACAATAGGAACAGGTTTAAGATGATCAAATGGGCCATATCATCAAGAACTTACATTTTTTTTCGACTGAAATAACCAACACATAGATAATGATGGGGAAACTATGACTCTAAATCTAAGTGCGCTCTAAAAGCAATCTCGAGATAATCATCAATCTAGGAGCGCTCTAAAAGCAATCTCGAGATAATCATCAAAGAACAAACGAACTGAAAATCAACTCAGATACGTAGAGTGCAGCTATGTTAAGCAGTTTGTTATCAATAAACTTTCTTCACAAACTATAAACATCAATAACAAGACTGACCTTGATGAACACCCAAAGAATGTTAAAATACAAACGAACGCCAACATACAAAAATATTTCCCAGGAAGAATAATACAAAAATATGTTTACGGTACCAATAATACATTTAAATACCTGGAACTACCAATTACCTTCTGACTTCTATGAAAGAAGAACATCAATAACCTAAGGACTAAATCAGAATGCTTCCATTGGGCCAAATGACAAAAGGTAAGAAGAAGACTCTCTCTGGCAATATTCGAATCTTTAGGTCATTAAAACTGACCTTTTCTTCCCAAATGACCCCACAACTCATTCCTTCTGGTATCCTCGACTCCCCTGGGGCAGTGCCCTTCACCTCCTAACCTCTACCGGGCCATGATTGACCGTTCTATTCCCTGGGATGTCCTCCTCTCTTTTTGTTTTCCTCAAAAGGCTGTCTTTATTCCTTCTCCTTTTCTTTGACTTCCTCAGTTTTCTGATCTCTCTTACAACAACCTATTTAAACGACTTTTCCCTTAGAGAATTAGGTATTATTCCTCCAAGAGTTTTCCTCACTTTTACCATTCTATTTGACCCAATCAGGCACGTTCTTACCTTATTCTTATCATTATTCTTACTAGCTAAGCTACAACCCTAGTTGGAAAAGCAAGATGCTATATGACTAAGGGCTCCAACAGGGAAAAATAGCCCAGTGAGGAGAGGAAATAAATAAGCTACAAGAGAAGTAATGTACAATTAAAATGAAATATTTTAAAAACAGTCTCTCCTATGTAAACTATAACAAGAGACTTATGTCAGCCTGTTCAACATAAAAACATATGCTGCAAGTTAAAACAATTGAAGTTCTAATCATTCAACTACCCGATTAGGAAGATCATTCCACAACTCGGTCACAGCTGGAATAAAACTCCTAGAAGAATACTGTGTAGTATTGAACCTCATGATGGAGAAGGCAAGACTATTAGAATTACACTTCGTAACCCCTTCCCTCCTCTCTTTCCCTCGGATCCATTAAATTCATGGCAGATACTTGACCTTCCTTTACTCCTTCAATTTTCCCCTTTCCTCCACACTTCCTTCTCGTTCCTTGGCAAGGAGAGGTCGTAAACTTAAATATCATAGGAAGTGAAAATCGCCAAAGAAGCTATTAGGGGTAGGAGGGGGAAGGAGTGGTTTAGGTAGCTACTGGGATGCAGTCAGGGGGAGAGGTAGGTACAGGCAGACGTGTCTACCGTTGGAGAAAAGATACCTCCAAAGTGTCTGCCCCATTGCCCCCATACTGCTAACCAATCAACGGTGGAAGACACGCGAGAAAGGAAGGGAAAAAGAACGTGAATAAATGAGAAAAAGATTGAATAATGAATAGCAGTAAGCGTCTGATAATATAAAGGGATTTTAAAGGGAAAGGAAAATCCTTAAAGCAAATGATTGTACAAGATCAAAGAAAAATGCGCTTAAGGTGAAAGAGAACAAAACATAAGCTAATTAAATCCAGTTGAACATGGAAAAACATATATAAGCAGATTTTCCAGGACTGAAGAAACAGTTTTAAGAAACTCATGATAGATATAACTGATAGATATAGATATAGTTACGAGGTAATCTGAATAAGAGAAATTCCGAAAACAAATACACAATAAAAGCGAATTTGGCGAAATAAGCAAATGAAAATTGATACACTTGAAAGCTTTAGAAATGGCAAGGAGATCTGTTGTTGTTTTTGTAGATTGTCCCTTCCGCCCAGACACCGGCTCTTGGAATACTGTATCTCATAATTATGAAAATCAAGGTCAATTTATAAAGCTAAACCAAACCGAACGACACCTTTTATATTAGCTGAAAGAGGATAACCTAAAGACATTCAAGAAATAGACAAAAGGCACCCCATAAATTAGATAGACTCAATTTGAAGGTCAATCAAGGGAGCACTGATAAAACATAAGATAAAAAAAATTTAGGAGTCATATCATAAAATGATGGTAATAGCCAGACTTGTGAGAATTTTCAAAACTTAAAACGCTGTGAATAAAAAAATCCAACAACCAAATATATCAAATTTCAAAGAAAATTCCATTTCCGAAAGCTGAAAGACACTAGTAGTGATAAACTCTATTTCCCAAGAGTAAAGTTTCAATTGTTATAAAAAATATAGAAAATCGTTTAAAACTGCTGACACACAGACCAGCATATAACGACAGCGCGTCTCGAGAGGATTCTATAATCTCGACCTGAGCGAAGAAGCTATTTGCAGCATGAGGGCAATGTAGTGTGTGTGCGTGTGTGTGTGTGAGTGTGTGCATCCTCGTGCTTTACCAAGCTCATCGCAAATGCTCTCACGGCCCAACGGGTGATCTGAAGAGCCCAAACCACATTTTGCTTGGCAGAGAATATACAACCAAAATAAAGAACAAGATTGGCGAGTAGGGTTTAGTATTATCATCGTTTTAACTATATTGTTTTCCTTACATTTATCAATCTATCAATAATTTATTCAAGAATAAGAAAGACAATAACAATGGTCAAGAAATCTGGGAGAGAGAGAGAGAGAGAGAGAGAGAGAGAAGAGAGAGAGAGAGAGAGAGAGAGAGAGAGACTCTCTTCGTCCTTAATGATTATGCAGGATACAAAGACTGGTAAAGGATAAATGAATGGAAAATGGAAAGATAAGGTGGAATTAGGAAAGGAGATACGATACTGCGGAAGAAAAGAATAGAGAAGAAAAAATAGATAAGAGTTAGGATAGGAAATAGGTTACTGAAGGAGAAAAAAGGAAGAGAGAAAATAAAAAAAATAGGTATGAGTTAGGATGCTGAGGGAGAAAAAAAGAAAGTGAAAAGAAAAAAATAGATAAAAGGAAAAGAATAGACAGAAAGGCAGTAGGATATAAGACAGTGGTGGGTTCCACATTTCTATATATAATAATAAAGCTCATCTAGAGACATCTTCCTCCCCCTCCTCCCTCCCTCCACCAAAAGGGAGGCCTTAATATGGCACACAATGCCAGTGTCATTGACGGCACTCGAGCGAATGATGCCAATGTTAGCGAGGAGCCGAGATACATGGCATAACAGTCAGGGACGAACACACGAACACACATATATACTACTAGATGATGACGCAAGCGACGAATGCAGATACGGAACGGCGCAGAAAATGATTTGAAACGAACACCAATAAGAAAATTTTAACAATATATATATATATATATATATATATATCAATGTGAACATTTTTACCAAAGAAAAAAAAAGACAATAAAAACATTTTAACAAAACAATTATTAAAAAATATTTTAACCAAAATAATATACCAATTAGCAAATTTTAAACAAATATTCCCCCGCCCCCCCCCCCCCCAAAAAAAAAGTTTTAACCAAAAAATTAGACATAAAAAAATACTGCAAATAAGCAAGCAAATACTTTGAAACAAATACCAATCAGAACGTTTAACCAAATAAAAAAAGACATGATAAGAATAATTATAATAAGTAAGCAAATGCTTTGACACAATTACCAATAAAAACATAAAAAATAAATTGACATGATAAGAAGATGTTGCAAATAAAAAAAAGCAATTGCTCAGTTTTATTCACGAGTTTCTCTTCATACGTAAAGTCAGTGACAAGACAAAATAGGAAAAAAAACAAGGCAAAGAGAACATAATAAACAAGTTGAGCCGGTCAAGCAAAAAAAAGAAAAAGAAAAAAAAACCTGACTGGAGTGAGAGAACTTCTTCACTGGATCATTGACCCAATTAAACTTTTATTTGATAAGTATTCGACCAAACGACATTACTCTAAACCGTATGTCACCTTTAATAAATAAACTACAAAATAGAAAAATATATGAAAAATAAAAAACTGTAGTTGATAAGTATTATTATCACATAAATCAAATATCTTATCAATTCTACGTAAATATTCCTTCTTAGGTCAGTAATTCAAAAGACCAGGCCGCGTTCTTTAACTCTTCTCGATCTGTTAATAAGAACGTCATCGACAGAGAGGTTGTTTGAACGCCCCCGAAGAAGCGACCTCCCAAGAGCATGTGATAAAAAGTGGCTGCAGCGCGTGGGAGGGAGAGAGCGAGATTATTCGAGATGCGCATGCAGGGGAGAGAGAGAGAGAGAGAGAGAGAGAGAGGGGGGGGGAAGGAAAATACAATCTCAATCGTATATGCTTTCAATTTAATAATAAAAAAGCTAGAGAGAGAGAGAGAGAGAGAGAGAGAGAGAGAGAGAGAGATACAATATCAATCATCCATGTTTTAAATACAATAGTGAAAAATCGAGAGAGAGAGAGAGAGAGAGAGAGAGAGAGAGAGAGAGAGAGAGAGAGAGAGAGAGAGAGAGAGAGAGGATGGAAAATACAATCTCAATCGTACATGCTTTCAATTCAATAATAAAAAAGCTAGAGAGAGAGAGAGAGAGAGAGAGAGAGAGAGAGAGAGAGAGAGAGAGAGAGAGAGAGAGATTGGAAATTACAATTTCGATCGTCAACTTTCAATTCAATGAAAACTCAACAGAAAAACAACAATATATAGCAATTTAAAAAAAATTGCAACGGCCAACAAATCATCTTCTGTTACGCGGTAACATCAATGCCTAGATATTTACACTCCACAAAAATGGACAAAGAAAACAATATGTAACCACATTAAACTGTTCCATCGTGTGAATTGAATAACACGTTTTCACGAATCCTTTAGAGCAAAACCATTTTTACTTAATCACATCAAAGTATTTTAAATAAAATGTAAAATTATTCATATTCTTTGATGAATTAAAAAAAATCTGCATTTATATACGCAGAATTCAATTCAATAAACCCCTTTAAAATAATCTACATACGCATTTTAAGACAATATCTAACGACGTGGATACGCAGTAATCTATTGGATGATCAAAAAGAGATTGTACATTATTTACTTTTTCGGTCTTTTTACTCTTAAAATAATCAAGGATTAAGTAAGACACTTCCTTTATGTCTCAAGATTCCAAAAGCTAGTAGAATCTATAAAAAGATTACTTGCAAACTATCTCAGAGAGAGAGAGAGAGAGAGAGAGAGAGAGAGAGAGCTTCCGCTACTCACAGTCAATAGTAGCATCTTGCTCAAAACTTTCACCAGAGCTTGTTTACAGCCATTTTTTCCTAATCTTCCAGTCTAATTTCCAGAATAATAAAAATGCTCAAACATACCCAGAAGGTCAATGCAACTTTCAAGGCCCCTACTGTATTTCAACTCAACAAAAACACAAATTATAATCATAAGAAAAAGTAGAGCAACCCCCGATTCATTCATGACAGCATCCGGTATCTAAGTCTCATTTTCCCTTTTGAAATAATTTCGATCAAAAGAGGAAAAACATATAAGCTTAGTTACCATCTTAATTAGGACGAGGAAACATAATGCGGAAATTTTGCTGTAATTAGATTACAGAACCAATAACTATTTTTCCGATACGTCAAAGGATCAGATTCAAGCATTGAGAAGCAGATATCAGAGAGAGAGAGAGAGAGAGAGAGAGAGAGAGAGAGAGAGAGAGTACTTTTTTCAAAATTTTAAAAAAGCTCATCGATTATTTATGACAAAATTATATATATATTTTGAACATTTTGATGAACCAAATTTATGGTCTCCTTTCTCCACCACTGGCTGCAATCACCTACAATTAAGCAATAACCACGTACTTATTTCACTACTCAGGCTAAACGATTTAAGCTGTATTTACAAGGAATATGCGCGAGATCATCGATTAAAGAGAGAGAGAGAGAGAGAGAGAGAGAGAGAGAGAGAGAGAGAGAGATTGAGATTATGTCTAACAAAAAAGGCTAAACTATTTAAGCTGAATTTAAAAGGAATATGCACGAGATCATTGATTTTTTAGAGAGAGAGAGAGAGAGAGAGAGAGAGAGAGAGAGAGAGATTGTGTCTAACAAAAATACCTCCTTCTCGAATTATCAAGACCGCATGCAAAACCACACATAAACTGAAAACATAATAGAGACTTAGGTTTCAAGTGGCGCCAAGAATGAGCAAGTACTGCACTTGCCGTAAAAACAAGTACTGCACTTGCAGTAAAAAACAAGTACTGTAGATGTACCAGATTATACGTCACCATGAAGATAAAATAATTGTAGATATTAACTTGGAAATGACAACTTTCTCTTTATTTATTTTCTACGAAATCTACAGCAGATGCTTGATAGGAACATGCAAACAACCGTTAAAATATGGATAAAAATTTTCTCCAATTAAAATAAACCGTCTCAATTACAAGTTCTCTTTTGAAATCCGCAAATTGCATTTTTTCCTATGTCCAATTTTAAGAACCTAAATAGAAAATTAAAAAAAGACACTAGAAGAGTTGGAAGACCCAGGCCTACATGGGTGAGTAATATGAAACGTGAAGTAGGAGATGATGAATGGAGAAGGATTGATTCAAAAGCTCAAGATAGACGACTGGCGAAATCTAACAGAGGCCTTTTGCGTGGAAGATGAAATAAAAAATATAGATTGTACATCTTTCTCACGTGTCCCTTAGACGTCAAAATTTCTTACATCAATATTGTCAAAGAAAACCTTGTGTTAGTTCATTCAATTTAGCTGCCATTCTACACCATCGAATGAATAGACTTTATAATAACATAAGCAACCATCATCGCAAAGTAAGCCTTGTTTCACCTCCAATATATCATCATCATCTCCTCCTACATCTATTGACGCAAAGGGCCTCGGTTAAACTCCACCAGTCGTCTCTATCTTGAGTCTGTCTTTTTCACTTTCCATAGACTGACTAAATCCATAGAGAATTCAATAGCTAAATTCATCAAAGGATAGCCAGTTCCTTGTGATGCGCAGTGCCTACTAAAGAAATTTTATTTAATACAAACGACATGCATATGAAGCCTATAAATATACCATCACATAGCATTTTTCGGTTCATTAGTATAACCATTAACCTAAAACAACACCGAAATAATGTATAAATTTGATACAAATGTAAAATAAAAACATCCACGTAAAATCAGGAATAGTATGACAAAATGTATAACCAAGGGAGATAGATGAAATTTCCTCTGTGTAAAAACGTTATCAATCAATATTAACAAAACCAATTACATAATCACATTATTTTTCACAATATGTATCATGCAATAAGCAATTAAGTCCCCGTGTTTGCTTTTCCTGCAGCATACGCCCCAATTACTCTGCCTCAGCGTAGCATTCCATTATTGGATAAATAATTACATACACATGCGTAATGAATGGACACGATCACGGAAAAGCGACATTAACATGCAAAATTATTTCATGCATATATTATTATTATTACTAGGTAAGCTACAACCCTAGTTAGAACAGCAAGATGCTATAAGCCCAAGGGCTCCAACAGGGAAAAAAAACAGCCCATTGAGGAAAGGAAGCAAGGATATAAATACACTACAATGGAAGAATAAACGATTAAAATAAAATATCTCAAGAACAGTAAAAAAAAAAAAAAAAAAAAAAAAAACAAGACCAGGAAAACAGCCCATAAAGTAAGTCAAGTAAATACCTTCTTTTGGCGTTCAGCGGCGAATTAAAAACACCGGAATTACAAGACACAAAAATAGCAAAAAAACTTACATTTATTGACAGCGTTCTCCATCCCTGTGGGGTTGTCCAGACTGGGCATCTTGCGATCACAGAAGAGATGAAAGAAAATGGGTGGGTGGTGCAGGGAAAGGAAAATGGGGGGGAGGGGGATTAATAGAAAGGGGGAGAAATATCCTTCTTCTCTTTCCTGTGGGATAATGCAGTCCTTGCAGACGGGCAGTAAATATAGTCTGTATTTTTTTACTTTGACGCTAAGGGTCAAGTTTCGTCCTTAAGCTATGTCACTCTCATCCTCATGACTACTTTAACTGGAGCCATCATTGCATGGATAAGGATAACCTTCTCTAGTTTTACCTAAACTGTATATATTTCTATTATTTCACAATTCACTCAACTGTCTTGATTTACCATACACTCACACTGTTTCATCATCTACTTATTAATCTGTACTCCAATTGTTATCTTTTTATAGTTTCACTGCACTTCAACTTTTTATTTCTTATTTTCCAACCGCACTTCACACGACTTTTACTATAAGATTATCACACGTAAATTAAGTTTGCAAATGCACAGACCAGAGATCTAGAACAATCTATTCCTGTAACAGAGAAATCAAAACACTGATATATCACAAAAAAGAATCTGAATCAAAGCCCACGTATAGTATTCAAAGATTCGGTTCAGATAAAGACAAAAAAAAATAATAAGTCTTATTAAATTATTTTAAATCGCTACGCAAATATTCAGCTGGAATTACGTTGCAAATTTAATGACTGTTTTAAGTTACATAATATGTATTTTTGTAATTATAATAACTTCCAAAAGTAAACCTCATATTACTTATTACCAACTGTTACCGCGCAACGGGATTATATAACTTTCTGGGCAAATGACCACCTGGGGAAGACTATTTTTTTTATCTTTTTTTTTTTTTTTTTTTTTTTTTTTTGAAGGAGCGCTTGAAGAGGAGGCCTCTTTCTGACAGCTCCCAATATATGCAAATTTCCCTCCTCTGCTTATCCTTTGGGAGGTTTGATAATTTCTTCCCAACTGCTTGAATTCATTCGTACAGTCGCCTATATTAATAAATGCCCGTTCGAATTAACCTATGTTAACAGTTGATATATAAATAATTGAATCATTAGTTACGAAGTTTTGCCATGTTAAGCCTATCTTCAGAATAAAAATACTAAGAATACTTTTATTACCCTAGCTTCCTTACTATGCATACCTTCATTAAAATGTACTTTCTACGCAAATTTCATAAATATAAATTGTAAATATGACTTGAAATCCCTTTATCCTAGCTTTCATACTTACTATGTACGAGTATACTGTCATTAAATGTACTTTCTATGCAATATATATATATATATATATATATATAGTAAATATGAAAAGAATTTTCCCTAATTTCAAACCATAAACAAGTTACATAACAAACAAATACAAAGAACGTATTGAAATCGATATCATCATGGCACCATGGCATTGAACTTTCCAACATAGCAAAATAATTCATTCAAAACAACGAAGTTTGAAATGACATTTAGTTCCTCCGATAATCGATCGATAGTTGTGATTTCTGAAACTTGTAATGTTACATAACTGAAGAGAACTATCTTATGAAATAACTTGAATACAAGATCGATTAGCTTTTTTCTTATTTCTGCTCAAACAGATATATCTTGTCAATAAAACTTT
>NC_090728.1:187026139-187038639 GCF_036898095.1 Palaemon carinicauda | reverse complement strand
CGATTTATAATTAATAGTGTTTTCCTTTCACTGGAAATGGCTTATTCAAATATGTTATCACTCTGAAAGGGAATGGGAATTTATCGAGTGTTAATGTAAACATTAAAAAATCAGGCTCTAAACAGAGAGAGAGAGAGAGAGAGAGAGAGAGAGAGAGAGAGAGAGAGAGAGAGAGAGAGAGAGATTTATACTCATACTATAAAGCTGAAATCTTATCAGCGTTAAATTAGGATTAAAATGATATCAACTGAGTCAGCTGGTGGGTCATGAGATTAGGAAAAACTCGCTTGTATATAATTTTGACATTAGCCTAACTGTCTACAGTTCGATCCCAGTGTGAGATAAAAATGAGGACATACACAATATATATATATATATATATATATACACACACATATATACGTGTATATATATATATATATATATATATATATTGCATATACTTACGGCTCAACTTCATCCGCCTTATTTTGGACCATGTAATAATTATAGCTAGATTTCCATTAAGAGATTCAAAATCCACAGGTCTCCAATCAGGAGAAGGAAGTGATGTAAAGCGAGTAACATCATCTGATATGCAACGAGCTTGTTTTATATACCTTGGGTTAGAGTTTTCTTGCTTGAGGGTACACTCGGGCACTATTCTATTTTATTTCTCTTCCTCTTCTTTTGTTAAAGTTTTCTTTTTTATAGTTCATAGGTTACAGTTCTCAAAATATTTTATTCTTCCTTGTAACCTTTCGTCACTGGGCTATTTTCTCTGTTGGGGGCCATGGGCTTATAGCATCGTGCTTTTCCAACTAGGGTTGTAGCTTAGCAAGTAATGATGATAACAATATATCATGCGTATATAGTATAAAAACAATAAGGCCCAAGAACGCTACCTTGAGGGACACCAGATATTATACTCCTATAGTTATGAACTTATGATGTAGCCCATCATCAACTGATCTTCACAATCTATTATTTAAAAATCAAATAATGATGTTAAGAAAAGACCCACCTACTCCCATCTGTTAAAGTCTCTCATGATTGACGGGGTCAAAGACAGTACGAAAATTAAGGCCAATCTTACTAAATTTCTTGACCACAATCAATGGACATTTGCCAAACTGTAAATAGATATGTGCAATATACTATATACGTAAGTGATTACTATGATTTAACTTCTACTTTTTATTGTAAGTTATATGGAAAATAAAATCGTGATGTACGGTCGCACGAACAGGCAAACAATTTTACAAAGTTCCCGAGATTGTTTTGTGATGAGAAGTAACACGTATAAATGAGAAATTACATTCAAGCATATACGCGATAAACTCTACGGGGTAAACACGCAAACTTTACCTAAATAAAATTACTGTATTCTAATTCAAATATCAGGATGAATACAAAAATCCATAAAAATACCACTAATGAACTGGAATTGTATTAAAATAATAACAATAAAAAAATAACCATCACAAATATAACAATTGCATAATGGACACACAATCACATTTTAAAAGCAGAAAACTAACGGATAAGATTACGAAAAAAATTATAATGCTACCACTTATAGGAATAGATATAACAATATTGGCAAAGATAAGAATGGAAACATTATAAGTTTCTAACTCATGCTATAAATATGTGTGCATTAAAAAACCCAAGTAAAAGTAAAGAAATAACCGTTCTTGCTTTAGGAACAACCCAAAATGCGTAGTACAAGAGTTTTGTGTGTGTGTGTGTATATATATATATATATATATATATATGTATATATATACAGTATATTCATATATATGTATATATATATATATATATGTATATATGCATAAGCTATATATATATATATATATATATATTATTTCCGGTCACGCTCAGCGGCATTACCAGACGTATAACAACTCTGTCTCTCCTCCAATTCCTCCGGTAGGGGGCAGAGGGAGTGGTCATACACTGCTGAGAGAACCCCTCTCAGAGAGGGTACGCTGAGAGGCAAGAGTTGAATCTGTGTGCACATCTAAATATTCAGCAGTCCAATTTTTGACGGTTCGCGTACACTAAGTGTTTACATAAAGGTCCGTCGCACGTCGTTTGGACGTTAAAATGCGTTAACCTTTCTTGCACGTGTACTGATATTGACCTTCCCAAGACTGGAACATTTATGTGAATCAAGTTTTTTTCTTTGATAGGTTCCGCTGAAACTCATTTGTTTCTTTGGTCGCTGCAACCTAACCATCATTGTGAGCTAAGGATGGGAGATTTGGAGGACCCTATAGGTGTATCTGCTGAGTCATCAGCAGCAACTGCCTGGCCCTCCTTGGTCCTAGCTTGGGCCTTGATCATATGTATATATGGTCAATCTCTAGGGCAATGTTGTAGTCCCTTGCCCCTGCCATTCATGAGCAGCCTTTAAACCATTATTCAAATACAAATGAAACCATTCGTATGACGAGGTTATGAATAAGATTACGACATATTTTAGACATTTTTAGGTGGCATGTTCCTGACATGTTACTGTCATTGTTCGAAGCATCATGTCAGTTTGTCTTCATTTCTTCTCATTTTCGAACGTAGCCTTTTTTAGGGTTCATATTTAGAGGCGTTCAATTTTCTGTATCAAATTTTTGTTCTTACTATGCATGTTATGCCTATTTGACCAATATTATATATACTGTATATGTATATATATATATATATATATATATATATATTATATATATATATATATATATATATATATATTATATATATATATTACTGAAAATGAATCAACATCGATATCAATAATAATAATAATAATAATAATAATAATAATAATAATAATAATAATAATAATAATCAGTAAAATGAAAATAAATCTCAACTTTATATTGAAAATAAATCCCTAATCTCAACACTATGTAGAAAAGAAATCCCAACGCCAACACTCCACAGATAATAAATCCCTAAACCCTACATTATAAAAAACGAAATCCCTAATCCCAACATTAAATAGAAAAGAAATCCCGAATCCCAACACTATTTACAAAAGAAATACCTTTTCCATGTACTATATATAAAAAAAAATCCCTTACCCAATCACTAAATAGAAAATAATCCCTCATCCAATCACTCCATATTAAAAAAATCTCTAATCCCAAATCCACATAGAAAATAAATCCCTAATCCCAACAGTAAACAGAAAAGAAATCCGCAATTCTGAAAAATTAATTACCAACAGCTATTTTCCCCTTGGGGACATCTAACGGGCAGACATATTTGGGAAGGTTAGGTTTCAGACATACGCAAGAAGGAGGGGTGGAGCTGGGGGGGGGGGGGGGGGGGGGTTTAGGGGGAGGGGAAGAGAGGAGGAGAGGGAGGGGGGTGGGAAATATTTCCAGGTAATTAGCATAAGGTAATTATCAAGAACGACAGGTAAATTGTTTCCCCTAATAGACATCGCCCCTTGTCTAACCACTGCTTGCGACAATTCATTATATCCCCCAGTGTAGGCTTAGAGAGGAGAGTGACTTGAGGGCAGTGATGATGGATGGTGATGGTGAGGATGGGAAAAGTAGTAACGATGAGGAGACACTTCCGTGGATGATGAGGATGATGATGATAATGATGATGATGGTGTGGAAGGTAACGGTCGAGATGCCCGGGTCTTCATGCTACCCATTACCTACTATGCTTGATATATATGGAATAATTATGTAGCAAATAAATATACAAATATATATATATATATATATATATATATATATATATATCTGGATGTTAATTTCATGAATGAATACTTTTATTAAAAAAAACTTTTAAAAAAATCCTAATTCACAAACACACATTATATATATATATATATATATATATATATATATATTATATATATATATGTGTTTGTGCGTGTGTAAAAAATAGAAATGAACATGTGCAGGACATATAATGAGAATGACAGACAACAGGTGTATAGAATAATAGAATGTTTCCCTAAAGATTGTAAAAGAAGCAGGGGAAGGAAGAGAAGACGACGAATTAACGAACTAAGAAAGTCTGCGAGAACACACAGGTACAAAAAGACCATAAACATATGCAAGTACGACATTTCTAAAGCCTTTGTTCTGCAGTGGACTAGTAACGGCTGATGATTATATATGTATGTATATACATATGCAAACACACACACACACACACACACATATATATATATATATATATATATATATATATATATATATATATATATATATATACTGTGTATATATATATATATATATATATATATATATATATATATATATTTCTATATATATAATATATATATATATATATATATATATATATATACGTGTGGGGGGTAATTTCATGATTTAATTTCGTGTTATAATAAAAAAATCGTAAAGTATTCTCATTTAAGAGAGAAAGGTAATTAAGAAATGTAATGGTATTAAATGATACATCAAGAAAATTCTCTCTCTCTCTCTCTCTCTCTCTCTCTCTCTCTCTCTCTCTCTCTCTCTCTCTCTCTCTCTCTCTCAACGTAAAGGTTAATGCACTAACTTGGAGGGTTTCAAAACCATTAAATCACAGATTCCTCACTAAACTTATCTGATTTCCCAATGAAGTTCAAATACAACTCGCAACCTTTTATATGGGTTCCATCATCACGCTGGTTTTCAGAATTCCAACATCACGCTGGTTTTCAGAATTCCAACATCACGCTGGTATTCAGAATTCCAACATCACGCTGGTATTCAGAATTCCAACATCACGCTGGTATTCAGAATTCCAACATCATGCTGGTTTTCAGAATTCCAACATCATGCTGGTTTTCAGAATTTCCAATACTTCAGAATTCTTTAAATCCTAAATGAAGCAGAGGTAAGATATCCCAAGCACTAAAACCAAATATTACGAGTCTCTGAAATAAATTATGAGTCAAATGGGAAAATATCTTTCAACGTATTTTTTTTTCTCGAGTAGTAAGAATATTGTTACACTGTGACTAAAGGAAGTGAATTAGATTGTTAACTATCAAAATTCCTATATATCATACGAGACAGAAAATTAAGCGTGTGTATGTATGTGTGTGCGTATATATATATATATATATATATATATATATATATATATATATATATATATAAAGATCTAAACTTTTATATTTCCATTTTCATAAAGAAAAAAAGACTCCGTTTTTCATTAAGAAAACAATAACAATATTTCTCATGAACGTTGTTTATAACGAAAGGACAACTATTATTCTTTAAAAAATAAACAACTTGCAAAGAAAAGAGAAAAAAAAAACTTATAATAAAACGTTCATAAATGTACCATCAATAACGAAAATGCAATATTATGATTAAAACCTTCCCGTAACCAAATTTCCGCATATTGAAAATTTTCCTGCCACACTGGGTCTTCGAGTCCCGCTCAAACTCGTTAGTTCCTTTGGTCGCTACAACCTCACCATCCTTGTGAATTATGGATGGGTGGTTTGGGGGAGCCTGTAAATCTACCCGCTGAGTCATTAGCAGCCATTGCCTGGCCCTCCCTGGTCTTAGCATGATGGAGAGGGGGGCTTGCAGTGTCTGCAACCTCACCATCCTTGTGAATCAAGGATGGTTGGTTAGGGGGAGCCTGTAGATCTACCTGTTGAGTCATCAGCAGCCATTGCCTGGCCCTCCCTGGTCTTAGCATGATGGAGAGGGTGCTTGCAGTGTCTGCAACCTAACCATGCTTGTGAGATAAGGATGGTTGGTTAGGGGGAGCCTATAAATCAATCTGCTGAGTCATCAACATCTATTGCCTGGCCCTTCCTGATCCTACTTTGGGTGGAGAGGGGGCATGGATGCTGATATGGTCAGTCTCTAGGGCACGGTCACTGTCCTTTGCTTCTGCCATTCATGAGTGACATTTAAACCTTTCGGGAGGGGGCTTGGGCGCTGGTAACATATGTATAAGTGATCAGTCTCTAGGGCAATGGCACTGTCCCTTGCCTTTGCCATTCATGGGTGTCCTTTAAACCTTTCAGGCGCTGGTAACAAGTATATATAGCCAGTCTCTAGGGCACTGTCACTGTCCCTTGCCTCTGCCATTCATGATCGTCCTTTAAACCTGCAGCTCCCATTAGCAAAAGCGCTATTGCACTTCAAAATAATAATAAAAAAAAAAAAGCCTGGAACAATAGAGTTGAACTTTTAAAGCTCATTTGCTCGTTGGAGGGCACTCTAAAAGTCTTTCAGCCTCTGTGCTTTTATCCACGTGGCAGACATTATGCTTTCAAGGATGCCTGAGAATCCTGAGGATGTCTAAGGACGTCTACTGCCTGGTGAAAATCATTTTGGAGTATCCTTCAAAATCTTTCGTCAGTCGGAGCAATTGTTAAAACCTAAAATTCTTTTCTTTTACGATGATGTCCTTGGAAACTTTTATATAATGACGCCTATTGCGTGAGAATACCTTAACGTGGAGAAAGGGCTTGTGTATTGCCATGATCAGCAAAGCTGTACTAGTCAGGGACACCCATACTAGGTTGGTTTGTTGTGAACGATCAGACGAAACTCTCACCATCACCAATACGCACAAGCCAGCGTGGTGATGAAAACTGGCCAAACTCCAGACATGACTAAGGACATGTCTGAGGCCTTTGTCCTGCAGTGGACAAGAAACAGCTGTATTTGTTGCTGTTGTTGTATTGTAATGAGAATAATTTAGAAACAATCCTGTGTCATCATTACAATTTCTTTGACAATGTCAACATTAATAAATGTGTTCCGAGATTCCTCCTTTAATAGACAGAAATGGCAACAATCTCTCTCTCTCTCTCTCTCTCTCTCTCTCTCTCTCTCTCTCTCTCTCTCTCTCTCTCTACAAGAGGCTTTTACGAACTATTATGAGCCTTTTGAGTACATTGAAATTCAATTACTATATGTCCTTTGAAATTTTTTCTCAGACGAATGCCTGGTTGAACCGTTGGACTCTTTTACAATAATTGTACGAGAGATTTAGTTCAAGAGTTGAAAATCTCCCCTATATAATAATGCGCAAGTGTCTGGTTTAATATATATATATATATATATATATATATATATATATATATATATATATATATATATATATATATATATACACACACACACACATATATATATATATATATATATATATATACACACACACACACACATATATATATATATATATATATATATATATATATATATATATATATATGTGTGTGTGTATATGTATATATGTGTATATATATATATATATATATATATATATGTGTGTGTGTGTGTGTGTGTGTATATGTATACATATATAAATATATATATATATAAAATCAGTTTAACTATAAACAATTATACAAAAATGGTCTCTTCTTAAGGCATTCATCAATAATGAATATTCTCCCAAATGAGAGAGAGAGAGAGAGAGAGAGAGAGAGAGAGAGAGAGAGAGAGAGAGAGAGAGAGAGAGAGAGAGAGAGAGAGAGTCGGTCTCCAAGCGAAGGGCGTAGTAATATACCGTTTCCCTTTCCGTTAGTTCCCATAGATGAGAGTCACGCCTCCTGTCAGTTAAGCAACCAGTAGCCAAAGTTAATTGTGTCGTAAAGGCAGCGCAACATAATACATGTTGCTTTGATACGTACAAAAGAACGCCCAAGCAATGAATGTTACAATAGCGTGGGTCTGGGTTTTTTAGTATGTACTGTATACTTGTGTGTTGTATGTATATGTATATGTATGTGTATATATATATATATATATATATATATATATGTATACACATATATATACAAATATATATAGGCAAATGCATACACACATATGCGTATAACTACATCCATATATACATATATATAATCAATGCATTAAACACACATAAGAAATTGCCCTAAGAAATTACATGAATAAAAAATCTTAAATGAAGTATTCCTCATTATCCTCATTGCTGATGTCCTTTCGAATATATATATATATATATATATATATATATATATATATATATATATATATATATATATATATATATATATATATATATATATATGTGTGTGTGTGTGTGTGTGTGTGTGTGTGTGTGTGTGTGTGTGTGTGTGTGTGTGCATGTTTTTGCATGTCACTTTTATTAAGAAATAATACGCTAAAAAGCACAATACAAAAAAAAAAGTTTGCAGTATATACAAAAGGTGATCTACATAAAATTATTTTCAAATACAAAGCAGGAATTTACGAAAGTAATACAAATGTAAGTTATAGATCACATCTAATTAGAGTTAATTAAGAGGGGTTTCCACAACAGATTTTCTATCCCTCTAGGAAGGGTTCTTAATGATTACATCAAGATGCTCATAATTGTACTTGAAGTTTGAAATACTTTCGTTAATATAGTAAAACTAATAAGATTCTATTTTCATTTCTTCTTTAAAGAAGCTGCAGAAGTTCTTTGTGGCTGTAATCTATTAATGGCGCGCTCATTTTGCTGGCTTCTCAATGATCTAATCAGTCAGAGAGAGAGAGAGAGAGAGAGAGAGAGAGAGAGAGAGAGAGAGAGAGAGAGAGAGAGAGAGAGAGAGAGACTTTTTTGTTGGAGTATACTCAAGTAAAATCTTCAACACTATAACGTTTTAATAACTCTATCAAGAAATACTAATATAACATATAACCTAAAGCTTTTGAATCTGTCAAAACTTTAGCAGTAATGAAAGCCCTTCAACGACAAGGAATAGATGATTCTTATATTAGAACACTTGAAGATAATGAACAAACTAACTCACAATAAATTAATAACCACTTAACAAAATCTCTAGAAGAAAATTAATCATTGAGGATTATCAAGTCACTAGTGTACGCGACACGTCAAACTGTGATCGCTAAATATTTAGATAGGAAAAAAAAAAAAAGAACCCGACTCACCAGTATATGACTACTCACCCTTCCAATCTCCCTACCTGAGATACCGGGGAGAGCCGAGTGTAATCGGATATATATATATATATATATATATATATATATATATATATATATATATATATATATATATATACATATATATATATATATATATATATATATATATATATATATATATATATATATATATATATACCCATATCCACACTTGCTTTTTATAATATAGGGGAGATTACCAACACTTTTTTTTAACCATTTCGTTAACCTATCAATTGCGGCCATAGGAAAAAAAAAAAAGGTTGTTTTCGTGCCTTTATGGGGGACCACCACCACAGAAAGGAATCAACCTGTCACAACCTATAAGGAGAAAGAGCAAAGGGCGGACAGGAGTCCCATCCTCTGTAGGTAGGTTTCAATTAAGGAGGCCTTATGCCAGTACGGACCATTTCCTTAGGAGAAAAAAAAATCGCGCGTAAGGCTGAGAATGGTCTTGATAAGGTTTTATGTAAACCTTAAAAAATAAAAATAAGTAAAATTATGATCAATATCAATAAATTTTAACAACATCGAACAAAATTTTACTAAGTTAAAAATGCAAAATAATCATCGTTATATATCTCTATTTTTTCATAAGTATAAGGCAAGCATGGAATTTCTTATACAATTTTCACAAACTTAAAATTCAGATTTTTTTTATATCATCAGGTAATAAAAAGATATTTTGAGATAAATTCCCGTATTGCCAGAATATGAATAAATAAACGTATTTTATATATAATGCCATATCCAATATACACACAAATATCTTTATAAAAAGAAATGCATTTTATATCAGGAATATATTATGTGTTATATAGTATAACACATAACAAAATATTTCAAAAGTATAGTGGGACTATTGTACTCCTAAAATATTTTCAAAGACCAGTAGGCCTTTGTACTTCTAAAATATATTCAAAGTACAATAGGACTTGTACTATCTGAAATACTTTCAATGTAAAGAACGGCAGTCCTAAAATGGAAGCATTATATTGTCTTCTTCAGCATCTTTAAATAAAATAAAGCATTCCTATAATAACTAAGATAAGCATCATACTTCTAAAGCATCTCACAAAGGCAGTCGTAAATTGAAGCATTATATTGTCTTCCTCAGCATCTTTAAATAAAATAAAGCATTCCTATAACAACTAAGATAAGCATCGTACTTTAAAAGCATCTCACAAAGGCAGTCGTAAATTGAAGCATTATATTGTCTTCCTCAGCATCTTTAAATAAAATAAAGCATTCCTATAACAACTAAGATAAGCATCGTACTTCTAAAGCATCTCACATGCAAAGCATTGCATATCTTTTACAGATAAAACTAAACTGGGAGAACTCGATATGGGCCATAGAATACTGCATCAGTGTAATTATAACTTGGCAAATTGAAATTATTTTGAAAGAATTGTCACTTGATATGAGGAGGGAGCAATTAACTCTATTTTGAGAACTCCATTGACAGTCTACACAATAGAAGAAACTTTAGTATGTTTAACATATTTCCACACAAATGGAAATAAGGAGAGAGTTATGTGGATGAGATTATGATGAGGGGTAGATGAAGATAGTATGGGCATGCTCTTCGCACTCCCCAAGAGAGATTAGTTCACCAAACGTTCAGCTGGGCTCCACGAGGCACTAGAAGAGTTGGAAGACCCAGGCCTACATAGCTGAGGACTATGAAGCGCGAAGTAGATGATGAATGGAGTAATGAATTAAAAGCTCAAGATAGAGACGACTGGCGAAATCTAACAGAGGGCCTTTGCGTTAATACGCGCAGGAGATGATGATGATGATGAACATATTAAAAAATACGCCAGGATGAAGCATGATTATAAATGTATACACAGATGAAGATATTGTCGCAACGTATCAGTTATCTCGCCAAATTATATCTTCCTCCCTCCCACCTAACTTAAGTGTGTCTCCTAAAGGAAATGAATTTCCTTTCAAACACACATAACCATTTATTCCCGATTAGCTCGCATTGCGTAACTTGGTGAGACCAAAACACCACGGACGGATGAACCCTGGCCTCCTTGGAAAGTTGCAAAAACAGTATTTAACATTTCATTGCAAAACAGGAAACTTGTTCGAAACAACTGTTAACCTTCGTCGAATATGGCCGGCTCGTTTATGACCTGTTTTGACCCCATAGACATTTAAGGGAGGATCTGAAAGCTCCTTTATAAAATTATGCGTATTACATCTGATCAGCGCCATCTATTGATAGCGCGCCCAACTAGAATTAACTGGAGAAACTCTAAAGAAGTATTTAAAGTATTTTTGAAATTTAAACCATTAACAGTAGTACACTACTGTAGGACATTGCCTTAGACTCTTTAAACTGACCATATGATCAGCGCCCAAGCCCCTACTCAGGATAGGACCAGGGAGGGCCAGGCATTGGCTGCTGATTATGGCCTTCATAATATGTAATTGAATATCTTATCAAGAGTTCCTTCAGATGTCAAAGAAATATTGAAGAAATTATAAATAAAGCCTAATAGGAGATGTATTTAAAACCTTGAATGTAAGTTTTAAAAATCACATAAAAACTTGAAAAGCACTCTTAGAGTGCAGACTTCCGCCACGGCAGCTTATTTCTCGAAACTACTTTCTCTTTCTCAGAATCAATTTAGCCCGAAGGCGTATTTGAAGTCTGTGTGACAACCATGAGCGAACATGGGGTTAAGGCTAAGAGTTAATTCGGTTTACCTTTTGCTTGACCTTGACCTTTGACCTATAGGACTTCCCAAATCGAATCCCTTCCACGTCTCAACATAATAAATTAATCCATGAAAATTTCACTAATCTATGAGAAAAATTGTGACCAGAAAGTTGTTCACAAACAAGCAAACAGACAAACATGGGTGAAAACATAACCTCACCCCAACTTCTTTGGCGGGGGGAAATAACTGACGAAGAACTCCACAACGAGAGCTTTAGGATAAAGAGAACTTTATACACGCCTAGTTGTACAGTAAAAAAAAAAAATCCATAGAAAAATGAGAGAAAATGAAAGGTCCAAAGAAAGTTTATGATGCAAATGTATTCATTTTAAGGGTAACCTGTCCATTGTTCCCTAAATGATTTACATTCAACACCTGAGTAGAATCCATTTTAGAAAACACAATTCGAGTAAATGTATAGACGGATTCGGAAACAAGAAGCCAAAATTATTATTATTATTATTATCGAAAACTTATGGTACTCTTCTAGGAGAAGGACACTCCAAAATCAAACCATTGTCCTCTAGTCTTGGGTAGTGCCATAGCCTCTGTACCATGGTCTTCCACCGTCTTGGGTTCGAGTTCTCTTGCTTGAGGGTACACTCGGGCACACTATTATATCTTATTTCCCTTCCTTTTGTTTTGTTAAAGTTTTGATAGTTTATATAGGAAATATTAATTTCAATGTTGTTACTGTTCTTAAAATATTTCATTTTCCCTTCTTTCCTTTCCTCACTGGGCTATTTTCCCTGTTGGAGCCTTTGGCTTATAGCATCCTGCTTTTCTAACCAGGGTTGTAGCTTAGCAAGTAATAATAATAATAATAATAATAATAATA
>NC_090728.1:186998639-187016139 GCF_036898095.1 Palaemon carinicauda | reverse complement strand
GCTTGACCAGTTTCACCACCACGCTGGCCAGTACGAATAGAGATGGTTGAGATTTTCGTCCCATCGATCGCAACAAACCAACCTAGTACGTGTGGCCCTGACTATAACAGCTTTGATGGTCATGGCGATAAAGTGAACCTTGTCACTAGGTTAAGCTATCCCCACTCAGAAAAGAATGAATAAATAAATAAATAAATATATATAAGTATATAGATATATATATATATTTATTATACATATATACATATATATACACATTTATATATATATATGTATATAATATACATATATATATATATATATATGTATATATATATATATATATATATATACAAATGCGCCTGTGTATGTGTTTGTATATGTGAGCAACTTAACACATGGGAAAATTGTATTACTAACAGCGAGCTAATGATCGAGTTTTCCCTCATAAAATATTTCTATATTTTTACATTCACTTTCAATCATAAGATCTCATATCATCCAGTCCCTTCATAAAATTCAAAATGATTGGTATTGGCACAACAGAATAATACTGATTAAAACTCGACAAATAACACAATTCTCAAGCATTTCGCCAAGAAATAACATTATTGTTTTGATAAACCCTTCATAAACCACAACTGTATTTTATCCGGTTTCAAAATAAGGATACTTTCTCCGTAATGTGCGAGAAAGACAACAGAATTATGTAGCACAATAAACTTCTCAAACCACAAACCTTCAATTCATACAATAGCGAGAGATAAAGACACTAAAGGAAATACAATTGTAAGTAAATTCACTTTATGCTGAATCACAACGAATACAACAACAACAGCCTTTAAAAGTAAGGATATGAAAGAAATGGTTAAGAAAAAGTTTTTCCAAGTTCCATTTAAATAAAGGGAAAAAGATTATAAAGAATAAGAAGTTCTAACCACTTTATTCTAAGGTGGGGAGAGGAAATAAACAAACAACAAGGTTGCTAGCTAAGCTACAACCATAATTGGAAAAGCAAGATGCTATAGCCCAAGGGCTCCAACGAGGAAAACTAGCCCAGTGAGGAAAGAAAATAAAGAAATAAACGACCCGAAGTAACGAACAATTAATAAACAAAAAAATCTTTTAAAAATAATAACATTAAAATAGATCTTCCTTTGGTTTTGTTAAAGCTTATATAGTTTATATAGGAGATATTGATTTTAATCTCGTTGCTCTTCTTAAAATATTTTATTTTTCCTTTTTTTCCTTTCCTCACTGGGCTATTTTCCCTGTTGGAGCCCCCTGGGCTTATAGCATCCTGCTTTTCTAACTAGGGTTGTAGCTTAGCAAGTAATAATAATAATAATAATAATAATAATAATAATAATAATAATAATATAAACTGTAAAAAAGAGACTTATATCAGCCTGTTCAACATAAATACATTTGCTGCAAAGTTGAATTTTTGAAGATCCACAGACAGTTCAGACACTATTAAAAGTTCAAGTGGAATATCTTCATCGGAAATGACAAGTAACAAAAACTCAAATGTGACAACCTGTACCAGGTGATTTCCTAGGCGTTGGAAATATTCGCAACTTGTTACAAAACAAGCAATTGCAGAGAAAAATAACATTAACAATAACATTTAGGGTAGTGGTGGGCCTATTTGGTAACGTCCTTAATTGGGTGAACGCCATACTGGGGTTCGAGTCCCCGCTCAAACTCGTTAGTTCCTTTGGTCGCTGCATCCTCACCATCCTTGGGTGCTAAGGATGGGGGGGGGAGGTCTGTAAGACTATATGCTGAGTCATTATCAGCCATTGCCTGGCCTTCCTTGGTCCTAGTTTGGGTAGAGTGGGGGATTGGGCGATGATCACATGGTACATATGGTCTCTATCTTGAGCTTTTAAATCAATACTTCATTCATCACCTACTTCACGCTTCATAATCCTCAGCCCTGTAGGCCTGGGTCTTCCAACTCTTCTATTGCCTTGTGGAGCCCAGTAATTTTCTTCTCTGCGCAAGCACTAGCCAGAAGCCCATATTGTCGTAAATAACATAAAAAACTAATAGGAAGATCGCACTTCCTCCAAAAATATAGAATACATTATTCTTCCCTTATATAATCTAACAGAAGACTAATTTTCCCATGTAGAGTTTTCTGGAGTGTAGTAATGTGGCTTGATAGCTAAATGGTTTAACGGAAGAGAGAGAGAGAGAGAGAGAGAGAGAGAGAGAGAGACTCCACCATAATCATCACAATAACTGTATCATAAGAACGTAATCGTTAAAACAACTACCATTTCCAGATTTCCTAGAGAGAGAGAGAGAGAGAGAGAGAGAGAGAGATTTTTGTTGAGAAGTGTTCAAGAAACACGGAGAAACCAAACTAAATATAGATATATCTTAAATTTAAAATTTGTACTAAGAGAGAGAGAGAGAGAGAGAGAGAGAGAGAGAGGAGAGAGAAACAAATCTTTAGACGAGTGAAGAGCTTAAGAAATACTGAAAAGTTAAATATACATATTCTGAAATTTAAAATTGTAATTGAGAGAGAGAGAGAGAGAGAGAGAGAGAGAGAGAGAGAGGATTTGTTTGACGGAGAGACCTTAAGAAACAAGTAGACAAAACTAAAATATATACACATGTAAAAACTCAAAAATTGTACTGAGAGAGAGAGAGAGAGAGAGAGGAGAGAGAGAGAAGAGAGAGAGAGAGAGACTCCTTATATAAAACTCAAAAAAAATTTAACTGAGAGAGAGAGAGAGAGAGAGAGAGAGAGAGAGAAAGAGAGAGAGAGAGGCTCCTCATCCTATGTAAAACTCAAAAATTGTACTGAGAGAGAGAGAGAGAGAGAGAGAGAGAGAGAAAGACTCCTTATATAAAACTCAAAAAAAAATTTAACTGAGAGAGAGAGAGAGAGAGAGAGAGAGAGAGAGAGGAGAGAAAGACTCCTTATATAAAACTCAAAAAAAATTTAACTGAGAGAGAGAGAGAGAGAGAGAGAGAGAGAGAGAGAGAGAAGCCTCCTCATCCTATGTAAAACTCAAAATTGTACTGAGAGAGAGGAGAGAGAGAGAGAGAGAGAGAGAGAGAGAGAGTCCTTATGTAAAACTCAAAAATTGTACTGAGAGAGAGAGAGAGAGAGAGAGAGAGAGAGAGAGAGTCCTTATGTAAAACTCAAAAATTGTACTGAGAGAGAGAGAGAGAGAGAGAGAGAGAGAGAGAGAGAGAAACTCCTTACCCACACGATTACTAAATTCGAAAGGAAAAAGAGGATTGACCACAAGTATGTGATTAGCAGTTACTCCCGTCCCTTTTCAACAACAAAATGACAGAGACTCCTGTATAAGTCGGACTTGGGTCAACGTCCTGCTTTGTTGAGTATCAAGTGCTATATTAACGAAAGCATTTCTAAAACGTTTCTACATAATTACTTCATAAAATATACAACCAAGTGTGTATTCACACAGAGAAAAATGCTACAATCCTATGATTTCATTCTTAACTATATAAATTTTTATTTACATCATTACAAAATGTCTAATACATCTGTGTTATTTTGCTTAAACTTGGTAATAGTACATTTGCTTAGCACAAAATGGTTAAGGTTAAGTCATAGATCTAGATTCAGTATAAGATGAAAAATTGAGACAATATCATTGTATTACGAAAGATAAATAAAAAACTAAGTAGATAAAGTATCTACAGCAGATTCAATATAGGAAAAATTTAAAGGAAAAAACATGTATAAAGGAAAAAAAATGTATTAAGAAAGATCATTAAAAAACTAATTCCAGAAAGTATTTAAAGTAGATATAATATATGAAAAATTTAGGGCAATAAAATGTTATTAAGAGGATAATTAAAAAAAAAAAAAAAAAAAAAAAAAACCTTCCAGTACAGAGTATATCTTGTTACCTTTCTTTCATTATAATCTAACATTTCTATGGATATCAAATATGGGAAAAAATGTGCAAAACTCCTTCTATTTCATACAAACACTGTAATTCCGCAAACCCTTCCTCGTCTTACTGGTGCTGACAACCTCTTGAACCTCAACCCTAAAGAGATTGCTGTCATGCCCGACTGCCATCTCACTTAAACAAACTGAATTACGACAATAAAAATGATTACTTCTGGGGTCTTGTATAAAACCAGAGAGAGAGAGAGAGAGAGAGAGAGAGAGAGAGGGGGTGTTTATGAAACACAGACAAAACTAAATATAGATATCTGAAATTTAAAAATTTGTTTTGAGAGAGAGAGAGAGAGAGAGAGAGAGAGAGAGAGAGAGAGGTGTTTATGAAGCACAGACAAAACTTAATATAAACTTATCTAAAATTTAAAATTTGTATTGAGAGAGAGAGAGAGAGAGGGGAGAGAGAGAGAGAGAGAGAGAGAGAGAGAGAGATATTGCCGTGTATAATGAAAACCGCTTTAAAACTGAGACCACAGCAATTAACTAAAAGGTAATTTGTAAAAAAAATGAAAGTGTCCGTTAATGTTCCAATACGTTCTTCCAGAGGTGAAAATCTAAAAATGCTCGTAAAATTGTAACTAATTCATTGGTTAATGTCATCAATAATTTTCAATTTTAAAGTTACACAAACAATTTTCTACAATAATTTTCATATTCATTATCAGCACTAAATCTATTCACAATTTTCGAACTTTCACAAAAAAAAGAGTAATAGATTATCAATTATGTTTTGAATTACCTGAAAATTAACACCATAGGAAATATATTTCATATATCAATGAAAAGAATTTATTGTTGTAATCTAATTACTAATAGCATATTACTTCCCTTACCATATCTTTCTAATGACAGAAATGTTTATTAAATGATCTATTTATATCATTGAAAATAAGACTAATTCGATTTTATTATTTTACATCATATCAAATCAATTAAAAAAATAGGGGTCCCTAGATATTTCAAATCCTCATTTTAAAGAATAGAACTTTAAAATAAGGTTAATATAAATATATACTTGCAATAAGAAGTAATTCCATTTCCTTCAGAACTGCATATGTTTTTAAAAATGACCAAAATTTGTACTTATTCGGCAAATGACAACGGGTAAACCGGCGAGTCACAAAAGCAAATTTCAATGGAATATTTTCCTTTGTAAATTACAAAATTGGAATAATGACAAAGTTTTCGCATTAAAATGCGCAAATCCCGACAATCTAAAAAAAAAAAAAAAAAAAAAAAATCAATGGATTATTTTTCTTTCTAAATTACAAAATTGGAATAATGACAAAGTTTTCGCAATAAAATGCGTAAATCCCGACAATCTCTTTAAAAAAAAAAAAAAAAAAAAAAAAAAAAAAAAAAAAAAAAAAAAACGCACACACACACCACTTGTGATATCTAGCGCCGTTACTCACACCAAAGTCAGTTCCTTAATTCGCACCGCTGGCAATTCATGCGAAATTTTCGCATTTAATATGGATAATTTTCAACAATCTCCGTAATGCTATTCAAGACTTCTTGTTGGCATAAGTGGGTCATATGGAGAGAGAGAGAGAGAGAGAGAGAGAGAGAGAGAGAGAGAGAGTTACAACGATTTTGAATGTCTCAAAGACTTTTTAGTCCATCAGCAGATACTCCATTTGCTCTTTGGTAGAGCGATTTAGTTTAAGCATTCAGAGAGAGAGAGAGAGAGAGAGAGAGAGAGAGAGAGAATATTTTATCCGGAATTGTTTCACTGTCCAAGGGAAAAGATTCGTAATACTGGGCCAACATACCCTTTAATGTTTTAAAATTCTCTCATGAACAGCAGAGGCAAGGGACAGAATAATCTCCTAGTGAATGATCAGCGCCCAAACCCCATCTCCATCAACCTAAGACCAGGGAGGGCCAGGCAATGGTTGCTGATGACTCAGAAGGTAAACCACCATCCCCTAGCTCAAAATGATGCTGTGGTTACAGACACTACTATAAACCATCTAAATTTAGCAGGTCTCGAACTCCCGTCCAAAAGATTGCCAGTAAGGGACTTTTCCAATAGGATTATCATTATTATCATCAACTGCTAAGCTACAACCCTAGTTAGAAAAGCAGGGATGCTATAAGCCCAGAGGGCTCCAACAGGGAAAATAGCCCAGTGAGGAAAGGAAAAAAAAGGAAAATAGAATATGTTAAGAAGAGTAACATTAAAATAAATATCTCCTATATAAACTATAAAAACTTTAACAAAACAAGTGGAAGAGAAATTAGTTAGAAGAGAGTGGCCGAGCGTACCCTCCAGTAAGAGAACTCTAACCCAAGACAGTGGAAGACCATGGTACAGAGGCTATGGCACTACCCAAGACTAGAGAACAATGGTTTGATTTTGGAGTGTCCTCCTAAAGGAGCTCCTTACCATGGATAAAGTCTCTTGTACCCTTAACAGGAGGAAAGTGGCTGTAGAACAGGCATGATGACTTGGAATACCTTCTTAGAAAAATATTAAATCATTTCCAAGAGACTTATGGATGTGACAACCAGATACGATGAAGATTTAAAAATTTAAATGGGAAACAAAATCAGAGAAAATTTTTTCCAATTAGTAGAAATTGGAAATATGATACAATAAAAAATCATCTTCTTCCCTCCTTTATCATTTCTGTGATAAGTCATAAGCATAAACTCAATTATCAATGTAACTATCTCATTAAAAATCCTAAAGAAAAATATCCCCAAAAATTAGAACACATTGGTCTCAAGATAAAAATAATTGGGTAATTATATTTCCCTTACTAAGCAGGATAGGGTCTCACGCTTGGTTGGGGAATTATAATCTTTAAGCTCAACTGACGCTAGTTAGAAAGAATTAATCTCTAATCAAAATCCCCAATGGAAAATCTGTCTGTGTCTGTCTTTTAGACGGCTGCGCACATGAGCGTACGAACACGCACGCACAAACAAATGTCTAAAATATTAACTCATGTCTTAATTTGGCAGCTGTAAGTTGGAAAGTTGACTCAGACACGTATTGTCCCGACATTTGTGGTGATCTATTTGGTAACGTCCCTGTTTGGTGAACGGCAGACTGGGATTCGAGTCCCGCTCAAACTCGTTAGTTCCTTTGATCGCTGCAAACTCTACATCCTTGTGAGCTGGGGAGGGGGTGGTTTGGTGGAGCCTGTAGGTCTATCTGTTGAATCATCAACAGCCATTGCCTGGCCCTCATTGGTCCCGGCTTGGGTGGAGATGGGGCTTGAGCGCTGATCATATGTATATATGGTCAGTCTCTAGTGCATTATCCTGCTTGCTACGGCAACGTCGCTGTCCTTTTCCTCTGCCATTTCATGAGCGGCCTTTGAACCTTTAAACCCAGCATTCTTAAGAGATTAATTTTAAATTTTCTTAAAATAAATGACCCATGTTTTAAATGCAGGTTTCTTTCAGTTAAATTTTCCGTCTGGTCGAGCTCCTCTCCTTCTTCCACAGTTATTACCATGGACACTGCTATAAAGAGCTTTATGGCTGTATGCCAGCTCCTCGCTCCCCATAAAATTAAACGATAAAATTATTCATTCGAATAATTCACCTCCTTAAAAGTGGAATTCTTTGAATTAATATTCCACGAGTAATTCACCTACAGAGAGGTACGATGCTAAATATTTTTTTTCAGACACGAACAAGAAGTGTATATATATATATATATATATGTGTGTGTGTGTGTGTGTATAATATATATATATATACATATATATATATATACACACACATATACATATATATATATATATATATATATTACGATACAGTAAAGACTACAGTGGTAGATGGAGATAGTTTGGACATGGTTTTCGCAATCCCCAAGAGAGATTAGTTCACCAAACTTTCAGTTGGGCTCAACAAGGCACTAGGAGAGTTGGAAGACCCAGGCCTACATGGCTAAGGACTATGAAGCGTGGACAAGGAAATGATGAATGGAGAAGTATTGATTTAAAAGTTCAAGATAGAGACGACTGGCGAAATATAACCGAGACGTTTTGCGTCAATATTCACCAAACTTTCATCTTGGCTCCACAAGTCCACTAGAAGAGTTGGAAGACCCAGACCTACATGACTAAGGACTATGAAGAATGAAGTAGAACGTGACGAATGGAGTATTTATTCAAAAGCTTAAGATGAGACGACTGGCAAAATCTAACCGAGGCCCTTTGCGTCAATAGGCGTAGGAGGAGATGATGATGATGATGAAGACTACAGAATTCATTGCAAGGTGGAACGAGTAGTTTATCTTCTATTAATGGGTCAAGTAATTTCTTTTTTGGGAAAAAAAAAAAAAAAAAAAAAACCAAGATCATAACACCATATTTTTCGGGTTCAAAAACCAAAGAATTTGTCAGGTTCAACCCAGTGTATATTTAAGTTACAGACTACAAAAATACCACTGTAGTATAGTTGATAGGAAGTTACAGAATGAATGTGATACAAATAACTATGAAACCGAAAAAAATACCAAACGTCAATCAAGACCACATTTCAAATCTTATTCTCTCGAAACAATGGCATTAAAACTTAAAATCTAAAAATAAAATAAAAAAGATAAAACTCCAGTACTCAGTACTTACTCTCATCCTGACGAAATCTGTCTGCAGAAACTCAAGGATTTACTGAATTAGCTACATACCTGAAAAGCGAGAAAAATAAATTAAGTCTTTTATAAAAAAAAAATATATATATATATATCAATTTCAGTCTTTTAAAAAAAAAATATCAATTTCAGTCTTTAAAAAAAAATATCAATTTCAGTCTTTTATGAAAAAAAAATATCAATTTCGATGAACCATTTAATAAAATACTGATTAATGTATGAATACTTCCAAAATTAAATGTGGAATTAACCCCCACAAAAATAGGAAATTTCAAGTGATATTTAAATTCAATGATACTGAATTGGAAAAAATTTTCTTACAAATTTTTATGCTAATTGTGATATAAAAATATAAAAAACCACTCCCATAAGTTAATATTATATGAACACCTGCCTACATATGTATGTATAGAGTATTAATATCGTAAAGCATATTGTCCAAATAGCAGAAATAACGCCTGCGAATGTATATGTGTATATGTGTGTATGCGTATAATATGGCAATTTGTTCCAAATTGTATTTTTCCTAGCTATACAAACCCGTAACCATTTAATATAGGAATTCGTTTCAGCTGCGAGGTTTGTATATCGCGTCAAAAGAAATATATATATATATATATATATATATATATATATGTATATATATATATATATATATATCTCCAATATACTGTATATGTGTGTTTGTTACGTATATAACTTTCATACAAAACATACATAGACATATATATATATATATATATACATATAAAGGCATTTATTCTGCTATTTTGATTGAGAAAGCAAGACTCCTTAACTTAATTCATAATCTTATAACAAGTATCAATTTGTTGCCTAAAAGATTCCATTAACCGGAGAAACATAATACACATTATCATACAATCAATATAAATTATCACTAATAAAAAAAAAAATTATTATACCTTTGGTGTTCCTTTCAACACCAAAAAAAAATTAATTACAAATTCTATTATTAATTCAAAAGCTCGAGAAAGGGGATCAGACTGTAATTATTTGGCTAAAAGAAACCTTTAATCCCGTCTGCTACTAACAGGTGTTATTAACATTCCCCCATTCCAAGTGTAATTTTCCTGTCCAGAAGCGACCCTACCGATTTCCCCCTTTCAGAGTTTCACACCTTCAAGCTGCCTTGCCACACCGAATTGAAATTTCCTAACATACCAATAATGACGACTATATTTACTTACTATTAACATTATTACTACTAATCACTATCATCTTGAAGGTACGCATCTCTCCTATATACTAAAGAGCAAGTGTCTGGATATATATATATATATATATATATATACAGTATATATATATATATATATATATTCAGTCACACCATGCTCTACCCGTCCCCTGGGGTAGTTGGAGAGAAAGTAGTCATACACTGGTGAGAAGGTGTGTGGTCGTGCCTGCATATCTAAATATTTATCCGTCATTTTTACGGGAATGCGTACACTAAACAACATAAAAGAGAATAAAGATTAGAATAAACCTTCAGTACTCATCTATCTTAACGTTGTTACTGATCTCAAGATATCTTATATTCTTTATTCATTAGTTTTCATACAGTTTACTTATTTCCTTTCCTCATTGGGTTATATTTCCTTGTTGGAGCCCTTGGCTTATAGAATCCTGGTTTGCCAACTAGGGTTGTAACATCTAATAATAATAATAATAATAATAATAATAATAATAATAATAAAAATGAGAGAATCCCAATATACAAGATCAACACCATTAGACTGTTCTAGTAATAACAACAACAACAATAATAACAATGCATACTCACGATCTACCAGACCAACCAAATTAGACTACAGTACTGTAATAATAATAATAATAATAATAATAATAATAATAATAATAATAACAACAACAACAGACTCCCTATCAACTAAATCAACTTAAAACATCGACGCTTTCCTTTCTTTTTAAATCTTCTAACTGTTACCAACCAACCCAACATAATATTCCCAACAACCAAGTCTCCGTGGAGGCTCTAAACATACACGATTCTCTCTCCCCTTGAAAATCTAAAATACAAAACCTTCCCATAAACGCCATTGTGCCCATAACAGATTTCCCATTGAATTTACGGTTTACCAACCGCGAGGTAAATTAGAATTTCAGCCATTCCAACCACGCCCCCACCCAATTATAACCACGTCCCCCCCCCCCCCATTAAAACCACGCATCCCCTTAAATATAATCTCCCCCCCCCCCCCGCCCCCTCTCCCCTTTTCCACCAACAAAAGCACTGTCTTACCGCAATTACAATTCAAACGGCTAATGACTCTCCCCCATAATACCCTTTCTCGTCTGATTTTCTTCCGGTAGGGAAATTAGACTCGACTATTTCCCATGGAATTAGCAGCTCTGAGGCACTAATAAACGAGATTGCTTTTTTCTTTAATCAACTCTTTTTAAAGTGACTTGCAGAACGTGATGTTCTGGGATGTGTTAAACCAATGAGGAAGTACATAATACTCTTCAGTTTATAACCTGAAAGGCCACTTCATGACACTTCTGTCTACTGTTAGATTTTGTTTTATTGCTGAACAGATTTAGTTCGACGTGGTTACTAAGATAGAGAAAAAAAATAACTCGCTTTAATTAATTTTTTATACTTAATTGGTAAAAGAACTGTTACTTGCCATTGTCAATATACAAAATATATTTTTTTTTTCAACCATAACAAAATAATGTCTACAGATTCACATCAAACTTGGTGGCTAAGATAAAAAAAACCTCACGTTAATTTACTTTTTATACTTAATTGGTAAAGATTCCTATCTTGTCAAGTGTAAAGAAATAAACAAATATATTTTCTATTCATGAACAAATAATGTTGGGATACTACCGCTAGAGGGTTTCGAGTCCTTTGGCCAGACAGTACTACATTGGATCCTTCTCTCTGGTTACGGTTCATTTTCCTTTTGCCTACAAACACACACACACACACACACACCGAATAGTCTGGCATATTCTTTACATATTCTCTGTTGTCCTCATACACCTGACAACACTTAAGATTACCAAATAATTCTTCACCCAAGAGGCCACTTTCCTCTTGGTAAGGGTAGAAGGGACTCTTTAGCTATGGTAAGCAGCTCTTCTAGTAGAAGGACACTCCAAAAAACAAACCATTGTTCTCTAGTCTTGGGGTAGTGCCATAGCCTCTGTACCATGGCCTTCCACTGACTTGGGTTAGAGTTCTCTTGCTTGAGGGTACACTTGGGCACACTATTCCATCTTATTTCTCTTCCTCTTGTTTTGTTAAAGTGTTTACAGTTTATATAGGAGATGTTTTATTTTAATGTTGTTACTCTTCTTAAAAATTTAATTTTCCTCTTTTCCTTTCCTCACTGGGCTATTTTCCCTGTTGGGGGCCCCTGGGCTTATAGAATTGTGCTTTTCCAACTAGGGTTGTACCTTGGCAATTAATAATAATAATAATAATAATAATAATAATAATAATAATAATAATAATTCACATCAAGCTTGGTTACTAAGATAAAAAAAAATCACGTTAATTTACTTTTTATATTTAATTGGTAAAGAACACTATCTTGTCAATTTATCTGCTGCCATTGCATGGCCCTCCTTGTCCTAGCATGGGTGGAGAGCGGGCTAGGGTGCTGATCATATGTATATATATTCAGTCTCTAGTGCATTGTCCTGCTTGTCAGTGTCCCTTGCCTTTGCCATTCATGTTCGATCCCTTAAACATTTAAAGGAAGAAAAGAGAAATATTCCCTAGAGGCTAATTGACTCCTGGCCACTAATCAGAATCTCACTTCCAGGAGCTTCGTGAATAAGGCATGAAATTAACCGTGGCTCTAAGCCAATTAACCAATTCATTAACCGGGAGGCTTAGTATTACCGGGATAATTATAGCGCCTTGTTTGGCTTTCCGTTCCACGGTTTGTTGGGTTGGAGTCTGTAGCTGAGTAATTTTGATTTCATCACTGATAACATTCGCTGAATCAATAGCATTAATTAGGAAGTGTCGACTCGCCCAAGTCTCAATCTTCCTTGGAGAGAGAGAGAGAGAGAGGAGAGAGAGAGAGAGAGAGGAGAAGAAAATTAAGACGAAAATTAAAAGTGAACTACGCATTGAGAGAGAGAGAGAGAGAGAGAGAGAGAGAGAGAGAGAAATAAATCAAATATCAAGACGAAAGTTATAAGTGAACTACACATTGAGAGAGAGAGAGAGAGAGAGAGAGAGAGAGAGAGAGATAATAAATAAAATATAAATGTGAACTACACATTCTTACGATGTATATGCAAGAGCAATTAGAAGTAAAATAAACACATTCAAAACATTAATTAACAATGTCTTACATTCAGCTTCTAACTTTTCCTCCTGTGATTTCAACTTGCAGAACCCAGAGAGCTTACTGAAAATTCGCTGAAGTGTCACAGCTTGAAACTGTAGCCACGTATAACTGTTTCTTTCTTTCCAATACAGTTGCAACTGCCTCGTCTATCTACCAGTCTCAAACGTGTTCACCGTTCGTAAAAGTTTTAAACTGCCTTCATAGTTTCACCTTATCTCTCACGATTATAACAGAGATACACATTATTATTATTATTATTATTACTATTATTATTGTTGTTGTTTTGGACATGCTCTTCGCATTCCCCTAAAGCGATTAGTTCACCAAACTTTCAACTGGCCTCCACAAGGCACTAGAAGAGTTTGAAGACCCAGGCCTACATGGCTGAGGACTATAAAGCGTGAAGTAGGAGATGAATGGAGAAGTATTGATTTAAAAGTTAAAGATAGAGACAACTGGCGAAATCTAACTGAGGCCCTTTGCATCAATAGCCGTAGGAGGAGATAGTGATGATGATGATTATTATCACAATCTAAGCTATAACCCTAGTTGGAAAAGCAAGATGCTATAAACCCAATGGCTCCAACAGGGAAAAAATAGCCCAGTGAGGATAGGAAATAAGTAATAAATAAACTATATGCTACAAGCCCAATGGCTCCAACAGGGAGAAAATAGCCCGGTGAGGATAGGAAATAAGTGATAGACAAACTACATGCTACAAGCCCAATGGCTCCAACAGGGAGAAAATAGCCCGGTGAGGATAGGAAATAAGTGATAGACAAACTACATGCTACAAGCCCAATGGCTCCAACAGGGAGAAAATAGCCCGGTGAGGACAGGAAATAAGTGATAGACAAACTACATGCTACAAGCCCAATGGCTCCAACAGGAGAAAATAGCCCGGTGAGGACAGGAAATAAGTGATAGACAAACTACATGCTACAAGCCCAATGGCTCCAACAGGGAGAAAATAGCCCGGTGAGGACAGGAAATAAGTGATAGACAAACTACATGCTACAAGCCCAATGGCTCCAACAGGGAAAAAATAGCCCAGTGAGGATAAGAAATATTTAATAAATAAACTATATAAGAAGTATTGAATAACTGAAAATATTTCTAAAAACAACATTAAATTACATCTTTCATATATAAACTATTAAAAATAAATAAATAAAAAACAAGAGGAAGAGAAATAAGATAAACCAGCGCCATGTCTTCAAATTTGGACCGGTTCTTCAGAGGTAATCACTATCATGTTTTGTAACAGTCACAGCATCGGTCACAATCATCCACGTATGTCACAATCTTCAATAACAGTTCCTTGAAACAGTTGTCACAATCACCACCATTTAACTGAATTAGATTTGTTCACGTTTTCTATTTTTGTCCCGTTTTCTATATTATTATTATTATTATTATTATTATTATTATTATTATTAGCTAAGCTACAACTCAAGTTGGAAAAGCAAGATGCTATAAGCCCAAGGGCTCCAACTGGGGAAAAAAAGCCCAGCGAGGAAAGGAAATAAGGAAATAAATAAACGATATGAGAAATAATGAACAATCAAATTAATATATAAAAAATATTAAAAACATTAAAACAGCTATAATCCATATATAAACTATAAAAAGACTTATGTCAGCCTGTTCAACATAAAATCATTTACTACAAGTTTGAACTTTTGAAGTTCTACCGATAAAACTACTTGGTCATAACCTTTTTCCATTGTATTCATTGGACCATATCTTCGTAATAGGTAGTTTCTCTAATATATCATACTGATTTATATGGTTTCCATCTCATGAACTACTGTCGACCATGTCTTTCCTCAACATAACCGCAAATGAAGTTATTAGCGAAATTCGACTCACAGCGACACAATTTTGGCAATATCATCTCGCCAATCGATCATCGTAAGTGCAGAAAGCGAGACAACTCATCATTCAGCTATAATGAATTATCTGCAATATTGCGCGAAATAGTCTGCAAAAAATGAAATTCGGCAATACTGCACGAAATATATTTCATTTTGAAAAGGAGGTTGGAACTTGTGTTAATTCAATTACTTAACTCAGAAAATACGATTTATGTATGACTTTTCAATCATTAATGGAATACCTAAAAAATAATCCTCTGAAACATATACTACTGCAAAAACAAAAATCTACACACACACATATAAATATATATATATATATATATATATATAAAACAGCTCTTTATTATATAGGGGATATATATACATATACATAAACATATATATATATATACATATATATATATATATATATTTATATATATGTATATATATATATATATATATAACAGCTCTTTATTATATAGGGGATATATATATACATATATATATATATATATATGTGTGTGTATACATAAAAAATAAAGATAAACAACAAGGAAAACCAAGCAGTCGAAAAACAGGAAAGAAGCAATCAAGGAAATCGTGTCAAATGCCCCTAACATCAACATCAACATCAACATCAACACGACACCTAAAAGCATGAAAACATACTTCACACTCGTCTCCTTTAAGCCCAAATAGGTTATCCGGTTCAACCCACTTATCCGGTTATTTAAAATTCAGGAAAATCTGCGCGAATTTATCCGACTTAAGGCTTAAGTACTTCCACGAACATTTCTTTATATTCGTTGCTGAGATTGTAGTTTGTGATGTATACGTAACAACTGCATTTTACACACGCAAACACACACACACACACACACACACACATATATATATATATATATATATACAGTACTGTATATACTGTATGTGTGTATGTATGTACACACATATTTGTGCGTGCTTGTGTTTTAGTTGACGATATCAAGATTAAAAATAAATTGTCAAAATCGTGTATTTGAGAGAGAGAGAGAGAGAGAGAGAGAGAGAGAGAGAGAGTTTTAGTTGACGATATCAAGAATAAAGATAAATTGTTAAAATTGTGTATTGCACTGAGAGAGAGAGAGAGAGAGAGAGAGAGAGAGAGAGAGATAATATCGGCGCTATTACCGGCACCAAAGCAGGTGTAATGATACAACACAAAATTACTATTGATACAAGAAAAAGAAAAAAAAACTCTTAACACCTCGTTTTGAATAACGACATCCCTTTATTTATGACATAAAGATATTAAATTCGACTTTAAAATAAACAGAAGTTGGAGTTGCTAAGACGGATTTTTTTTCTGCAGTATATGTGGCGCAAGACAGAGGTCGGTATGGTAAAAATGGGCGTGACAGGACGGACCAGCTTGTTTTGGTACAGTTCCATAGTGTTAAGATTGAATTATCGAAAATAGTGTATGTTTCATTCAGAAGAAACAAGAGGGACGAGGAGAACAATAATTGGAAAGGGCTGGATAGATGGTGTGAAAGGAAGACTCAGAACATCCATAAAGCGCGACAGTACGAACTAGATAATATTATTATTATCATTACTTGCTAATCTACAACCCTAGTTGGAAAAGCAGGATGCTATAAGCTCAAGGGCTCCAACGGGAAAAATAGCCCAGTGAAGAATCCAACAGGGAAAAATACTCAGTGAGGAAAGGAAAAGACGAAATAAACTACAAGAGAAGTTTAAGAACAATGACAACATTAAAATAAATCTTTCATATGATTAAAACTATAAAAATTCAAAATAACAACAGGAAGAGAAATCAGATAGAATAGCGTGTCCGAGGTACCCTCAAGCAAGAGAACTCTAACCCAAGACAGTGGCAGGCCATAGTACAGATGCTATGGCACTACCCAAGTGTAGAGAACAATGGTTTGATTTTGGAGTGTCCTTCTCCTAGAAAATCTACTTACCAAAGCTAAAGAGTCTGTTCTACCCTTACCAAGTGGAAAGCCACTGAACAATTACAGTACATTAAATGACCTCTTCAGTGAAGAAGAATTGTTTGGTAATTTCACTGATGTCAAGTGTATGAGGAAAGAGAAGAATGTGTATAAAATAGGCCAGTTTATTGTGTATGTGTAGGCAAAGGAAAAAATAGGCCCTAACCAGAGAGGAGGATCCAATACTCAATATCATGTTGTCTTAAAAGCAGAATGTTACAATCCTCGCATCTTATTAAAAAGATTCTCGATACTTTCCCTCTTTAACAAGACGTGACTTTGGCTTTAACAGATTCAAACAAATTTACTAATATTCCAATGGATCGGATGTAAGAGTTTTGTGGTCACAAAAGCAAGAGCTAGGGCTAGGGAGGCCATCAAAATATGAAATGGAACTAAGGGAAATCAGCAATTGTATTATAAAGATGAAAGATTATAGATTTGATTGCAAGGTGGAGGAAGAAGTCCAATAAGTGGGAGCAGTTATAGGTTTTCCTTAGTGGCGTATATTCCTTCATCTATATGAATAAAGAACTGGTGTAACTAAGAAAAAATAACTTAATCATAACCTAAAAATACCATGAAAAGAAAAAATAGAAAAATGGTACCCGGTCCTTTGTTAGAGATAAATAAATTTCGCTTTCATGATTCTTAAACTCCAAATTCTTAAAAACGTCTGACTAACGGGCCAAATAGACCTTTCAGAACAAATAAATTTCGCTTTC
>NC_090728.1:186983639-186996139 GCF_036898095.1 Palaemon carinicauda | reverse complement strand
ACTTAGACAAAATTATTCCTAATAATATGAAGTTTTCTGACCAAGAAATTCATGTAAAAATATCATAGATAATAAAGACATTCTTGAAACGCACGAAATTCCTATCAAAATATTAATTCGATATCAAATCAAGGAAATGATAACAAAAACACTAATAAATTATATATTTTTTTTGGATTTATAGGTCCCAAATTATATGACAAATATTGCACAACCAAAAGAAAAATGTAAAGAAAAATAGCATTCTGATCTAAAGCAAAAGAAATTCACCAATATCTTAAATAAAAAAAAAGCATTATTGTGCAAACAAGCAATAAGAAATACTAACACCAAGCAAAATAAAAAAAATACATATTCTAACTAAATGGGAAAAAATCTTTAAACTCCAACATCGATAACAGAAACAGAAATGGAAAAATAAAAGATTGTGGGTTCACTGGTCGAGAGAGAGAGAGAGAGAGAGAGAGAGAGAGAGAGAGAGAGAGAGTAGAAGAAATAAAGCTTCGAGGGGAACACACACAGTGGAAAGGAAGAGATTTGGAAAAGAAATCCTGCCGAGAACATCACATTGCACTCCGAATAGCCTCTTTCTCTCTTCCCCCCATGGTGTGTGAGCGTGTGTGTTTGTGCGTGCGTGAGTGCGGGCGCGCGAGCGCGTTAAGATCCCTTTTCAGAGTGCAGATTCATTTACGACCTCAATCTAGACTTGTTTTCTTTTTCTTTCCTTTCCCAACCAGATATATTGTAGATATACAAATACAAAGTTCACGCATTAACATTAAAAACCAGGTTTTCTGAAAGCTATTTAACCTTTATAAAGACGTCTTCTCTTTTATTGTTTTGAATTGAATTTCATTTTATTAACATTAAAAAACCAGGTCTTCTGAAAGCAATTTAACCTTTATAAGGACGTCTTCGCTTTTATTGTTTTGAATTGAATTTCATTTTATTAACATTAAAAACCAGGTCTTCTGAAAGCAATTTAACCTTTATAAGGACGTCTTCGCTTTTAATGTTTTGAATTGAATTTCATTTTATAAACATTAAAAACCAGGTCTTCTGAAAGCAATTTAACCCTTATAAGGACGTCTTCGCTTTTATTGTTTTGAATTGAATTTGCTTTTATACTTTATAACAAACGGTATCCTTGCCAAGATTCTTGGGCAGGATGTGTCATACTATGCTAGAGGTATTTTATAGATATAATTCAGAAGTAGATCTTCTGGAAGCTATTTAAGTTTTAAAAGGATATCTTTTATTGTTATCAATTTAATTTCCTTTAATTCTTTATTGATAATAATATCTGCGTCAATGACCTTACATGTCAGGATGTCAGAAAACTCCAAATCAATCAGTCAATCAACGCATTAACCCATCAAATAATATGAAATAAGAAAATAATATAAACATAAACAAAAGATAATGGAAGCAATTGGATAAGTTGCAATCCACCTTTTCGTTTGCCTTTTTAACTGCAAGAAAACACCAGCCCCAAGGGGTTGTTTTGGTGGCAACATAGTTCTGGTCAGTGCTAGGATGGGTGACCAATAAAGAAACAATACTAAAATAAGATCCAGTGTATACGATTTTGTATCAAAATTGGCAATAAATTATAGAAATGGCCATGTGTCAAACACAACTAAAAAAAAGTCAAGAATACAGATCTATACATTGAAATTCCACTCAACTCAAATTCATTTATTGATGGTATTCCGAAAAAAAAAAAAAATTTCAGTTCCTCGCTTTCGCAAAATTTTTGAGAAATCGACAAATCAAAAAATACTCGACTCTGAGATAACCCAGAAAATTTATAGAATTCTCAAGATATCCGAGAGAAATAACAACTTGAGAGAGAGAGAGAGAGAGAGAGAGAGAGAGAGAGAGAGAGAGAGAGAGAGAGAGAGAGAGAGAGAGAGAGAGAGAGAGAGAGAGCATTTATGTTTCCAAAAATTCTTCTAAAAGGTTACAAGTACCATTGATGAGATGTACTTTGTCCATTGAAAATAAATTTCAAATTCAATAAACAAAAATTGAAAATTCTTCAGGTATCCGGAAAAATAAATGTATTGACTTCAAAACGAAATTCATAAGATTTATAAAGAAAGTTTACAAGCAATTGATTGTTTATTTCAATCTTCCACAAACAAAATGCCTATGTCACTTAACTGATAAACATGCATTTCCAATCTCCATTATACACTATGTAGAGCGCAGACCTCCACCGCAGCAGCTTATTTCTTGACCTTGATCTTGAACTTTGACCTTAACATGTATTAATTGGCGTGGATTTTCAAACACTCAAATATGAACCAAGTTTGAAGTCTCTGTGACAACGATTTCCAAATTTATGGCTGATTACGTGAATTGGATATTTTGCTTGACCGTGACCTTGACCTTCCAAAATTTAATAGTTTCCAGCTTTTCACATAACGGTTAATACCTACAAGTTTTATTACTTTACTATTAAAATTGTGGCCAGGCAGCTGTTCACAAACAAACACACAAACAGGCGGTAAAACATAACTCCTTCCAACTTCATTGGCGGAGGTAATTATATTTCAAAATTTAATACAAAACAAATTCAAAAATCTTAATAAAAAGACTAATTTTTCACGCATCATTAATCAATATGTTTACAAACTCAGGTAGACAAACTTCAAAAGATAAACAAGATAAAACACCTCAGTATGTACTACAAACATCGGTAATCAACATTTACAAGCATTAGTAAACAAAGTTGTAAACATCTTTATACAGCATTACGAGTAAACAGAGCGATAGCGCGAACTGCTTATCTACACGAATAACAATATCAAAACACGTCTAAACGCTTGGGCGAGGCCAGAAATGTATCCTCTTATTATAGCCCAGAAATGTATCCTATTACAGGCCAGAAATGTATCCTCCTATTACTTTCTAGGAATGTATCCTCCTATTACAGGCCAGAAATGTATCCTATAACAGGTCAGAAATGTATCCTCCTATTATAGCCCAGAAATGTATCCTATTACAGGCCAGAAATGTATCCTATTACTTTCTAGGAATGTATCCTCCTATTACTTTCTAGGAATGTATCCTCCTATTACAGGTCAGATATGTATCCTATTTCAAACCAGAAATGTATATCATTACAAGCCATAAATGTATCCTATTACAGGCCAGAAATGTATCCTCCTATTACTTTCTAGGAATGTATCCTTCTATTTCAGGTCAGAAATGTATCCTCCTATTTCAAACCAGAAATGTATTCTATTACAAGCCTTAAATGTGTCCTCCTATTACAGGCCAGAAATGTATCCTATTAAAGGCCAGAAATGTATCCTCCTATTACTTTCAAGAAATGTATCCTCCTATTACAGGCCAGAAATGTATCCTATTACGGGTCAGAAATGTATCCTATTACAGGCCAGAAATGTATCCTCCTATTACAGGCCAGAAATGTATCCTCCTATTACAGGCCAGAAATGTATCCTCCTGTTACTTTCTGGGAATGTATCCTCCTATTACAGGCCAGAAATGTATCCTATTACAGGCCAGAAATGTATCCTCCTATTACTTTCCAGAAATATATCCTCCTATTACAGGCCAGAAATGTATCCTATTACAGGCCAGAAATGTATCCTCCTATTACAGGCCAGAAATGTATCCTCCTATTACTTTCCAGGAATGTATCCTATTACAGGCCAGAAATGAATCCTATTACTTTCCAGAAATGTATCCTATTACTTTCCAGAAATGTATCCTATTACAGGCCAGAAATATATCCTCCTATTACAGGCCAGAAATATATCCTCCTATTACAGGCCAGAAATGTATCCTCCTATTACAGGCCAGAAATGTATCCTCCTATTACAGGCCAGAAATGTATCCTATTACAGGTCAGAAATGTATCCTCCTATTACAGGCCATAAATGTATCCTCCTATTATAAACCAGAAATGTATCCTTCTATTACAAACCAGAAATGTATCCTCCTATTACAGGCCATAAATGTATCCTCCTATTACCAGCCAAAAAACATATTCTATTACAGGCCAGAAACGTATCCTTCCATTATAGGCCATACAAATATCATATCATTACAGGCCAAACATGTTTCATCCCATTACAGGTCAGACACGTATCCAATTACAGGCCAGAAAAGTATAATCCTATCATAGGACAGAAAAGTATCCTCCTATTAAAGGATGAAAAAAACGTATCCTCCTATTACTGGTCAAAAAAAGGACCATCCTCTTATATAAGAGACACGTATCCTATTACAAGCCAGACACGCATCCTTCTACAATAATACAGGGTAGAAACGTGTACTCCTATTTAAGATTAGTAACGTATTCCTCCTATTACAGGTCAAGAGACGTATTCTCCTATTATACAAAAAGAACAAAAACCTTAAAAATAATAAAGAAACCTGCAGCAAAAAAGAAAAAAAAACAGCGTAGCGTTATTATGGCACAAAAACTCACTAATGAAACGAGTTTCTTCGTTGAAATGGAAATGCACAATGGCCATTCAAGTTAGGTATTAATACAGGTACAGGAAACGTTTCAGGAAAAAAAAAAAAAAAAAAAAAAAAAAAAAAAAAAAAAAAAAAGGGGGACTTGCCTCAAGAAGCTTGTAATGTATTTCAAAAGCCAGCGAAATCGAAGGAAATTCATAATAGAGTACATTAATAGGGAGACCATAAACTCGAGTTTACTAAAGAATAAATAGCGGGAACAAAAACAAAACGACAAAAGAATAGGGGGAGAACTATAATTATTTTGGGGGAAGGAACAAAGAGGAGTGAAAATTCCATTTGTTCATTATTTATTCAATCTTTATAATGAACTTATTCTAACAATCATACAGTGAAATGCAACGTTAGATTCTCCGAAATAATTTCCTTTCAACCAAGAACCTTTCAAAAAAAAAAAAAAAAAAAAAAAAAAAAAAAAAAAAACAGCATAATATACAACCCCAAAAACTATTGAATTTACCGCACGTATTTCATACACTGATACTATTGCATTTTTTTTATCTCGTTCTCCCGCACTAATATTAGAAGAACCAGTTTAAGCTTGCTATGGCATGCTTTACAGTTTGAATTTTTGTGCCATTGTTGCCCCAAACTGTTCGTATATAAGTTTGCTATCTTGTTGAATAAAGTTACTTATATTCAACTCTCCCCTCTGTTGGTACCTATCGGCTACGTTGCCACATTGGCGAAAAACAATAGCATCAGTGTATGATACACGTGCGGTACAGAACATAAATAAAACCCAGGTTAAAAGAAAAACGTAAAAATACTCCAAATCTTAGAATGTTCCCAAGGAAAACCTTAATATTTTCCCTTCGGGAAAAACTTGCACATCTCACGAAACCAAGTCGGGCGAATATACCTCACTTCGTCGTGTTTCAAAAACCTTTATATTTCCAGGTTGTACAGAACCTTCCTTAGTGAATTCTTCCTACGCCAATTCTTGGAAACCAAATCCACTATTCCTTTCAACATGTATGATAAATATTAGAAATATATGAGGAAAAAACATGCATTTATATTTTGTAAAAAACTCAAAATTGCCGAAACAAAATAAGGTTGTTTGAATTCATTAAAATCCCTTACGAGAAACACAAAGACCTTGATTATTCCTTCAAGACTAAGGCCAACCCCAAACAACCCCCCCACCCCCAAAAAAAGTTCAGATATCAGTTTAGATTAGACAAAGTAAAGCCTGTTATAAGACTGAAAGAGAAGTGGAAATTAGTCTAAACGTATACAAGAAACACAAAATAGATTTATATAAAGCCCAAAAAAGCAGAGTAGATCAGCCACACTGACTATTTTCTTTTATCCATTGAACCATTTCTTTAAAAATATCCAAAGCCCTGCCTGCCATAAGACTGATACCCACTCCAAAGAGATAAATGGAAGAATGTAAAAACCAGGTGCCTCGCCTTTACAAAACGCACACACGTACACACACGCCATCATTCAAAAGCTCCCAGCATCCAACTGAGATTTCGAGAGCAACTTCTCAATAAAACCGGGTCTCATCTGAGACAATTCATCTTACAACATGCCGGCTGTTAACAACTCCATTTAACAAAAGCTTAAAAAGACGAGAGTCGTCGGCGTATCAAAGGAGCCCGTCTCACGGAGATTGATCTCCCGTTACGAACTACCCCACAGTACGTAGGCTGTTGACATAAACACCGCTACCTTCCACTGTCTTGGGTTAGAGTTCTCTTGCTTGAGGGTACACTCGGGCACATTCTTATTTCTCATACTCTTATTTTTTTTTAAAGTTTTTGTAGATCTATTTCATGTTGTTAATGTTATTAAAATCTTATTATAATTGTTCATTACTTCTCGGTAGTTTATCTATTTCCTTGTTTCTTCACCCTGAGGCGAACACCACAACCTTCCACTCTCTTGGATTAGAGTTCTCTTGCTTGAGGATGCACTCGAGCACACTATTTCTTATTTCTCTTCCTCTTTTTTTTGAAGTTTTTATTTAGATCTATTTCAATGTTATTAGTTATTAAAAATCTATCTTAATTGTTCATTACTTCTGCCGTTTATCTATTTCCTTGTTTCCTTTCCTCACTTGGTTATTTTTCCTTGTTGGAGCCCTTGGGCTTATAGCATCATGCTTTTCCAACTAGGGTTGTAGCTGAGCTAATAATAATAATAAAAATAATAAAAACAACAACAATAACAATAATATAATTGTACCTTTCCCGTTTATTTATTTCCTGGTTTCCTTTCCCCATTGAGCTGTTTTTTTAGGTTAAAGCCCTTGGGCTTATAGCACCATGCTTTTCCAACTAGGGTTGTAGTTGAGCTAATAATAATAATAAAAATAATAAAAACAACAACAATAACACTAATATACTTGTACCTTTCCCGTTTATTCATTTCCTTGTTTCCTTTCCCCATTGAGCTTTTTTTTTTTTTTAGGATAAAGCCCTTGGGCTTATAGCATCATGGTTTTCCAACCATGGTTGTAGTTTGGCTAATAATAATAATAATAATAATAGTAATAATAATATTAATAATAATAATAATGAAATAGACCTCTATAAAATAATGATGGGAGATAGTAAGGGTGGATGAAAGGGAACCGAGAGAGAAGATAAGAGAAGACCCTTACAAAATAGGAGGAGGAGGAGGAAGGAGAGGGGGGGGGGAAGCAAAATGGGAGAAAATGACCCATTCCCGTGGCCACAGCCCGAGGGAGAATTTGGACATTTAGGTTGTTTTTCTCTTCATGGAATGACCTGTGAGGAGCATCATTCCTTTACCTGTTAACTATTAGGTTATTCTGTAATACTGTAAGAAATTCTTCCTTTTGTAAAATAAAATATTATAATTTACCTCAATATGGATCAACCTAAAATAGAAAATTAAGAAATGAAAAATGAATTTATAATATATACTGTAGATAGACACATTATAATATGTGTATATATTTATATTCATATATATATATATATATATATATATATATATATATATATATATATATATATATATATATATATACATATTTCACATGTTAAATTTATTTACATAAACATACATACATACATATACACACACATACATATATATATATATATATATATATATATATATATATATATATATATATATATATATATATATATATATATAAAATATTCATATATACCGTATATTGACATACACATGACCTTTAATCATTATTTATAAGCACTAACTTAAGCGATTGTAATCCAATAAATACCTTTCTTAATGGAAATCGAAATCTAATGAAAAATGTCGCATTAATATAAAGCACGATCATTATATCTATGCATAAAGTTATGTTCATATTGCTACTATTGTGAATTCATTTATTTCTTATAGTCTATTCTTTATTTCTGTTCCTTAATTCAAGAATTGTAACGATATATTTTTTAAGCTAGAGGGTTGTAGCCTGACGATGAATACTACTACTACTACTACTACTACTACTACTACTACTACTACTACTACTACTACTCAATATAAGTTTTCTTATGGAAATATTTCTGTTTTTAGTTTATTACCTCCTCCAACGAAGTTGGAAGTAGGTTACGTTTTACACCCGGTTAGTGTGTGTGTTTGTTTGTGAACAGCTTCCTGGCCACAATTTTAATCGTAGAGGGATTAGTCGTTATGTAAAAAAATGTAAATCATTAAATTTTGGAAGGTCAAGATCAAAGGTCAAGGTCACGGTCAAGCAAAATGTTCATTTAAAGTAATCAGCTAAACGTTTTGACACCGTTGTCAAAGAGACTTCAAGCTTGGTTCAAATTTGAGTGTGTGAAGATCCGTGTATGAAAAGCAACGTCAATTAATATATGTTGAGGTCAAAGGTCAAGATCGAGCAAAAAGTCGAGAAATAAGCTGACACGACGAAGGTTCTTAGTGTATTTGAAGGAACTACAACACTTCTTTCCTTATATCGATACAGCTATATGGCCAAATGACATATAATCAATTTACTCTCCATAATCATACGACAATATCAATATCAGAATTATCATACATTGTCAAAAATACTTAATATCCACTAAATATGCGACTTTAAAAGTCTTATGCCTATTATGTGAAATTTAATATCGTTTTGTTGTTGTTGCCAATATTATTATTATTAAGCATAAAGAATATTTTCTTTCCTCACTAGGCTATTTAACGTTGGGGAAATTGGGTTTAGAGCATCCTGTTTTTCCAACTAGGGTTGTAGCTTACACAATAATAATAATAATAATAATAATAATAATAATAATAATCCATCCATCCATATACCAAGGCACTTCCCCCAATTTTGGGGGGTAGCCGACATCAACAAAGAAACAAAACAAAAAGGGGACTACTCTCTACGTTCCTCCAGCCTAACCAGGGACTCAGCCGAGTTCAGCTGGTACTGCTAGGGTGCCACAGCCCAACCTCCCACAATTCCACCACAGATGAAGCTTCATAATGCTGAATCCCCTACTGCTGCTACCTCCGCGGTCATCTAAGGCACCGGAGGAAGCAGCAGGGCCTACCGGAACTGCGTCACAATCGCTCGCCATTCATTCCTATTTCTAGCACGCTCTCTTGCCTCTCTCACATCTATCCTCCTATCACCCAGAGCTTTCTTCACACCATCCATCCACCCAAACCTTGGCCTTCCTCTTGTACTTCTCCCATCAACTCTTGCATTCATCACCTTCTTTAGCAGACAGCCATTTTCCATTCCCTCAACATGGCCAAACCACCTCAACACATTCATATCCACTCTAGCCGCTAACTCATTTCTTACACCCGTTCTCACCCTCACCACTTCGTTCCTAACCCTATCTACTCGAGATACACAAGCCATACTCCTTAGACACTTCATCTCAAACACATTCAATTTCTGTCTCTCCATCACTTTCATTCCCCACAACTCCGATCCATACATCACAGTTGGTACAATCACTTTCTCATATAGAACTCTCTTTACATTCATGCCCAACCCTCTATTTTTTACTACTCCCTTAACTGCCCCCAACACTTTGCAACCTTCATTCACTCTCTGATGTACATCTGCTTCCACTCCACCATTTGCTGCAACAACAGACCCCAAGTACTTAAACTGATCCACCTCCTCAAGTAACTCTCCATTCAACATGACATTCAACCTTGCACCACCTTCCCTTCTCGTACATCTCATAACCTTACGCTTACCCACATTAACTCTCAACTTCCTTCTCTCACACACCCTTCCAAATTCTGTCACTAGTCGGTCAAGCTTCTCTTCTGTGTCTGCTACCAGTACAGTATCATCCGCAAACAACAACTGATTTACCTCCCATTCATGATCATTTTCGTCTACCAGTTTTAATAATAATAATAATAATACTTTAACATCTACAAAACAGTTCACTTCTAATTAGAAAAAATATTTAGTTAATTTAGTTAAAGATACGTCTAAAAGCCACAATTCTTGCTTGAAAAAGTATAGTTTCCCATAGGTAAAAAACGCAAAAATATATTTCATACATTTTTCCATATATTGGCATTTTTGCACACATAACCCCCAAAAAATGGAACATCGCATTCAGTTTATTTTAATTGAAAAAAAAAAAGCTTTCGAATCTCTCAACGGAACGCAAAAATAAAATTACTTCTTTCATAAACCGATTCAGTTCTTATTTCCGTATGAGCCCATGGCGCAAAGCACTCAACCTTTCCCCCCTAAGTCCCATATGGTCGATATGCAGCCAGGCGTGGTACTTACGGTATTTACTTCGGCAGTACGAACGGGCCAATTTCACCTTACTATTTATTATTATTATTATTATTATTATTATTATTATTATTATTATTACAAGCTAGCTATAACCCTAGTTGGAAAAGCAAGATACTATAAGTCCAAGGGCTCCAAAAGGGAAAAATAGCCCAGCGAGGAAAGGAAATAAGGAAATGAATTAACTACAAGAGACGAAGGGCTCCAACAGTGAAAAATAGCCCAGTGAGGAAAGCAAACAGGGTAATAAACTATGAGGAAAGGAAACAAGGAAATGAATAAACTACAAGAGACGAAGGGCTCCAACAGGGAAAAAATAGCCCAGTGAGGAAAGGAAACAAGGAAATGAATAAACTACTAGAGACGAAGGGCTCCAACAGGGAAAAATAGCCCAGTGAGGAAAGGAAACAAGGAAATTAATAAACTACAAGGGAAAATAGCCCAGTGAGGAAAGGAAACAAGGAAATAAATAAACTACAAGAAACGAAGGGTTCCAAAGGGGAAAAATAGCCCAGTGAGGAAAGGAAACAAGGAAATAAACTACGATAGACGAAGGGCTCCAACAGGGAAAAATAATTCAGTGAAAAAAGGAAATAAGGAAATGAATAAACTACAAGAGACAAAGGGCTCCAACAGGGAAAAATAGCCCAGTGAGGAAAGGAAACAAGGAAATAAATAAACTACAATAGACGAAGGACTCCAAAAGGCAAAAAAATAACCCAGTGAGGAAAGGAAACAAGGAAATGAATAAACTACAAGAGACGAAGGGCTCCAACAGGGAAAAATAGCCCAGTGAGGAAAGGAAACAAGGAAATAAATAAACTATAATAGACGAAGGACTCCAACAGGCAGAAATATCACAGCGAGGAAAGGAAACAAGGAATTAAATAAACTACAAGAGACGAAGGGCTCCAAAAGGGAAAAATAGCCTAGTGAGGAAAGGAAACAAGGAATTAAATAAACTACAAGAGACGAAGGGCTCCAAAAGGGAAAAATAGCCTAGTGAGGAAAGGAAACAAGGAAATAGATAAACTACAAGAAACGAAGGGTTCCAAAAGGGGAAAAAATAGCCCTAGTGAGGAAAGGAAACAAGGAAATAAATAAACTACAAGAGAAAGAAGGGGCTCCAAAAGGGAAAAATAGCCTAGTGAGGAAAGGAAACAAAGAAATAAACTACAAGAGACGAAGGGCTCCAACAGGGATAAATAGCCCAGTGAGGAAAGGAAAGAAGGATATAAACTACAAGAGACGAAGGGCTTCAACAGGGATAAATAGCCCAGTGAGGAAAGGAAACAAACAAATCAACAAACTATAAGAGACGAAATAAGCAATCAAAATATAATATTTCGAGAACAGTAACAAGATTTAATTAGTTTCATCACATATAATCTATAAAAAACTTTTTAAAAAATTACAATTATACTATAATATAAAGACTAAAAGCTTAAAATTTGTTGATAGCAAACTTGTTTAGGTCCATGCTAAGGCCTTGAGAGAAATATATTTCACTCAATACTATAGGTAATCTAAAACAGCAACAACAAAAACAATAATAACAATAATAATAATAACAATAATAATAATAATAATAATAATAATAATAATACAATAATAATAATAAAAATAATAATAATAATAACAATAATAATAATAATAATAATAATAATAATAATGAAAAACTAGTGAAAATAGGAATCCATGTTTTCAATTATTTCAACCATTTCAGTAGAAATTTCATAATCAACCACTTTGCAAACACCCCTGAATGATAGCCATTTAGGCAAACAATCTATTGCAAAAAGTAATATAAAATCTAAATAAAATCTATAAGTGTTTCTAGCGTAAATTAGGTATAAATGTGGAAGAATACAGACTATATACACAAAATACAACGAACGAAAAGATTAGCTGGTGTGTATGCGTGGGAAAATACACAGCTTTTTTTCCCCCCGGAGCTTTTGAGGTTAAAGTAAGTGAAAACATGAGGGTTTTTTTTATCCCGTTTTTAGCCAGGGAAAAAATAGTAAATATGAAAAGAAAAAACAAGTAAATATTAGAGAAACATAAATGGGAAAATTGGAATTCGGAAAATGAAGGCATTGCTTAGGTTCGATCTTTTAAGAAATCATATACAAATCTACTGTTATCTGGGTATTAAGCTTTGTTAATACATATTTATACTTGCCTACCTAACCACAATGCAAGTATCAATTTTATTGTTTAGGAATACTCTTAT
>NC_090728.1:186974736-186977236 GCF_036898095.1 Palaemon carinicauda | reverse complement strand
ACTACCGAGCTTGAGCGGATCTCTAACACCTGTCCAACAGGCTACCAGAACCCAAAGATGATTTTATTTATTCAGAAAAAAGAATCAAAGACGGAAAAAGAATAAGATAAAAAAAAATGACAAAATCCCCAATTGCTCCTTTCTAATGAATCATCTAAGGCTCCCCTTAACTGAACAAATTATCCGTGAAGATCCAGGGCCCCAGAGAGACCATAACTACAGGAAGGAATATATTCTGAGTCATCTGGGTTTTCCAGAAGACCTGGAACAAGATTTGGAAATGGACCAAGGCGAACGAGGGGGAGAATCTGAGCCTAAAACCGTGTAAAGAAATTTTCCATGAATCAATGGGGGTCTGTCAGCAAAGCCAAAATTTGGCTAACAAAGGTTTCTGGAAAACTGGAACTTTATACCACATCTGGGCCACAATGTCCCATCCAAATAACCAAAATTCTTCGAGAGACAATGCCATAAAACTAGAAATAATTGAGTAATTGGGACTAAAATTTGGTTTTTGGAAATGTGGTCCCATACAAACTACCAAAATTCTTCTAGCGATAATTTAGCAAAAGGGACACCCTTCAAGTGCAAATTGAAATAAATAGTTTTCTTCATTATTTTAAGAATTTTAGTATTTAATAAATAAATGAATCTCAGATGAAACTCTACACCAGCGTGAACATGGCTATAAAACAAAGCCAGTCAACATTCACACCAAATGAAATCTTACAGCATTCTTAATTACATACCTTTCATCATAAATAAATTAAGCTCTTCATTATAGTGTGCAAATAAGTCATGAGTAATTTAAGTATATACTCACTTTATGTAAATTCAGATATTTACTTTAATTGAAATTACCGACATCTAGCTAAAACCTTCATAATCAAAGGATTTCCAATCAACAATAAAGAATGTTATATTGGCTCGTAATAGCCAATAGGAGAGCTCCCTGCCTACCAATCTCTTAGACGGGAATTCGAGACAGTTTCTTGTAGTGTCTACAACCACACCCTGCTTGTGAGACAGACCTAACTATTAAGTCATCAGGAGCCATTGCCTGGCCCTCCCTGTTCCTACCTTGAAGTGACATTTAAAATAATCAACCCTCTTTCCAGCTTTAAGACCGTTCAGCGAGTTTTTTTTTGTTTTTTTTTTTTTGGTCATGGCTATGTCTTCCTATACTTAGGCTAAAGTGCATTTGGCATCCTGTAAGACAACGAGAGAGAGAGAGAGAGAGAGAGAGAGAGAGAGAGAGAGAGACTGACTTTAACGGGCTGAAAAGGTTTGTGTATCGCTATGATCTGCAAAGCTCTACTAGTCAGGGCCACCCATACAAGGTAGGTTTGCTTGTGAGCGACCAGACTGTCTCCCACCATCACCAATCCGCAATGACCAACGTGGTGATGAAATGGCCAAAACACAAACATGAATAAGGTCATTTATGAGGCCTTTATCCTGCAGCGGACTAGAAAAAAGCTGTAATTATCGTTGTTTCTCACTGCGAACTCTCAAAATCTTTGAATGTGCATTGTTTTTCTCGTGTGAATCTGTTTTCCACGTTAATAGCAATAAACTGAACAACTTGTAACAATCCAAAGAGGGTATATATTATTTTGGGACACTGTATATATGTGTGCTTGTGTGTTGTTGTATATAACTGCAGTGGACTAGAAACCGCTGCATTCGTTGTTGTTGTTGTATATATTGTATTGTATATAAATGCAGTGGACTAAAAACAGCTGCATTCGTTGTTGTTGTTGCTGTTGTATATATTGTGTTGTATATAACTGCAGTGGACTAGAAACAGCTGCATTCGTTGTTGTTGCTGTTGTTGTTGTATATATGGTGTTGTATATAAAAGCAGTGGACTAAAAACAGCTGCATTCATTGTTGTTGTATATATTGTGTTGTATATAAATGCAGTGGACTAGAAACAGCTGTATTCATTGCTGTTGTTGTTGTATATATTGTGTTGTATATAACTGCAGTGGACTAGAAACAGCTGCATTCATTGTTGTTGTTGTTGTTGCTGTTGTATATGTGTGTGCTTGGGTGTTGTATATAAATGTGTGTTCGTGCGTTTATGAAATAAAATTATATAAGAACGTTTGATTAGTGTTTCAAAAATCTATAGACAAAAAGCGCAGAAAAATTAATTAATAGGGAATAAAGCACAAATCTCCTTAAGTAGGAATGCAGATGAGAAGAGGATAGTCTTTAAACTATTGATTATCAAAGAGGAGGAGGAGGAGGAGGAGGAAGAGGAGGAGGGGGGGGGGAGGGGGAGGGGGAGGAGAAAGATAGATGTTGGATAAAAGAAGAGCATTAAAATGAAGGCAGAAAAGAAAGTAAAAGCAGAAATGTTCAGGATATACAAGAAAGGGAAATGGAAGTGAAAAATTAAAAAATAATTGGAGAGTATAGGAACTCGTAGGAGAAGTACAAAACATGCGAGAAAAGGAAATGGAAGTGAAAATAAATAAAAGGAAAACAGCGA
>NC_090728.1:186962236-186969736 GCF_036898095.1 Palaemon carinicauda | reverse complement strand
AACTAATAAAAAATCTTCGTAAACTAATCAGTTCTAATAAATTATAAGTGAGAAATTTAAAAGACAAATCAAATTGTAAATGAAAATAACAAAATAATGCGAAAAATTTAAAATAGAAATAATACACAGCAAATCAAAGACAACACCTACTAAATACATATTTCAATTGAAATATTACTTACCGAGACAGTAACTGCACTTTCTGAATGAAAACGAATCACTACATACCTGGAAAACAAATCAAAATTCTAATATTAAAACCTTACTATTCATTAAGAAATGAGACTGAAAATTACTTATATGAGAAACATTTCAAACATCGAGGGATAACATATATTTGTTGCAATTAACATAAAACTTTAGAGCATTGCTCATTGCCTCCCTTCCTTCTTTCCGGGGAATTATAATTTTAATTATAATTCAAATAGGCAACCCTTGGAAGCTGGCAAACGAGGAGACGAGATCTTCATTATCACTCCTATGAGAAAACCTAGGAGAACTAGAGGATTTCTTATCCACTGTCTTCGATGATGATGATGATAATAATAATAATAATAATAATAATAATAATAATAATAATAATAATAATAATAATAATAATAATCATATTTTCAATCACTTAAATTCTTCAGTAACCACTCGAGGGAAAGAATATATAATAAACTCATCAACATGAAATTCTGAAATATAATTCAATATATGTCTTTCGATAACCATTTCTCACTTGCTTCCTGAGAGGAAAAGCTCATTTTCGTGATGTCGAATATAAAATTTAGAGGAAGAAAGTAGAGAATTGCTAATAAATAAGGCGTTTTTCTAGTTACTTTCGATTCCTCGTGTAAGAATTGAAAATTGGTCGAAGAATGATGGTTTGTTCAGTGACAAGACAGAGAGAGAGAGAGAGAGAGAGAGAGAGAGAGAGAGAGATATATCAACAAAAAAATACACATCTAAAGAGACAGATTTGAAAGGGTAAGGCTAAGGAAAATCGATTCTTCACGTTAGATTAAAATTAATTGGAAAGAAAAATTAAAAGTAACATCCTATTTTTTTTAAACAGTGAATGATACACTACAACGAGAGAGAGAGAGAGAGAGAGAGAGAGAGAGAGAGAGTATGTGTGTATCTACAAAGAAATGCACTTCTAAAGAGAAAGATTTCAATATGTAAGGCTAAGGAACACGAATTCTTCACACGAGTTATCTGAAAATAATAATAATAATAATAATAATAATAATAATAATAATAATAACCTTTATTTCAGCAAAAGCCATATACAGAATTACCATAGGGGTACAGTAATGTTACACTTATGACATCAGTAAAAAAAAAAAATAATAATAAAATATGCAATAACATCAGTGATTATAGTACACCATTAGCAGTTTGACCACAGAATTCCAAGGTCATGATAATGTGAAAAAATATGGTAATGGATAAGTGCAGATAAAAATAAATTTAGGATCTACATATATATAAAATATATGACAGCAGCAAAAAAAAAAAAAATCTCCAGAATTAACATAAGGTTACTTTAGAGATATAACAACACTTAAAAATTTACATTAAAAGTGGTAAAAACACTGGAATAAATGTTGCCAGACATTTACCGTTTTAAAAACGGATATATTGACGTAAAGGAGGGATATTACGGTCACCAACCCGTAAAAGATAATCCCAAAGTAGGGTAAAAATTACAGTCGCCTGTATTTTAATGAAATACGGCTGAGAACAGCATATTTTTAGGTAGAATTTCCGACTAAAATTACGCGTTTTTTTAACAGTGAATGATACACTGAAATGATAGAGAGAGAGAGAGAGAGAGAGAGAGAGAGAGAGAGAGAAATGCTAGCAACAATTCCTAGACACCGAGAGAACATAAATTACGGCTTCACCTCGCCCCCAAAAGTATCGGGTAAAATTTATTTCTTCTCGCACCAGTAAGTACCCAATGGCCTATACGCACTACCACTACTACTACTACCACTAACCGAATATCCCAGGAACCCAAGCCTCTCCGAAGCGTATAAAAGGAATTCTTGAAAACCGCAAAAGGGTTCTTCTCTGGAGTGTCTTCTTTCTGAGGATAATTCTGGAGACCTTGGAGCAAAAGGTTCGACAGACAAACGTTTGAAGTGATGTTCGACCGTCTGAACGACGTATTTGGTTGTCGAATGGTTCGAACTACTCTGGAGACCTTGGAGCAAAAGGTTCGACACACAACTGTTTGAAGTGATGTTCGACCGTCTGAACGAGGTGTTTGGTTGTCCAACAGTTCGAACAATTCTGGAGACCTTGGAGCAAAAGGTTCGACAGACAAACGTTTGAAGTGATGTTAGACCGTCTGAACGACGTATTTGGTTGTCGAATGGTTCGAACTACTCTGGAGACCTTGGAGCAAAAGGTTCGACACACATCTGTTTGAAGTGATGTTCGACCGTCTGAACGAGGTGTTTGGTTGTCGAACAGTTCGATCAATTCTGGAGACCTTGGAGCAAAAGGTTCGACAGACAACTGTTTGAAGTGATGTTCGACCGTCTGAACGAGGTGTTTGGTTGTCGAACAGTTCGATCAATTCTGGAGACCTTGGAGCAAAAGGTTCGACAGACAAACGTTTGAAGTGATGTTCGACCGTCTGAACGGGGTATTTGGTTGTCGAACAGTTCGAACAAAGTCTGTTCTCGCCTGGCATTTGTGGGCGGGGCTTCATTGCCCACAAACCATATGCATTAGCTACTGACTCCACCTCTTCGAACCGTTTAACAGGCAGGTTCGACAACCGGGTTCGACGAACCGTTCCACCCTGTAAACCCGACTTAAATCTTGTAAGAGATGACCTTTGTTCGCTGGGAAACGTCCTTACCGAACTATATGTCAATCAATTATAAAAATATACTGTACAGTACATTCAAACTACACTAAAGTGTATGTATTTTTCCAGGGTCATTCATTTTTTCGTAACAATAATCATGGAAAAAACGCCAGAAAATACTAAATCTATAAATTAACATGAAAATATACCCTCCTTATGACGTATGTTGTATACATAATAAAAATCAAATACGCCTTCCAATAGGGTAAACACTATTTACATTATTCTCCTTTCGCAAGAAAAGACTGAAATTATAAATTCTCTTCATATAATAGCATCCTTATATGCTGCTCGCGTAATAATAAGCTCTCACGAAACATTCGAATGATTGAAGACATTAAGACTTTCAAGAGGAAACTGAAGACTTTCTTATTTCATGAGTCTTTTGACAGTGACGATTTAACAGTAAATGAACAATACGCGATATGAAACGCTAATTACTCTGAACGAACAAGGTAAAACGACAGTGGAGGTACTGTAGAGAGTGGGGTTCCCCTGCTGTATGGGACCGGAAAAGCAGCCATCAAAGTAAAGTAAGTGAGTAATTAACCAGATGCAAAATACATAACAAAAATGGAATACAATACCATTGTACCCCTTTCCAATAGGGTACATATTGGATACATTCTTTCTCTCACCACCATTGGAGATACAATGGAACTTATTAGGAGGGTTATGTGTACATAGAACGCTTCATATATAACCTTTTCGTTTTCTATTTTCTTATAATTTACATTTCAAATTCATTATTACTTTGATCCCCATCTATTATCGAGGTTAATGCAGAATTATTTCCCTTTGTATGATGTACTGGCTCCGTAAACTTAACGTGTTTACTTAAGCTTTTTTTTTCTATGTTATCTATTTTCAAAGAGCAAAGTACTGTACATACACATGTATATATTAGTATTATATTTACCAAAGAAGCTTTAAAATTAAGAAAATCTTCAGGGAAGTTTTGAGCCTGAAAAGTTCCAATAGGAGACACAATCATACATACACACACACACACACACACACACACATACACACACACACACACAGACACACACACACATATATATATATATATATATAATATTATACATACATATATATATATATATATATATACACATTATATAAATGACCTCTACACATTTGTTATTCTTTTGATATGATAAACCGATCCAGTATTCAAAGTTAAAAAGAAAATAACCGGTATACTTTTCAGAAAAAAAAAAATAAGACATGGATCTCTCAAGATAATTTCGTGTTAGGTATCAAACGCCATTTTCTTGCTGAATTACTTCACCAAATATCAGTTCACTTAACAATACATTCATCAAAATCTACGTAGCCTACATTCCTTAAGTATCCAGCGAATCAATAAAAACTCTCATATTCCTGTGTATCAAGCAAATCTATAAAACCTATGTAGCCCACATTCCTTGTGTATCAAGCAAATCTATAAAACCTATGTAGCCCACAATCCTTGTGTATCAAGCAAATCTATAAAACCTATGTAGCCCACATTCCTTGTGTATCAAGCAAATCTATAAAACCTATGTAGCCCACATTCCTTGTGTATCAAGCAAATCTATATAATCTATGTAGCCCTCATTCCTTATATATCAAATAAATCTATAAAACCTATGTAGCCCACATTCCTTATGAATCACACAAATCTATAAAATCTATGTAGCCTACATTCCTTATGAAACACACAAATCTATAAAATCTATGTAGCCCACATTCCTTATGAATCACACAAATCTATAAAATCTATGTAGCCTACATTTCTTATGTCACAAAATTCTATAAAACCTATGTAGCCCACATTCCTTACGTATCAAGCAAATTTATATAATCTATGTAGCCCACATTCCTTAAGTATCAAGCAAATCTATAATATCTATGTAGCCTATATTCCTTATGTATCAACACATCTATAAAATCTAGGTAGCCCACATTCCTTATGTATCACACAAATCTATAAAATATATATAGCCCACATTCCTTATGTATCACACAAATCTATAAAATCTATGTAGCCCACATTCCTTATGTATCACACAAATCTATAAAATATATGTAGCCCACATTCCTTATGTATCACACAAATCTATAAAATCTATGTAGCCCACATTCCTTACGTATTAAGCAAATTTATATAATCTATGTAGCCCACATTCCTTAAGTATCAAGCAAATCTATAATATCTATGTAGCCTATATTCCTTATGTATCAACAAATCTATAAAATCTAGGTAGCCCACATTCCTTATGTATCACGCAAATCTATAAAATCTATGTAGCCAACATTCCTTATGTATCAAATAAATCTATAAACCTATGTAGCCTACATTCCTTATGTATCAACAAATATATAAAATCTATGTAGCCTACATTCCTTATGTATCAAGCAAATATATAAAACATATGTAGCCAATATTCTTTACGTATCAAACAAATCTATAAAATCTTTGTAGCCTACATTCCTTATGTATCACACAATTCTATAAAATCTATGTAGCCCACATTCCTTATGCATCAAGCAAATCTATAAAACCTATGTAGCCTACATTTATTATGTATCACACAAATCTATAAAATCTATGCAGCCAACATTCCTTATGTATCAAACAAATATATAAAAACTATGTAGCCAACATTCCTTACGTATCCAGCGAATCTACAAAACACAATACCTAACGACGATACGTAATCAAAAACAGATAAATGAAATAACTGGGTTAGCTGACCCTCCCTAAATAGAATAAATATGGATCTTCGACCATATGGCAAGCAGGGGCAGATGAAAGTAGGGGATTAAGAATTGGCAGTTAACGGCAAGAAGCGACCATTGTCATTAATACAATTTTCTTTTCAATGCAATCTATTCTATATAATAAAGACCAAGTGCCTGGTGTGTATATGTATATGTATGTGTATATATATATATATATATATACATATATATACATATACATACACACACATTATATATATATATATATATATATATATATATATATATATATATATATATATCAGATGGTCCTACCAGTATTAACTTCTGCAACATAAACGTGGAGCCTTACTAAGGCCTTAGAACATAAGCTATTTACAACTCAATGACCTATGGAAAGAATAATGATGGAAATAACACTAAGAGACAGAAAAAGAGCAACACGGATACGAGAGCAAACTAAAGTAGAGGATATTCTAACAACTTTCAAGAAAAAAGAAATGGACATGGGCAGGACATAGTAATGAGACTAACAGAATGGGTCCCTAGAGATTGCCAAAGAAGCAGGAGACGGGAAAGGTTGAATCTGTGTGTGTGTGTGTGTGTGTGTGTGTTTACATATCCATCTATCATACTGATGATTTTCAAGATGAACGTTTTTCAACGGCATCTAATTTAGTATAAAGATTAGTTCATCTCAAAAATAAAGATGTGTTTTCAAGGTGATACTACAATGGTGGTTTTGTTATAATAATATTTTTGAATAAATTATTTATAATCATATATATATCAGAGTTCTCTCTCACTTCTCTTCATTTTTTTTTATTTCTAACGATTTCAACAATCTACCATTCTCGTCTGATATCACAATAAAATGCAACTTTCTGCAATAATTTCATTATACGTTACCTGTAATTATATCAAACGTCACCAATCTAATTACATCCCTTGAATAAGTTAACTTCCTGATGTAATTATGTTAAGTGCTCGTTGTAATCTGAACAATTATCATTACAATCACAGCAATTCTCTTAAACTAATTCTATCATAAGTTGATTTTAACATGTTACATATCTTGATAATTACTTATCTTGATATAACTTATGATGCAATTACAAAACCAGAATACTATTACTATATACAGTTTCCCCCCTTGCAACCCTACATAATCCGAGGTAAGACTCGGGTGCCAACCGAGGCACATAGACCTACTCCAGTGTAATCACAAAGACTACGAAGTGGGTGCAAGACATTCCTCAAAAAAAAAAAAAAAAAAAAAAAAAACCAACAGGCCTCTTTTCAGATACAACCCTTAAAAATTCCCAATACAAAGAAGATAATCTAAATTTAATTCCAACCACTAAATTAATTCGACACACCAGTTTTTTAAAAATGACAGGCCTAGGCTTGATTACTTCGGTGAAATCATTTTCATAATGGAATAGATAAATAGACGAAATATTAACATAGCACGCTAACCACTAGAAGAGTCAAATTCACTAATGCATTTCTGTAAGCTGTCTTGATAAAAAAAGAAAAAGAAAAAAAACCTTAAAGCTGGCCTACAGGTCGAGTTCAATCCTCTTCAACGAACGATGCTGATTACGGAGGCAAAAGAGTGCTAAACGACATAGCCTATACGCTCTGAAGTCACGTCTTACGACATACAAAAATCTCCTTACGTACCTGATACCTGGGGACCCTTTCCACTAAGAGAAGACATGCATAGGTCTATTATTGTCACATTGTGCCCACCCCAACTTACGCCGAGCCCTTTTCAAGAGGGAAATGAGAGTAGGCCTATAGGAGCTATTTGGGAGTATTTTTTTTTCTATCTTGCCTACCTTATTGTCCAGGGAATTTTTCTATTTTTTTTTTATCAGAGTGATTTCCTCTCA
>NC_090728.1:186944736-186957236 GCF_036898095.1 Palaemon carinicauda | reverse complement strand
TAACAATAATGAATATAAAAATAATAATAATACTAATAATAATAATAATAATAATAATAATAATAATAACAATAATAAATAGGTTATACTATTCTACCTTAATTCTCCTCCTCTTGTTTTGTTACAGTTTTTATAGTTTATAGAGGAGATATTTATTTTAATGTTGTTACTCTTCTTAAAATATTTTATTTTTCCTTGTTTCCATTCCTCACTGGGTTATTTTCCCTGTTGAAGCCCCTGGGCTTATAGCATCCTGCATTTCCAACTAGGGTTGTAGCTTACCAGGTAATAATAATAATAGTAATAATAATAATAATAATAATAATAATAATAATAATAATAATATCCTATATAATTCTATCCGTTGCAATTTTTATGATTGCAACGTCCAAATTCTCCCAGCGGATTTGAAAGAACTATTGGAGATAAAAATATAAATTATATGTATTATTCTTATTTTTATATATTTGAGACTCCGGGTTTTGATCCTGATGTGGTTGTGCATTGGTTTTCCATTATTATCATTATGATTTATTATTACTACTATCATTTTTATATTTTATATGATACTACTATACTACTACTACTACTACTACTACTACTACACTAATACCCTATATGTCTACCTTCCAAAATTAGGCGAAGTGCCATGGTAGACAGATAGTTTATTATTTTCATTATCATTATTATTATTATCATTATTATTATTATCAGTAGTAGTGGTAGTTGTTGTAGTTGTAGTAGTAGTAGTATAGTAGCAGTAGTAGTAGTAGTAATGAAAATATCAATATGAATATCAATAATAATAATAATTGCTTAAATTGTAAATACACAGCTAAATAAAACTAAACTTCAGACAGACAACGCAAACTTTGCTTTCAGTGAAGAACAGCAGAGCTAGCCAATGCCCCTTTAAGCCAACACCCGTCTCCCCTCAAACATAGTACAGCGGAGCAATTTCCTTTTCCCCTTCACCCCCCCCCCCCTCCTCTACTATTCCACTATTTCTTCTTCATCCTCTTTTCCTTTTATTATTATTATTATTACTATTATTATTAATTGCTAAGCTACAACCCAAGTTGGAAAAGCAGGATGCTATAAGCCCAGGGGCCCCAACGGAGAAAATAGCCTAGTGAGGAAAGGAAACAAGGGAAAATAAAATATTTCAAGAGCAGTAACAACATTAAAAATAAATATTTCCTAAATAAACTATAATTACTTTAACAAAACGAGAGGAAGATGAATTAGATAATAGTGTGCCCAAGTGTACCCTCAAACAAGAGAACTCTAACTCAAGATAGTGGAAGACCATGGTACAGAGGCTGTAGCACTACCCAAGACTAGAGAACAATGGTTTGATTTTGGAGTGTCCTTCTCCTAGAAAAGCTGCTTACCATAGCTAAAGAGTCTCTTATAGACTATTCGGTGTATGTGTAGGCAAAGGGAAAGAACCGTAACCAGAGAGAAGATCCAAAGTAGTACTGTCTGGCCAGTCAAAGGACCCTATAACTCTCTAGCGGTAGTATCTCAAAGGGCGGCTGGTGCCCTGGTCAACCTACTACCTATACGAAGACTTGAGGATTCCGAAATCCCAGCTTCGCACTTCGACCAAATCCCTTGATGGAAGGACAGCTGCAGTCAAAATATCGTTACATCTTTTACATATTTTTGGCTAAGGGACATTTAACCTTAAAAGAATCCTGTTTCTAAACTTTAAAAAGGTGAAAATTATCTTTATGGAACTCAATTACTTTCTTTTTATACAGAAGTACCTGAGGTAACACAAATAATATGCTATCATGTTTATCTCTTCCTACGCCTATTGGCGCAAAGAGCTTCGTTTAGATGTAGCCAGTCGTCTCCATCTTGAGCGTTTAAATCAATACTTCTCCATTCATCATCTACTTTGCGCTTCATAGTCCTAAGCCATGTAAGTCTGGGTCTTCCAACTCTTCTAGTGCTATGGGGAGCCCAGCTGAAAGTTTGGTGAACTAATCTCTCTTGGGGAGTGCGAAGAACGTACCCAAACCATCTCCATCTACCCATCATCATCATCTCATACAGAAAAACAATTATATAAACAAATGTAGCATTGTAAAATAAAATGAGACTTTTCTACACACACACATACAGTATATATTATATCATATATTATATATATATATATATATATATATACATATATATATATATATATATATACGTATATATTTATATATATGCATATTTATTAATACTCTAATACAATTCTTACTCAACAAAGCATAAAAAATACATTTTAAAAAGAAAAGAAAAATAACGAAGCCAATATACAAGAGATTCATAAGCAAATGTATCGAAATGGAAAATAAATCCTATATCGTTTTGAAAACAACAGTTTTCTAGTCTGACCTTTGTGTAACAGGACACAAAAGTGTTTTTTTTTTTCTTTTTTTTTTAAACATTATTTTTATTATCGATGACACGGTGTTGCGGTCAATTCTGTTGTCAGTAACATGATTTCCAATTCTTGGTTTTCCTTTAATACAATACGTTTCAAAGTTTATTGGAAACTGAGTATCAACTGGAAATATATATATATATATATATATATATATAAATATATAATAAAATTAATAAACACATATATCTACATATCTATCTATATATATATGTGTATATACATTACATATTATATATATATATATATATATAGAGAGAGAGAGAGAGAGAGAGAGAGAGAGAGAGAGAGACTTCAAATCCTAATTTACGATTATAAAATTCTGGTCACGAATATGTTTCAGGTCAATGAGAACTTTTATGAGTATCAAAATATTCTATTACTGACTGGTAGATCAAATCTCTCTCTCTCTCTCTCTCTCTCTCTCTCTCTCTCTCTCTCCGCATAATGAAATAACTGAAATTTATTTAGAATAAAGTACCGTTATAAAATAAATATATTACAGGTTTCCTATCTCCTAATCTGTTTCTTAAGAATTAACATCTCATCATTCAGTATCAAATTTCTTGAAAGAAAGAAAGAAATCAATCCATGTACCTGTTTCATTTAAAAATCCAAATTCCAATAACAAATCGAATCATCAATCTAAGAAGTTCATCGGTTGAAAAATGCCAGAACCAATTTTGTTTGCATACACTTAGATTCTTCAATAGATCAATGCATCTCATTCGTTCCTCTTCCGCCTCTATTATTGCTCGTTTCCGCTTTTCTCATCTGATGAGACATTCTACAATTCATCGACTTTCCAGTTCCGGTGGAGGAGAGAGAGAGAGAGAGAGAGAGAGAGAGAGAGGATGGAAACAAAGGTAAGATATGACAAAGGAAATGAAATGATGCAATGAGAGAGAGAGAGAGAGAGAGAGAGAGAGAGAGAGGATGGAAACAAAGGTAAGATATGACCAAGGAAATTGAATTAAATGAGAGAGAGAGAGAGAGAGAGAGAGAGAGATAGATGGAAACAAAGGTAAGATATGACCAAGGAAATGAAATGATGCAATGAGAGAGAGAGAGAGAGAGAGAGAGAGAGACGGGGGGATGGAAACAAAGGTAAGATATGACCAAGGAAATGAAATGATGTCATGAGAGAGAGAGAGAGAGAGAGAGAGAGAGAGGATGGAAACAAAGGTAAGATATGACAAAGGAAATGAAATGATGCAATGAGAGAGAGAGAGAGAGAGAGAGAGAGAGAGGATGGAAACAAAGGTAAGATATGACCAAGGAAATTGAATTATATGAGAGAGAGAGAGAGAGAGAGAGAGAGAGAGAGATGGAAACAAAGGTAAGATATGACCAAGGAAATGAAATATAATGAGAGAGAGAGAGAGAGAGAGAGAGAGAGAGACGGGGGGATGGAAACAAAGGTAAGATATGACCAAGGAAATGAAATGATGTCATGAGAGAGAGAGAGAGAGAGAGAGAGAGATAGAGAGAGAGAGAGAGAGGATGGAAACAAAGGTAAGATATGACCAAGGAAATGAAATTATATCATGAGAGAGAGAGAGAGAGAGAGAGAGAGAGAGAATTTTGCTCCCATTTCATCTCTCCTCATCCTTCCATCCAAATCTATCTCCCCATTTCCTCACCCACATTGAATTCAAACCCCCCCCCCCCCCACCCTTCCATACGTAGGGAACGCCCCTATTACATCTATTTACCCTTTACACACCCACAACATCCATCCAGATTTGCCCACATCCACCAAACCCCTCTTCCATTGATTTCCCTCTTACGTTACGCTATACATTTCAGCTCTCTCTCTCTCTCTCTCTCTCTCTCTCTCTCTCTTCATTTCATATTTTCCTTTTCTTGGTCTTAGCTTACCTTTGTTTCATTATTCTCTCTCTCTCTCTCTCTCTCTCTCATTGCATTTTAATTTATTTTTCTTGGTCATAGCTCACTACCGCCCTCTCTCTCTCTCTCTCTCTCTCTCTCTCTCTCTCTCTCCTTACCTATTCAAGTCTGGCAATGCTTTATCCCTCCGCTTGAATTATTGCGCGCCCTAACCAATAAGAAATATATCCTTCATATCCTTCAATGGGACCTTTTTCGGCTTGGGCAGTACCGACACTGCTACTTACACCTACTTCAGGTCATTCAAGAGGTTTCTCCCAAAAGTTCTCTCTTGAACCTTTCCTGTCACCTATCCTTTTTTTCATTATTTCTCTTTCATCTTCCATCTCGTTTCATGCCCTCAACTTCCTCTCTCTTCCTCTGACTGACTCTGATGACCACCCACTACAACCATCCTTTTTTAAGGGTCAATTTTTATTATTCTTTTCGCAATGGGTCTCAACTAAACAGATCTCTTTGCCTTTTGTAGTTTCCCCTACTACAGCCATGATATGATTTTTCAATCTTATCTTTAATTATTATCTGTACTGTGGCTCAGAAATCTGGGAGTTCAGTTGAGAGAGAGAGAGAGAGAGAGAGAGAGAGAGAGAGATAAAACTTGCTCCAACAACTGGAGTCAAGTTTGGGTTTTCCATACTACAACCATGAGATATTTCAATATAATCTTTAATTATCATCTGTACTGTGGCTCAGAAATTTGGGAGTTCAGTTGATAGAGAGAGAGAGAGAGAGAGAGAGAGAGAGAGAGAGATAAAACTTGGTCCAACAACTGGAGTCAAGTTTGGGTTTTCCATACTACAACCATGAGATATTTCAATATAATCTTTAATTATCATCTGTACTGTGGCTCAGAAATTTGGGAGTTCAGTTGATAGAGAGAAAGAGAGAGAGAGAGAGAGAGAGAGAGAGAGAGAGATAAAACTTGCTCCAACAACTGGAGTCAAGTTTGGGTTTTCCATACTACAACCATGAGATATTTCAATATAATATTTAATTATCATCTGTACTGTGGCTCAGAAATTTGGGAGTTCAGTTGATAGAGAGAGAGAGAGAGAGAGAGAGAGAGAGAAAGCTTGCTCCGACAACTGGAGTCAAATTTGGGTTTTCCCTACTACAACCATGATATGATTTTCCAATCTTATCTTTAATTATTATCTGTACTTTGGCTCAGAAATCTGGGGCTTCAGTAGAGAGAGAGAGAGAGAGAGAGAGAGAGAGAGAGAGAGAGAGCTTGCTCCAACAACTGGAGTCAAATTTGGGTTTTCCCTACTACAACCATGATATGATTTTCCAATCTTATCTTTAATTATTATCTGTACTTTGGCTCAGAAATCTGGGGCTTCAGTTGAGAGAGAGAGAGAGAGAGAGAGAGAGAGAGAGAGAGAGAGATAAAACTTGCTCCAACAACTGGAGTCAAATTTGGGTAAAAATATTTCTACTAATATTAATGTCACATTCAAATAGACAGACAGACAGACAAGGAACCTCAAAGCCACGACCAGACTTCAACTTCCGGACTCTCTCTCTCTCTCTCTCTCTCTCTCTCTCTCTCTCTCGTCGCGTGTAGGGAATAACCATCAGATTTTATTAGAAAAAGACCCTACATCCGATTCACGAAATTCATAAGTTACTGGTTTTTCTTATGTATCTCGAGTTTCGCTACTCCATATTCTCTGCACTAACTTTTGAAAGACATGTTTCCTGATACCATATAATTTGGGTTCACCTCAATTTTCGATTTTATAAAAGAAATACTTTCAAAAAGTTAATGCTTAGTTACACAATATTAATTTTTAATACCCCTATAAAGCATTAGTAATATATATACTGTATATATATATATATATATATATACTGTATACGGTCTATAAATACAATTCATATAAATAAAACTTGCTTACTTATTATTGTATAATCTGAAACTGAAATCCTAATTTTCTAAAACGTGAATAATACATCACTGTATTTATGTTAGTTAGCATACCTATATATATATATATATATATATTTATATATATATATATATATATACATATATATATATATATGTATATATATATATATATATATATTTATATATAGGCCTATATATATATTATATATATATATATATATAATAAATATATATATATGTATATATATATATATATATATAAAGTATATATTAATCAAAACAATCTCCTTCATCATATAAATTTAAATATGGTTTTGAAGAATAATGCATTTTTTTTTCTCAAAAATCTAGGATGGACGTATTGTGTCATGGTAATACTACCAGTAGGAAATTATATGTAATTCTCTCAGAATTAACTGCTAGTAATAAAAATGATAAGGATATACAACCACTTTTATAAAATTTCAAGAAAATAATAATCCCGAGTAAATAGTTTTTCTATTCCCATAATTCCTTGAAAATAACCAAAACTAAAATCTAAAAAAACACCTTTCTCCCATCAATGATAATGATAATATAAAAACATAATCCATCTCTCTTCCATAACAATAAAAAGAATAATTTCACCCATTATTATTATTATTATCATTACTAGCCAAGCTACAACCCTAGTTGGAAAAGCAAGATGCTATAAGCCCAAGGGCTCCAACAGGGAAAAATAGCCCAGTGAGGAAAGGAAATAAGGAAATAAATAAATGATGAGAGTAAATTAACAATATATCATTCTAAAAAACAGTAACAGCGTCAAAACCATTGCTCTTTCCATGATATAATTCTCCACAAACAATAAAACTTTAATTATATAAAACAAATTTATGATCTCTGAAACTACAAACAAACAAAAAATATAAACGGCTGCTTCCTTTATATGATCAGTTATCCAAACTCCGTAACATAATAGAATTCATAAAACCACGAAAACTGGAATCCTTTTACCCACCCCCCCTCCCACGTAGTCATATACTACAGCCACCCCCTTTCCCTCCCCTCCCCCCTTTAGCCTTATCCAACCACTAAATCACTTATTGGACAAAAGCTCCCCAATGATGCTGTACAACAATCAATTTCCTTCGGCCATTCTCTTTTCCGGTCTATTTTCGACTATCGAGGGAGTGTAAGAAAGGGGAATGATGGGGTACATAGGAAGGAAATGAAGATTGGAGGCAGGCCGGAAGAGGAGAGAGAGAGAAGGAAGAGAGAAAAAAAGGGATGCTTGAAGAGGGATCACTGAAGAAGGGGAAAGTCGAAAAGAAATAAAGGAGACAAACAGGGGAAGGGAAAAGTAAAAAGCCATTAGGTAAAAATATAAGACAATGCTTATTCATGAGAGAGAGAGAGAGAGAGAGAGAGAGAGAGGACGGGAAAAGTAATAAGACCATTAGGTAAAAATATAAGACAATGCTTATTCATGAGAGAGAGAGAGAGAGAGAGAGAGAGAGAGAGAGAGAGAGAAAGTATAAAGGCCATTAGGAAAAAATAAGACAATTCTCATTCACGAGAGAGAGAGAGAGAGAGAGAGAGAGAGAGACGCAAAGGAACTTCTCGACAAGCACATCTTTCTTACTTTTCCTCCTCCGTCTTCATTTTTGTCGGAATCTTCCCCATCAGGAAAAGTTAAAAGTGGAAACGAAGAATATAAAACACCCTCAATGCATGATAAAAATCCTCCTCATTTTAACGAATGTTGATATCAATTCTTAGCGTGATTTACATCGCGTGGTAATGTTGAACTTTGCATGTGTGTAAACATACATTCAAGACTCCAAAGGGTTGAGATACTACCGCTAGAGAGTTATGGGGTCCTTTGACTGGCCAGACAGTACTACATAGGATCCTTCTCTCTGGTTATGGTTCTTTCCCTTTGCCTACACAGACACCGAATAGTCTGGCCTATTCTTTACATATTCTCCTCTGTCCTCATACACCTGACAACACTGAGATTGCCAAACCATTCTTCTTCACCCAAGGGGTTATTACTCCACTGTAATTGTTCAGTGGCTACTTTCCTCAGCTATGGTAAGCAGCTCTTCTAGGAGAAAGACACTCCAAAATCAAACCGTTGTTCTCTAGTCTTGGGTAGTGCCATGGCCTCTGCACCATTTTCTTACACTGTCTTGGGTTAGAGTTCTCTTACTTGAGGGTACACTCGGGCACACTGCTCTTATTGTTACTATTCTTAAAATATTTTATTTTTCCTTTTTTCCTTTCCTCACTGGGCTATTTTCCCTGTTGTGGCCACTAGGCTTATAGCATCCTGCTTTTCCAACTAGGGTTGTAGCTTAGCATTTAATAATAATAATAATAATTTGAATATGCATCCTTCGGTATAAATGAAAAATGAAATCATTATAAGGAAAAAGCTTTTCGGTGGTATGAAAATTACTATAATTTTATCATCATTTCTTCAGTCTAAGCAGATAGAGAAAACAAAATATCAATTAAAAGAGTTTAATTACAAATCATAATTATGCGTTGGTTACCACTCCTATTTCCTTAGAAATTTTCGAAGCAAATAAAGAAACTACTATGTTATCTAAATATTCACGAATTAGAATTAACAATAAATATAATAGTAGGGAAATATCATAAAAAAATTGAAATAATAATAATATTACAACCAAGGACAATATGACAATTTCGCGAATATACCTTTATCTTTACTATATTCATAATTTATAATTGTGCAAGTGAACTTGAACGATTAAAAAGATATAATTTAATGTTAATGTTCTTAAAATATTTCTTTTTACGATTGTTGATTACTTATCTTGTAGTTTATTTATTTCCTTGTTTCCTTTTCTCACTGGGATATTTATCTTTATAGGAGCCATTGGGCTTACAGCATTTTGCTTTCCCAACAAGGGGTTGTAGCTTAGCTAGTAGTAATAATAATAATAATAATAATAATAATAATAATAATAATAATAATAATGATGATGATGATGGTAATGACAATAATAATAACAATAATAATAACATTCATAATAATAATAATAATAATAATAATAATAATAATAATAATAATAATAATAATCATAAATGAAATCAAAGTATTCTCAAAAAAAATATTAAACCACTAGGAAAAAAAGCAATACAAAATCCAAGGACATAATAACATTAAATCAAGAAAACTACGATAACTGCTAAAATAAGACGACAATAAAGGAGAATAGGATGCAGAGGAAAAGATAAATCTGGGAGAGAGGAAGGAGCCAAGAGAAGGCGAAAGGAGGGCGGAGCTACTTTGCCTGCTTGGAGACGAGCAAAAAGAAGGAACTAGAAGGATAATGAGGACGGAGGGGGAAAATAATGAAGAGGGACAGGGGAAAGACAATGAGAAGAGGCGGGAAAGATGAGTAAGGGATATGGAAAGATAAGTAAGAGATACGGAAAGATAATGAGGGGGAAAGATGAGTAAGGGGAAAGATAAGTAAGAGATACGGAAAGATAATGAGGTGAAAAGATAAGTAAGGGATATGGAAAGATAATGGGGAGGGGGAAGGATGAGTAAGGGATATGGAAAGATAATGGGGAGGGGGAAGGATGAGTAAGGGATATGGAAAGATAATGGGGAGGGGGAAGGATGAGTAAGGGATATGGAAAGATAATAGGGAAGGGGAAAGATGAGTAAGGGATATGGAAAGATAATGGGGAGGGGGAAGGATGAGTAAGGGATATGGAAAGATAATGGGGAGGGGGAAGGATGAGTAAGGGATATGGAAAGATAATGGGGAAGGGGAAAGATGAGTAAGGGATATGGAAAGATAATGGGGAAGGGGAAAGATGAGAAAGGGATATGGAAAGATAATGGGGAAGGGGAAAGATGAGTAAGGGATATGGAGAGATAATGGGGAAGGGGAAAGATGAGTAAGGGATATGGAAAGATAATGGGGAAGGGGAAAGATGAGAAAGGGATATGGAAAGATAATGGGGAGGGGGAAAGATGAGTAAGGGATATGGAGAGATAATGGGGAAGGGGAAAGATGAGTAAGGGATATGGAAAGATAATGGGGAAAGGGGAAAGATGAGCAAGGGATATGGAAAGATAATGGGGAGGGGGAAGGATGAGTAAGGGATATGGAAAGATAATGGGGAAGGGGAAAGATGAGAAAGGGATATGGAAAGATAATGGGGAAGGGGAAAGATGAGTAAGGGATATGGAAAGATAATGGGGAAGGGGAAAGATGAGTAAGGGATATGGAAAGATAATGGGGAAGGGGAAAGATGAGAAAGGGATATGGAGAGATAATGGGGAAGGGGAAAGATGAGTAAGGGATATGGAGAGATAATGGGGAAGGGGAAAGATGAGTAAGGGATATGGAAAGATAATGGGGAAGGGGAAAGATGAGTAAGGGATATGGAAAGATAATGGGGAAGGGGAAAGATGAGAAAGGGATATGGAAAGATAATGGGGAAGGGGAAAGATGAGTAAGGGATATGGAGAGATAATGGGGAAGGGGAAAGATGAGTAAGGGATATGGAGAGATAATGGGGAAGGGGAAAGATGAGTAAGGGATATGGAAAGATAATGGGGAAGGGGAAAGATGAGTAAGGGATATGGAAAGATAATGGGGAAGGGGAAAGATGAGAAAGGGATATGGAAAGATAATGGGGAAGGGGAAAGATGAGTAAGGGATATGGAAAGATAATGGGGAGGGGGAAAGATGAGTAAGGGATATGGAGAGATAATGGGGAAGGGGAAAGATGAGTAAGGGATATGGAAAGATAATGGGGAAGGGGAAAGATGAGAAAGGGATATGGAGAGATAATGGGGAAGGGGAAAGATGAGTAAGGGATATGGAAAGATAATGGGGAAGGGGAAAGATGAGAAAGGGATATGGAAAGATAATGGGGAAGGGGAAAGATGAGTAAGGGATATGGAAAGATAATGGGGAAGGGGAAAGATGAGTAAGGGATATGGAAAGATAATGGGGAAGGGGAAAGATGAGAAAGGGATATGGAGAGATAATGGGGAAGGGGAAAGATGAGTAAGGGATATGGAGAGATAATGGGGAAGGGGAAAGATGAGTAAGGGATATGGAAAGATAATGGGGAAGGGGAAAGATGAGTAAGGGATATGGAAAGATAATGGGGAAGGGGAAAGATGAGAAAGGGATATGGAAAGATAATGGGGAAGGGGAAAGATGAGTAAGGGATATGGAGAGATAATGGGGAAGGGGAAAGATGAGTAAGGGATATGGAGAGATAATGGGGAAGGGGAAAGATGAGTAAGGGATATGGAAAGATAATGGGGAAGGGGAAAGATGAGTAAGGGATATGGAAAGATAATGGGGAAGGGGAAAGATGAGAAAGGGATATGGAAAGATAATGGGGAAGGGGAAAGATGAGTAAGGGATATGGAAAGATAATGGGAAGGGGGAAAGATGAGTAAGGGATATGGAGAGATAATGGGGAAGGGGAAAGATGAGTAAGGGATATGGAAAGATAATGGGGAAAGGGGAAAGATGAGCAAGGGATATGGAAAGATAATGGGGAAGGGGAAAGATGAGAAAGGGATATGGAAAGATAATGGGGAAGGGGAAAGATGAGTAAGGGATATGGAAAGATAATGGGGAGGGGGAAAGATGAGTAAGGGATATGGAAAGATAATGGGGAAGGGGAAAGATGAGTAAGGGATATGGAAAGATAATGGGGAAGGGGAAAGATGAGAAAGGGATATGGAAAGATAATGGGGAAGGGGAAAGATGAGTAAGGGATATGGAAAGATAATGGGGAAGGGGAAAGATGAGTAAGGGATATGGAAAGATAATGGGGAAGGGGAAAGATGATAAAGGGATATGGAAAGATAATGGGGAAGGGGAAAGATGAGTAAGGGATATGGAAAGATAATGGGGAAGGGGAAAGATGAGTAAGGGATATGGAAAGATAATGGGGAAGGGGAAAGATGAGAAAGGGATATGGAAAGATAATGGGGAAGGGGAAAGATGAGTAAGGGATATGGAAAGATAATGGGGAAGGGGAAAGATGAGAAAGGGATATGGAAAGATAATGGGGAAGGGGAAAGATGAGTAAGGGATATGGAAAGATAATGGGGAAAGGGGAAAGATGAGCAAGGGATATGGAAAGATAATGGGGAGGGGGAAGGATGAGTAAGGGATATGGAAAGATAATGGGGAAGGGGAAAGATGAGTAAGGGATATGGAAAGATAATGGGGAAGGGGAAAGATGAGAAAG
>NC_090728.1:186910651-186940651 GCF_036898095.1 Palaemon carinicauda | reverse complement strand
ACTCTAAAGTCAAACCATTGTTCTCTAACCTTGGGTAGTGCCATAATATCTTTATCATGGTCTTCCACTGTCTTGGGTTAGAGTTCTCTTGCTTGAGGGTACACTCGGGCACACTGTTCTATCTTATATCTTATTTCTCTTCCTCTTATTTTGTAAAAGTTTTTATAGTTTATATAAAGTGTTATTTATTTTAATATTGTTGCTCTTCTTAAGATATTTTATTTTTCCTTGTTCCCTTTCCTCACTGAGCTATTTTCCCTGTTGGAGCCCCTGGGCTTATAGAATCCTGCTTTTCCAACTAGGGTTGTAGCTTAGCAAGTACTAATAACAAAAATAATATGATCAGCGCCTAAGTCCCCTCTTCACCCAAGCTTAGACCAGAGAGGGCCAAGCAATGGCTGCTAATGACTCAGCAGGAAGGCCAATTGGCTACTTCAAACTCCCCATCCTTAGCAACGGATGGTGAGGTTGTAGACATTGCAAGAAATTATAGAGCTTGAGCGCGACTCGAATCCCAGTCCGGCAGATCACCAGACAAAGACGTTTCCAATTATTATTATTACTTGCTAAGCTACAACCCTAGTTGGAAAAGCAGGATACTATAAGCCCAAGGGCCCCAACAGGTAAAATAGCCCAGTGAGGTAAGGAAACAAGGGAAAATAAAATACTTTAAGAACAATAACAATATTAAAATAAATATTTCCTATATAAACTATAAAAACTTTAAAAAAACAACAGGAAGAGAAATCAGATAGAATAGTGCCCGAGTGTACCTTCCAGCAAGAGAACTCTAACCCAAGACAGTGGAAGACCATGGTACAGCGGCTATGGCACTACCCAAGACTAGAGATGCTGTCTCAACAGAGTTTTTGCATTCATTTTATTCATCTGGAAGGGATTTAAATGTCACAGATGCTGTCTCAATAGAGTTTTTGCATCTATTTTATTCATCTGGAAGCGATTTAAATGTCCCAGATTCTGTCTCAATAGAGTTTTTGCTTCCATTTGATTTTGGAGTGTCCTCCCAGAAGAGCTGCCTACCATAGCTAAAGAGTTTCTTCAACCCTTACCAAGAGGAAGTAGCCACTGAACAATTACAGTGCAGTAATAACCCCTTGGGTGATGAAGAATTGTTTCGTAATCTCATCACTAATGTTTACCATTATCATAACTATCATAAACAAGAGGATGTAAATGCAAAGCATTTCAAAATAACTGGGGTCATTACGACCCTCGCAAATCCGTACAATATTAGCGACGAATCTCTAGTTGTTATTCCGTTAGCGTGACCTTTTCCAGGTCAGACCCTTCTTCCGACTCTCCAGCCCTTTAACAACTGGGTAAAAATGCCAAGGGTCGGAGGTCACGTCTTAAGAGTAGCTGTGGGGCACACTCAGGTCAACCCTCGCAATTACGAACAACCAAGAGAAGCAACGGCAAAGACCTTTTGTTCCCAAACAAACATTCATTTTCCAGAACGGGTAAATAAAGATTACGTTTCAGGTTACGGTATTATCGTAGAATTGTCAGTCAAAACGATACTCGTTTTCAAGTATATGCAAATAGAACTGTAAGTCAAAACGATACTCGTTTTCAAGTATATGCAAATAGATTTATAAGTCAAAACGATACTCGTTTTCAAGTATATGCAAATAGATTTGAAAGTCAAAACGATACTCGTTTTTTAGTATATCTAAATAGATTTGTAAGTCAAAACGATACTCGTTTTCAAGTATATGCAAATAGATTTGTAAGTCAAAACGATACTCGTTTTCAAGTATATGCAAATAGATTTGTAAGTCAAAATGATACTAGTTTTCAAGTATATGCAAATAGATTTGTAAGTCAAAACAATACTCGTTTTCCAAGTATATGCAAATAGATTTGTAAGTCAAAACGATACTCGTTTTCAAGTATATGCAAATAGATTTATAAGTCAAAACGATACTCGTTTTCAAGTATATGCAAATAGAATTGTAAGTCAAAACGATACTCGTTTTCAAGTATATGCAAATAGATTTGTAAGTCAAAACGATTCTCGTTTTCAAGTATATGCAAATAGATTTGTAAGTCAAAACGATACTCGTTTTCTAGTATATCTAAATAGATTTGTAAGTCAAAACGATACTCGTTTTCAAGTACATGCAAATAGATTTATAAGTCAAAACGATACTGGTTTTCAAGTATATGCAAATAGATTTATAAGTCAAAACGATACTCGTTTTCAAGTATATGCAAATAGATTTGTCAGTCAAAACGATACTCGTTTTCAAGTATATGCAAATAGAATTGTAAGTCAAAACGATACTCGTTTTCAAGTATATGCAAATAGATTTGTCAGTCAAAACGATACTCGTTTTCAAGTATATGCAAATAGAATTGTAAGTCAAAACGATACTCGTTTTCAAGTATATGCAAATAGATTTGTCAGTCAAAACGATACTCGTTTTCAAGTATATGCAAATAGAATTGTAAGTCAAAACGATACTCGTTTTCCAGTATATGCAAATAGATTTGTCAGTCAAAACGACACTCGTTTTCAAGTATATGCAAATAGAATTGTAAGTCAAAACGATACTCGTTTTCCAGTATATGCAAATAGATTTGTCAGTCAAAACGACACTCGTTTTCAAGTATATGCAAATAGAATTGTAAGTCAAAACGATACTCGTTTTCCAGTATATGCAAATAGATTTGTCAGTCAAAACGACACTCGTTTTCAAGTATATGCAAATAGAATTGTAAGTCAAAACGATACTCGTTTTCAATTATATGCAAATAGATTTATAAGTCAAAACGATACTCGTTTTCAAGTATATGCAAATAGATTTAGAAGTCAAAACGATACTCGTTTTCAGGTATATGCAAATAATAATTAATAATAATTAATTTCTTTTATTAAATCATGTATAAAAAAATAATTTCTCAGCCTTAGATATATAAAAATTACTGTATAGGGACCTAAATTATTAGTATCATCATTAATTGCTAAGCTACAACCCCAGTTGGAAAAGCCGAACGCTACAAGCCCGAGGGCTCCAAATAGCCCAGTGAGGAAAGGGAATAAAGAAATTAAATAAACTTCAAGAGAGTTAATCAACAATAAAAATTAAATATTTTAAGAAGAGTAACAACATTAAAATAAATCTTTCATATATAAACTATAAAACTTCAAAAAAAAAAGAAAAAAAAGAGGGAATCTTTAATCGCGGTAAAACAATAAAATAAAATAAAATAACCTTTAAAAAAGTAATACATATATATAAAATGACAGAACATTTAACACCCTAAAAGCCTTAATATTCTGATGATGCCGTAACATCTGTTCTTTTTAACCAGTCTATCAATTCAATACATTCGTTAACCAACTCCTTATCCCCTACATTAGCCAATTAGCTGATGTATGATACAATTACCTACTAGTTAAAAATACCAGCTATAATCCCTTTTCAGTTCACAACAGTCAAACAAACACCTACCACTTCATTAAATCAGTCAGTCACTTACTACTTCATTAAATCAGTCAACCAATCACCTACCACTTCATTAAATCAGTCAATCAATCACGCGCCACTTCATTAAATCGGTCAATCAATCATCTAACACTTCATTAAATCAGTCAGTTACTCTCTACTTCATTAAATCAGCCAACCAATCGCCTACCACTTAATTAAATCAGCCAATTAATCACCTATACTTCATTAAATCAATCAATCACCTGTCACTTCATTAAATCAGTCGATCAATCGACTATCACTTCATCAAATCAGTTAATCATTCACCTAACACTTCATTAAATCACTCAATCAATCACCTGTCACTTCATTAAATCAGTCAATCAATCACCTAACCCTTCATTAAATCAGTCAATCAATCACCTATCACTTCATTAAATCACTCAATCGATTGCCTACATCTTGATTAAATTAGTCAATCAACAGCCTATCACTTGACTAAATTAGTCAACCAATAATCTATTACACTATTAATCAGTCAATTAATCACCTACCAGCTCATTACACCAGTCAATCACTTACCAGCTCTTCTTAGGTCACTAAATCGCCAGCTATTTCCTTAAATCATTCGGTCGAAAATCTATCTTAGAAACCAATGCTACAAACCACATACAAGTAATCAATCATTTACTTAGAGAAGAAATCGATCAGCTAAATACAAAACGGGATAAAGAAAATCCAGTAGGTAATCCTTCAAAAAAAAAAAAAAAAAAAAAAAAAAAAAAAAAAAAAAAAAAAGTGCACAAACAGAGCTAAACCAGTAAGTCAACAAAGACTATATCAGAAAAAGACACTAGTTCACGATCTCTCAAGAAAGCAGTCACGATCTCTCAAGAAAGCAGTATGTGCAAAAACAAGCAGACTGAAGCAATCAATAACTATTGCAAGCAACAGAGTAATTACGTATTCATACTGACTGGACTAATATCAACAAGTGATCAATCAAGCAATCGCCTCAATGCTACAATTGACTGATAAATATCCGTCACTCAACTATAAAAACAAAGGTCAGTTGTTTAATCAAATAAAACCAACAAAGGAAATTGTTCAAGGTTTAAATGAAAGTTATCTAGTCAAATAATAAAACCAACAATGCTAATTGTTCAAGCTTTAAATGGCAGTTATCTAATCGAATGACACCAAAAATGAATATTGTTCAAGCTCTAAATGGCGGTTGTTTAATCAATTGATAAAACCAACAATGCAAACTATTCAAGCTTTAAATGGCAGTTATCTAGTCAAATGATAAAACCAAAAATTAATACTGTTCAAGCTTTAAATGGCAGTTGTTTAATCAATTGATAAAACCAACAATGCAAACTGTTCAAGCTTTAAATGGCCCAAAAATAACACTGTTCAAGCTTTAAATGGCAGTTATCTAATTAAATGATAAAACCCAATATGAACACTGTTCAAGCTTTAAATGGCCGTTATCTAATCACATGATAAAACCAAAAATGAATACTGTTCAAGCTTTAAATGGCGGTTGTTTAATCAATTGATAAAACCAACAATCCAAGCATTAAATGGCAGTTCTTTAATCAAATAATAATAATAAAAAAAAAAAGACCAGAGCTCAGCTTAAAATGACAGTTGTTTAATGAAGTTATAAAAAAAACAGAGCAAACTGTTAAAGCTTTAAAAGGTAGTAATAAGAACAGAGGCTTCATTAAAAAAAAAAAAAAAAAAAAAAAAAAAAAAAAAAAAAAAACAATGTCGCTCATGACCTACAAACCACCTAGATGACATCAAAAGCAAAAAAAAAAAAAAAAAAAAAAAAAAAAAAAACCCTCCGTGACAGTGATGTCAATGATGACATCTCCACGATACCGTTCGATCCAATTACGCCGTAGGAAGCGGGGAGCAGCATTGCGTGCCTCAGGAACTACGCAGGAGCCAGTAGTACCCGGAGGGGGGCTAGGGCGATACCCCGGGGGCGCTCATCCGTTACCTGACGGGCGCTTTTATTGTTGTTACTAATGCTGGCGAGAACCGTTACCCAAAAAAGGGCGTTTTGGTGCCCCCCCCCTGGAGGGTTGAAGAAAGAGGTAGATGAAGAAGACGGGGGGGGGGGGGGGGGGGGGGGTTTCTGCTTTACCTTCGTGCCCCGTTTTTTATGCGTTATGACTACCGATACCAATAGCGGTCTTTCTTGCCTTGCAACTTTGCATTTTGGCAAAGGTACGAATTACAAAACGGATCGACAAATATTTACGTTTTCTTTCCTCCTTAATGTATGTAGATGGTTCCTTGCTAAACAACGTCTGTTATATATATATATATATATATATATATATATATATATATATATATATATATATATATATATATATATATACATACATACATAGACACACATATATATATACATATATGGATAAATAACACATCGGGCTCAAATAGAAATAAATTTCTAGCTCATACTTGGGATCGAACGCTAGCCCCTTCTAATGAAAGGCCAAGTCGATTCCAACCATCCCACGAGAGGCCATAAAAGAAGTCGGCCTCTTATCATATATATATATATATATATATATATATATATATATATATATATATATATATATATATATATATTACCTGAGCATGTTGCTTTACGACTAAAATGAATATACAATAATCTCAGTAGCGTCGAAGAATCGAAGGCAGCATCTCTCAGGAAAATTTGAGTGACTTTCGTAAGTTGGAAAACGTCAATATATACAAAAACAAAGTAGGCAGCACAATTAAAATCATACTAATTCGCACTCACCACGACCGCACGAACACTACAGAAAAAAAATATATTCCTTATATTATGGTTACTTCAACATAAATCATATCTAAAGATTAATTAGCCAGAAGAAGCGAAATCGAAATAACGCTTCACTTAAAGGTTTAAAGGTCGCTCATGAAAGGCAGAGGGAAGGGACAGTGACATTGGCCTAGCAATCAGGACAATGCCCTAGAGACTGACCATATATTGAATGATCAGCGCCCAAGCCTCCTCTCCACCCAATCTAAGACCAGGGAGGGCCAGGCAGTGGCTGCTGGTGACTCGGCAGATAGACCTATAGGCTCCCCCAAACCCCCCAACCTTGGCTCACAAGGATGGTAAGGTTGCAGACGCTATTGGCACTAACTAGTCTCAGCGGGACTCGAACCCCCGTCAGGTAAACACCAGACAGAGACGTTACTAATCAGGCCACAACAACTATTCAAGTTAAAAGAAAATTAAAATTTTGGGTTTAATTTTTTCGCAACAGCTTATTTAAATCGACGTTTCTTAATATCTTAGGGTTGCTGTGGCCTGATTGGTAACGTCTCTGCCTAGTGTTTGCCAGTCGGAGGTTCGAGTCACGCTCAGACTCGCTAGTGCCATTAGTGTCTGCTACCTTACCATCCTTGTAAGCTAAGGTTGGAGGGTTTGGGGGAGCCTATAGGTCTATCTGCCGAGTCATCAGCAGCCACTGCCTGGCCCTCCCTGGTCCTAACTTGGGTGGAGAGGAGGCTTGGGCGCTGATCATATAATATATGGTCAGTCTCTAGGGCATTGTCCTGATTGCTAAGGCAATGTCACTGTCCCTTGCCTCTGCCATTCATGAGCGACCTTTAAAACCTTTAATCATGTCAATCACTCTTGTGATTATTTTTTTTCCCATGTGCCACACCGCAAATCATTTCTTAGAAAATAACTGCGTATCATGCATAAATTACATGCGAGGAAAACCACCCCAGGAATATCAACTGAACCTCGTCACAAAGACCCGTTTTCAGACAATGTGGAGGTTAACCTCTTTCTATGTTCTGATAAATAGCTCATTTCCTTCTAATAACAGTATATACATCTTCCGGGATCCACAGGGTGCCAATGTTTATTTAGACCGGGTGGTGTAATTCGGTTTTGTAAATTGATATCTAACAAAAATTAAGGTAATTTATCATTGGGAGAGACAGCGAACATTTCCTTCCTTTGCCGTTTGTATTGGATTTATGAAACTTGGTCAGAAGGGCTGTGGTGGCCTATTGGAAACGTCCCTGTACGGCGATCGCCAAACTGGGGTTCGAGCCCCGCTCAAGCTCGATACTTTCTTGTAGTGTCTGCAACCTCACCATCCTATAGTCAATTTTTTTTTTAGCGAGGCAGATTTGCCCCGACTCGCAGGGGTGCCCTTTTAGCTCGGAAACGTTTCCTGATCGCTGATTGGTTGGGCAAGATAATTCTAACCAATCAGCGATCAGGAAACTTTTCCGAGCTAAAAGCGCACCGTTGCAAGTCGGGGCAAATCTGCCTCACTAAAAAATATTGACTATAGTGAGCTAAGGATGAGGGGGGGAAGCCTATATGTCTACCGGCTGAGTCATCAGCAGGTATTGCCTGGCTATCCCTGGTCCTAGCTTGAGGGAGAGGGGTCTTGGGCGCTGATCACACGTATATATGATAAGTCGCTGGGGCCTGGGAGGCCAATCAAATCTCATTTATAACACGGGGAAACCCCGCAATTGGAGTATGTAGGAAAATTCAAATGATAGAAAAAAAAAAAATTGGATGAAAAGTAGAAAGTAAAAACTGAGATTTTTAAGTATCGCCTCTAATTTTTTCTTCTTTTATTTATTTTTAATATTTTTTTTCTCTTTTTTTCTGAAGCAATGTTTCTCGAATATCTGTTGTTCTCTCATCTTTTACTTTCGTCCTCTTTATAAATGATCTCCTGTTGGGTTGGGATTCTGTGGCTGAGCGAATTCAATTTTAAAAGTATTTGTGGCTTATTTGAGAAAATTTAAATCCCAAATGGCTTCTGGTGGCATGGTTGGAAGCGACCTGGCCTTTCATTAGAAGGGACTAGGGTTCGATCCCAAGTATGAAGTAGAAATTTATTTCTATTTGAGCACGATATTGTGTTGATATTTATCCACACATATATATATATATATATATATATATATATATATATATATATATATATATATATATAATATATATATATAATATATATATATATACATAATATATATATATATGTATATAATATATATATATATATATATATATATATATATATATATATATATATATATATATATATATATCAATGACGATGACTTAACCTTTACTATTAGGCCTAATCGTTTCACCAACTTGTTAACCAACGTCATTTAGAATCAGCCTTAGAACGCTTAAATTTCAACAAGTGGTAACTGTAAGCCTACACAGAAATCTCGTTACTTTGAGAAGTTCAATGACTTTGGGTCAGTATCTATTGATCTATCTATTATTTTATCAACTTTCGTATTAAATTGTATATTATTTTATGGAAATGTAACTGATCCTTTTACATCAATCGAAATTTTCGATGCACAGATAACTCAAAATTATTTTAGGGAGATCATATGATTCAAAATTCTATAATGTTTCACAAACTTTTTATTTTTATCTTAATTCCAAAATCTTTATATTGTTGTTCTTTTACTATTGTCTTCCTGAAACGAACGGAAAGACATTCTTCAAATTAAGGATATTTTTTTCTAACCTCTTTTTTTCTGTGTTAAATGGCCCCGTTTCTCTTCTATGGGGGAAATCATAGGAAATTTATGTCCCCCATACATCAATATATATTGGGATAACAAAGAGAGGGTCGAGACCATATGTCTTATCGTTCAGAAGCTTGGGCCAAGGTACAGTTGGACACAGTTATTCCTGGTACAGCTCCCTCTGAGGAATTGCATCCTGTCCTAACTGCGCGGCGAGTTCCTGTGTTTAGATAAACCTACTATAGTCAATTCTATTTAGTGAGGCAGATTTGCACCGACTCGCAGGGGTGCCATTTTAGCTCGGAAAAGTTTCCTGATCGCTGATTGGTTGGACAAGAAAATTCTAACCAATCAGATAGCAGGAAAGTTTTCCGAGCTAAAGGGGCACCGCGGCGAGTCAGTGCAAATGCGCCTCATTAAGAAAAATTGAGTATAACTGAGCCATTTCTCCCTACAGCATTGGTTACTTGCCACGCAGTAAGGGCCCGACAGGTTGCATTTTAATATTAATATTATTATTATTATTATTATTGTTATTATTATTAGCTAAGTTGGAGAAGCAGGATGCTATAAGCCCAAGGGCTCCAACAGGGAAAAACAGCTGTCTTACTCGGAGTGAGGTGTGCCAGGTATTCCTATGGCCAACTGTACCATCATCCATATTTTTGACAAAGGGTCATGAGTGAGAGGAGCCCTGTGGGCTGGACGAATGGGAAGTCTGAACATAGAAGTTTACTACTACTACTACTACTAATAATAATAATAATAAAAATAATAATAATAATAATATAAATAATAATAATATTATTAATAATAATGATATGATAAAAATAATAATGATATTAATAATAATAATAATAATAATAATAATAATAATAATAATAATAATAATAATAACAATAATAATGATAATAAAAAAAAAATAATAACAATAATAATAAAATAAAATATAGAGACAAAATATGTTTTATTTCATAAACAAATTCCTTTGGCGAATTTAAAAAGTAATTTTGGAGTTTTCTGGCATCCTAAATTGTTCGCCTTGAAATAGTACAGCCATTTGGTGCCCCGCCCAAAAAATAAAAGTTCTATCTTTGCCTAAGACGTAAATATATACTTATTTATATCTCCTCAGACTATTAACTTCCAACATATTTACCGAGTTCCAGGTCCTAATCTACCGAATAGTCTGGCCTATTCTTTACATATTCTCATCTGTCCTCATGCACCTGACAACACTGAGATGGCCAAACAATTCTTTTCGCCCATGGGTTTAACTATAGTACTGTAATTGTTCAGTAGGTACTTTCATCTTGGTAAGTGTAGAAGAGACTCTTTAGCTGTGGTAAGCAGCTCTTCTAAGAGAAGGACACTCCAAAATCAAACCATTGTTCTCTAGTCTTGGGTAGTGCCACAGCCTCTGGACCATGGTCTTCCACTGTCTTAGGGTAGAGTTCTCTTGCTTGAGGATACACTTGGGCACACTAATCTATCTTATTTCTCTTCCTCTTGTTTTGTTAAAGTTTTTAGATTATATAGGAAATGTTTATTTTATTGTTGTTACTATTTCATTTTTCCTTGTTTCCTTTCCTCACAAGGCTATTTTCCCTGTTGGAGCGCCTGGGTTTATAGCATCCTACTTTTCCCACTAGGGTTGTGGTTTAGCAAGTATTAATAATAATTATACCTTAAGCTCATTCATTCATATTTCCGATTTTCTCCCTATAACAAACGCACAAACACAAAACACTACAACCAAAATGGTAACGACAGACCAGAACTAAGCTTGAAACTAATTAGATAGAAAAGGTTAACTAGTTTCCCTGTCCTTCGATAAACAAGTTAACTAAAAACTAACTTAACTACAGCCAGCATCATTCAAACAAAGCATGTGACAAAAAGGAACTCATTTTGTTGAAGTTTTCAGATTATTTCAACAGGTAGAAATTATGGTAATGAGATGGACGTCAAGAGCAGCTTCCAAAAAATACAAAATTAAATTTTCCCTGTCCAAACCAGAGATATTATAGAGTAGGATTTAATACTATATCATTAATATTATTAATATTATTATCATTATTACTTGCTAAGCTACAACCCTAGTTCGAACAGCAGGATGCTATAAACCCAGTGGCTCCAACAGGGAAAATAGCCCATAGAGGAAAGGATATAAGGAAAAATAAAATATTTTATGAACAGTAACAACATTAAAATAAATATTACCTAAATAAACTACAAAAAAATTAACAAAACAAGAGGAAGAGATAATATAGAATAGTGTGCCCGAGTGCATCCTCAAGCAAGAGAACTCTAACACAAGACAGTGGAAGAACATGGTACAAAGGCTAGGGCACTACCCAAGACTAGAGAACAATGGTTTAACTGAATATTTGCTGATATAACCTTACTTTTACCATACAAACTTTATATCAATATAAATTCTATAACGTAATAATTATGTTTTTTTACATTTAAAGGTTTAAAGGCCGCTCATGAAGGGCAGAGGCAAGGGTCAGTGACATTGCCCTATCGAGCAGGATAATGCCCTATGGACTGACCATATATACATATGATCAGCGCCCAATCCCCCTCTCCACCCATGCTAGGACCAAGGAAGGCCAGGCAATGGCTGCTGAAGACTCAGCAGACAGACCTATGGGTTCCCCCAAACCCCCATGCTTAGGTCACAAGGATGGTGAGGTTGGAGCGACCAAAGAAAATACCGACTTTGAGGTGGCCGTGATTCGAACCCCAGTCTGGCGTTCACCAGTTAGGGACGTTGCCACATCGTAATATAAGAGGGAAAAGACGAAAAATACAAATCCCTGAAAGGCCAAGTATCGTCATAAGAACTAGGCCTACGGCATCTTTATTCTGTATTCTATACTTATACAGTATGGTACATGGCTAATTGACCAAGGGCTGAACGACGGGCATTTATTATTATTATTATTATTATTATTATTATAATTATAATTATCATTATTATCATTACCTGCTAAGCTACAACCATAGTTGGAAAAACAGGATGCTATAAACCCAGGGGCTCCAACAGGGAAAATAGCCCAGTGAGGAAAGGCAACAAGGAAAAATTAAATATTTTGAGAACAGTAACAACATTAAAATAAATATTTCCTATATAAACTATAAAAACTTTAACAAAACAAGAGGAAGAGAAATAAGACAGAATAGTTTGCTCGAGTGTACCCTCAAGCATTCTAAAATTAAAACGTAAACAAATTAATACTATATATGTAAGCCGGAAAAATAACATATGATTAATCATAATTATCTAAATATACAGAGATGCTTACAAGTTCAAAATAAACTAAAATGTACTTTCAAATGGAACTTGAAATGTTTCCATAAGATTTTGCATTAAAGTTAAATGACGACCAAAGTTATAATACAAAATAAAAACAAACAAACACGTCAATTTTACTCGTCCTAATTCTTGATGAAACAATGCGACCAAAATTTAATCTCCTTTCAAGTATAGATGAAAATCAATAAAATCTTAATGGCAACAAGTTTTTATCAACAAGATGTAGACAAAGAATAAAACCTGTCAACATTTAAAGGTTTCAAAAGCGCTCATAAAATCAATCAAACGAGTTTCTCGTTACGAACACAAAGCAAATTGGAAAGCGATCGTATAACTATTTGGATGTTGTAATCTATTGTTGTTAATGAATGAACTATTTGTAATTATCTGGCATCATTATTTTTTCTGGTTTATATATGAAAGAGTTGATGGGAGAAGTACAAGAGGAAGGCCAAGGTTTGGGTGGATGGATGGAGTGGAGGAAGCTCTGGGTGATAGGAGGATAGATGTGAGAGAGGCAAGAGAGCGTGCTAGAAATAGGAATGAATGGCGAGCGATTGTGACGCAGTTCCGGTAGGCCCTGCTGCTGCCTCCGATGCCTTAGATGACCGCGGAGGTAGCAGCAGTAGGGGATTCAGCATTATGAAGCTTCATCTGTGGTGGATAATGTGGGAGGGTGGGCTGTGGCACCCTAGCAGTACCAGCTGAACTCGGTTGAGTCCCTTATTAGGCTGGAGGAACGTAGAGAGTAGAGGTCCCCTTTTTTGTTTTGTTTCATTTGTTGATGTCGGCTACCCCCCAAAATTGGGGGAAGTGCCTTGGTATATGTATGTATGCATATATGAAAGATTTATTTCAATGTTATTACTGTTTTTGAGATATTTCATTTCAATTGTTAATTACTTCTCTTGTAGTTTCCTTATTTCCTTTCCTCGCTGGGTTATTTTATCTCTGTTGAAGCCCTCTGGCTTATAGCATCCTGCTTTTCCAACTAGGGTTGTAGCTTAGCAAATAATAGAAATAATCATCATCATCGTCTATTATTATTATTATCATTATTAATATTATTATTATTACTTGCTAAGCTACAATCCTAGTTGAAAAAGTAGGATGCTATAAGCCCAGGGGCTCCAACAAGGAAAATAACCCGTGAGGAAAGGAAAAATGTAAAAAATATTTTAAGAAGAGTAATATTAAAATAAATATCTCCTATATAAACTATAAAAACTTTAACAAAAGAGGATGAGAAATAAAATAGAATAGTTAGCTCAAGTGTACCCTCAAGCACGAGAACTCTAACCCAAGACAGTGGAAGACCATGGTACAGAGGCTATGGCACGACCCAAGACTAGAGAACAAAGATACCATCAGTGACCTAAGTGTGCTCAATTAACAATACATAACTTTCAGATAAAAAAACAAAAATAAAAACAGAAATTAATAAATAACTTGATGAAACTTTTAAAATTTAATATATTAAAAAACGAGTAGGAAGCCCATCTGAAATGAACATAAAAATGCCACTGGCATCATAAAAAAAAAAAATAAAAAATGTCTATTCCAAAGAATTTTGGTGAGGATGCTGTTAAAAGCTATTTCGCTGTACTAAAAAAAAAAAGAAAAAAAAAAAAGTTTAAATACGCAGTTTGCTCTAAGGGTTGCATCGTATGAATTTCATCCAAGATAGCAGAGTTGACACTGTACCAACCGTGTGTCACACGATCGTACATAGTTAATTTTGTGTATATATTATGCTTGTATCTTCGCTCTTCCCTCGCACTAAAAAGAACCAGAATAAACATGTCTGTTTTTTTTCATCTGTAAAAGTGTCTGTTTTTCGAACATGAAATTTCTTGTCGCTTTGAGCTTTTGTATATAAAAGAGAGTGTTCTATAATAAACTCACCCGGTTGCTTTCATACTGTCTTTGAGTCACAACCTTCTCTCGGCCCGTCACAACACACTTGCCTTACTCTCATTGCAAAATCAGAGTATAAAAAGTGCCATAAGATTCAAAATTTTACATCGGTATTCTAGAATTCTGCATTATATAAAATGGCTGTAATGGAATGAGTTATGCAAAATAATATAAAATGAGGAGTAAAAGGAATTGTTCAAATTAATTCGTTAAAATATATAATTTAACGGTATAAACAAACGCTCATTTATTTTTGTTTTCTTCTCACAATTTTCTGCACCATTTTACGACCCACAACAGCCAGCCAACAACGAGAGAGAGAGAGAGAGAGAGAGAGAGAGAGAGAGAGAGAGAGAGAGAGAGAGAGAGAGAGAGAGAGAAGAGACCAAAATTACACATGCACTCTGCCCTTTATAGCTAAAGCAAGCCGACATTAATCCCCAAACCCTATAAAAAGAAGATAAAAAAAACCTTACAAAAGAAACCCTTTTAATAAAAAACTGATCCAAATATATCTTGTGTATGGCACGCGTCTTAGAGCCGAAGATACAGTATAATGCTCCACCTTGCGGTGAGTTAATCCTCTGTTTAGCTCCAAAACGTATTATTCCGCCGTAACTTGGACTAGGCTTCTGTGGTGATCGACTTCCGTACACATGAAACACTATAGTCCATTTCTTTTAGAGAGCCAGATTTGCACCGACTCGCAGCGGTGCCCTTTTAGCTCGGAAAAGTTTCCTGATCGCTGATTGGTTAGAATCATCTTGTCCAACCAATCAGCGATCAGGAAACTTTTCCGAGCTAAAATGGCACCGCTGCAAGTCGGTGCAAATATGCCTCGCTAAAAGAAATGGACTATAGGATGAAATACGATGATTTGAACGGTTATTATCCTCAAACCTTTGCGATGAATCACGGGTAAATACATGAGTTAGATTGTATTGCCTTTCAGTTGAATCTTCAATATTATAAGAGTTGATACAATTTTCCCTGTTGGAGCCCCTGGCCTTATAGCATCCTGTTTTTCCAACTAGGGTTGCAGTCTAGCAAATAATAATAATAATAATAATAATAATAATAATAATAATAATAATAATCATAATAATAATAACAGAATATTGAGATGTATGCGGACTCTTGGATGCATTTTAGAAAAACTTATATATCTCAAACCATATTTTCAGGAAAGCCTTATTCATATTAAAAAAAAAAACGATATAAGACTTATAAAAAATTAATATACAAATTATCACGATAAAGAAAGAAAGAAAGACTTCGCACATCAATATTCTGTGGTGATCGACTTCCGTACACATGAAACACTATAGTCCATTTCTTTTAGAGAGCCAGATTTGCACCGACTCGCAGCGGTGCCCTTTTAGCTCGGAAAAGTTTCCTGATCGCTGATTGGTTAGAATCATCTTGTCCAACCAATCAGCGATCAGGAAACTTTTCCGAGCTAAAATGGTACCGCTGCAAGTCGGTGCAAATATGCCTCGCTAAAAGAAATGGACTATAGGATGAAATACGATGATTTGAACGGTTATTATCCTCAAACCTTTGCGATGAATCACGGGTAAATACATGAGTTAGATTGTATTGCCTTTCAGTTGAATCTTCAATATTATAAGAGTTGATACAATTTTCCCTGTTGGAGCCCCTGGCCTTATAGCATCCTGTTTTTCCAACTAGGGTTGCAGTCTAGCAAATAATAATAATAATAATAATAATAATAATAATAATAATAATAATAATAATAATAATAATAATCATAATAATAATAACAGAATATTGAGATGTATGCGGACTCTTGGATGCATTTTAGAAAAACTTATATATCTCAAACCATATTTTCAGGAAAGCCTTATTCATATTAAAAAAAAAAAACGATATAAGACTTATAAAAAATTAATATACAAATTATCACGATAAAGAAAGAAAGAAAGACTTCGCACATCAATTGAAAATCATACAAGAATTATCAATAACATTAAATTGATTTAAATCACTTTATCATCAGTTGAAGCAGACATAATAAGAACAAAAACTGTTCTTAACACTTTGAATGGACTTGACTGCACCTTACTAAAACTGACAAAGCTATTAACATAAAACTTGGATAAATAATGAATGAAAATATTGGCTCACGGAAAATGAATCATGTCCTTTACTTACAACCACCAGTCCAAAAGCTGACACCTCTCCTTACCTGAAATAAACAAAAGAAAAATAATTGCAATAGAAGTTTGATATATTACTTAGTGATAAAAACTGATATACCTTATCTTATATGGAAAAAAAACCCATGGCTTAATATCTAATAAAAGAATCTATATTTCATTAGATTCGCCCCCTCCCACCAAAAACAAAAACAAGATAATTACAATCAATATACGTGAGAAAGAAAAGCTTCTAGACTCCTCCTGCAAATTTCGTATGTTCAAGAAAAGGACCATTGGCTTTCTTAGCGGGGTCAAAACTCACTTTTTGACAGAATTCCTGCAGAGGTCACCCGTGAATTGCAGGTTCAAGGGATAGGACAATGTCCTTGAAACTGACCACATACACATATCAGTGCTTAAGTCCACTCTCCCACTATGCTAGGACCAGGAAGGGTCAGGCAATGGCTGTTGATGACTAGTCGAGGACTTACAACTTTAATGGTATCTAATTTGACCCTTCTCCCTTTTCTCCACCGGTGGTACGACCCACAACAGCCAACCAACAACGAGATACATGCTGGATCTTGAGTAAAATGCAGGTATTCTCTCTCATCATTCTACAGTCTCCACCAAGACGGCCATCTCTAGTTCACAAGGATGGTGAGGTTGGAGGAAATGTGGATGCCCTTCCTTTAATACTTTTTCATCAGCCTTTTTAAGTAATAGATAATTTCTCTGGCATTACTATAATATATATATATATATATATATATATATATATATATATATATATATATATATATATATATATATATATATATGTGTGTGTGTGTGTGTGTGTGTGTGTATATATACATACAAACATACATTCACGACAAAAACAAATAGTCGAAGGATTTTAACAATAGATTCCTTCCGCCTGTGCGAGTGGGGAACTACTAATATTAATAAAAAATCATCAAAATGACAAGCCTGTGCTCCTTTCTTTCGAACCACAAACAAATAAACAACCAAAACATAGCAGCAAACACATCTATAAAAAAAAAATTCTTAGCTAAATTTGGGCAAAACATCGTAATAGAGTTTGCAACTTCCTAAACAGCCGTCTCTAGACTTTTTGAAACACGTTCTCCAACACTTTCTCCCTCGCTTTTCCCCAAGAAACTTTTCTAAGCAGGTCAACGGGCAGAGTTTTCCTTCGTGCAAATTAAGGTTCCTCTCAAATTCGGTTTATTTCTTTGCATCTGTCATTACAGGGTTTGTTTCCACTAAAAGTTTATTTCTTTCCTTAGCTCTTTCTGTGTCTGAATATATTTCACGCTTTGAGGTTTCCCTTCTGATAATTTATTGTTTGAGAAAATGTTATGGACATTCTCAAGTCTCATTGGCATGCTGCATAGGATAATATTAATATTACTAAGCAAGCTACAACCCTAATTGGAAAATTAGTGTTCTAAAAAGGGAAAGTACCCCAGTGAGGAAAGAAATTTTAAATAAATTCTCTCTCTCTCTCGCGTGCATCAAATTATTTTATGAACAGACTGACATACGTCTCTTTTTATAGTTTATATATGAAAGATTTGTTTTAATGTTGATACTTTTCTTAATTTTTTTATTCTAATTGGTCATTACTTCTCATATAGTTTGTTTATTTCCACATTTCCATTCCTCACTGGACTATTTTCCCTGTTGGAGCCCTTGGGCTAGAAGTATCCTTCTTTTCCAACTAAGGTTGTGGTTTAGCTTGTAATAATACACACACACACACACACACATAATATATACTCAAATATTCAATGAAACTGTAGTTATTTTATTCTTTATTTTTACCTGACTTCGAACAATAAAAAAAGCTCGTATCTAAGTTATTAATATAATATAAAACCAATACACACTTAACATAAAGTAAATGAGAAAATTATCTATAAAAAAATGACCTACCAACTACAATACCTGGATCCGAGACAACTAATACACAGAATAAACTAATCACATAACACAGACAATCACTTCGTAGAATCCTATTCAATTTTAACTCCCAATCCCTTGACTCTCAGCCATTCCTACACCAGATGAATGTCGAAGGTTCAAAAGGGGGATGGGACAGTTCCCCTGGGACGTCACAATGACGTAAGGCAAGCTGAAGTATCTCTTATTCAGCTGCAGAACCTGGGATGACATGGAATACTGTACGTACTGACTCTTGAACTTGGTAACATTCGTGGAGAGAGGTCGTGCAATTCCGCTTCATATACTATATTTTATTTACAGTCTTACAGTGTATAGGCTGCTTGTGAACACACACGCACACTATATATATATATATATATATATATATATATATATATATATATATATATATAAATATATATATATATATATATATATATATATATATATATATATATATATATATATAAGGAACTTGATAACATTTGTGGCCACAGTTCTCGCATTACTTACACATCATATTTCATTTTCACTCTCTCCCAACATCTCCAAACGTATTGTGTTACACAGACAGACAGACAGACAGACAGACACACACACATATATATATATATATATATATATATATATATATATATATATATATATATATATATATATATATATATATATGCAAGAGAGAGAGAGAGAGAGAGAGAGAGAGAGAGAGAGAGAGAGAGAGAGAGAGAGAGAGAGAGAGAGAGAGAGAGAGAGAGAAGAAGAAAATACAGCATATATTTGAATGTACTTCTACAACACCAGTAAAATAAAATTATAATAAACAACACTGAATAATAACTAATTACACACAAACTTGGAACAAACATACAGTACTACTGTATAACGAAAGGAAACCAGCCTCAGTATAGGCAAAAGGAAGAGAACTGTAACCCAAGACCGTAGAAGGCCATGGGACCCAGACTAGAACGCAAAACAAGATTTCACAACATATGGTACTATCACCATGAGAAGTGGGGCAATAAAGCTGATTCAACAGCAGCCAATAGTGGCAGATTATCATTATTATCAATTGCAAAGCTACAATCCTAGTTGGAAAAGCCAAAGGGCCCCATTAGAGATAGCACAATGAAGAAAGGAAATAATGAAATATACTACAAGAGAAGTTTAAGAATAACATTAAAATAAATCTTTCATATATAAGCTATAAAAACTTCAAAATAGCAAGAGGAAGAGATATAATATAGAATAGCGTGATCGAGTGTACCCTCAAGCAAGAGAACTCTACTCCAAGACAGTGGAAGACCATGGAACAGAGGCTATGGCACTACCCAAGACTAGAGAACAAAGGTTTGATTTCGGAGTGTCCCTCTCCTAGACGAGCTGCTAACCATAGCTAAAGAGTCCCTTCTACCCTTAGCAAGAGGAAAGTGGCCATTGAACAGTTACAATACAGTAACCCCTAGGGTGAAAAAGAACTGTTTGGTAATCTCAGTGTTGTCAGGCGTATGAGGCAGAGGAGAATATGTAAAGAATAGGCCAGAATATTCGGTGTATGTGTAAGCAAAGGGAAAATGAACCGTAACCAGAGAGAAGGATCTAATGTAGTGCTGTCTGGCCAGTCAAAAGATGCCATAACTCTCTAGTGGTAGTATCTCAACGGGTGGCTGATGCCCTGGGGAAGAAAATATTGGGAGGTCCCTTTTATCAGTTGGAAGAAAATAGCCACTGAATAACTACAGTGCAGTAGTTAACCCCTAGAGCAAAGCGTAATGGGTTTTGCATGCCCTTAAATACCCATACAGGCAATTAAGCCCAGTGTTAGAAGCTTATCACTTCTCAAGTGAGAAGAGATAATGAGAATTTGGGTTAAAGGCTTGCAACAGCATCCTTAATGAAAATTTAAAGCAGTATTTTACACGAGAACAGGCATATCCTTTAAAAATGCATTAGTTTTACTACTAATGGTCATCATTTTACCTCTTACTTCAATGATTGTTACCCTGATATATTTTTGACAATACTGTACATGAGAGAGAGAGAGAGAGAGAGAGAGAGAGAGAGAGAGAGAGAGAGAGAGAGAGAGAGAGAGAGAGAGAGAGAGAGAGTAATAATAGGAATAAAGATCATTATTACTGTATTGCATTTCTTAAAAGAATACAACAATAATTACAATAAAATCAACAATTAAATTCAATGCATTTTTTTACCCAAGATACATTTAATATACACTAAGGTAAAATTCAGAAATTCAAACATGAATAAAGTAGCAATTTCTAATCTTCTTCTGCCAGAAAACATGATAAAACTAGAACTAGCACTCGGTAAAGTCCATACCTTCGCCTATATCATGTTGTAAACCACAAGATCGGCAACTGAAGTATGCACATTTTGGCACTAGTTTCATGCAAATCAGATCAAAATTGGCCACTATATGGCAAAATACGTTTTTTACCTTTTTGTAACCTTGGCCTTGAGTTTTGACTCAATCCCTCCTAAAATCTAATCAAATTGTTCTTGCATCATGGCCAATCATTCCACCAAATTTCATGATTCAGTCAAATAGTTTTTGAGTTATGAGAATCACAAACATACAGCCCGATATGCAAACAAATAAATACACGCCCTCTATCAAAATATAACTTTTGCAACGAAGTTGGCTAAAGTAAATGTACAGTAATAAATGAACACTTAAAATCTGGTCACTAACTCCATAGATTTAAATACAACAAGTCTTAAACATTAACAAATAGCTTCGCCCAAAATGATCAAACACCATGGAATTAAAGAACACCCAAGGAAAACAAACAAGAATAATGACTTAGGTAGTACATGTGAGATGATGCTATACCCAGTGTGCTGTAAGACTGAAACAACCAAGATATCAATCAATTTGCTCATGATGGAATTTCTAAGAAAATTTCAGCAAAGTGGAAGCGATGATCCTATGCTTATGCATATTGTTTTAAGACAGAACAATGGTTTCAAATTAACTCTCCTAAAAGATATAGGGAGAACTCATGAAACTGAGAAATTCCAAGGTATACAAAACTATAAAAAATAAATACTTGAAGACCTAAGATCCCTTCAAACTTCATTTAAGATGTTTAAGGTGATCTTTAAAAATGTTACACATACAATACTTAGGCTAGGGAACACTCAAGAACTAAGAAACTAGTACTAGATATTAAACAGTGTGGGGAAATGGCATCCTATTCCTTGATGTTCCTATGTGGTGATCACAGCAATTTCTTATTGCTTGAAGATGCTTAAAGCCATACAATGCTATTATTCCACATCTAAGTAGAGAACGCGTGAAAATTCAACACCTAGACTTCTACCATTGAAATGCTTTCATCATTTATTAAAAGTGTTGCATCTGAAACTGGCTCCAGAGGAAATGAAGCATTTAAAACAAACACAGGTCCTCTAGATCAAGAAAATGAGTGTCACATCAAAATTGCAAGGAGAAGGGCCAGAAAACTAACCAGTAGCACATGCTCTCTTTACATCATTTCAAGGAACAACAAAACCCTCCTACTAAATAAATCAGTCCTCTTACAAATATCATTTCAAAACATCTACAGTACCACAGGAAAAAAGAAAAAGATTTGATAGCCGTATCAGTTTGCAATTCTGTGCACTGTACACACCCTTCGACTTCACCCTATAAGGTATTCGCCAAATTGCTAAATTTTAGCTGTATAACACAAAGTGGGCTAAGCCACATCTAAGTTTATAAAACAATTACAAGAAAATTAATATACAGATAACATAAGCTATATGATAACAACAGAACTAAAGAAATTGCATCCATACAAGAAAACATCCCTGACAAGATACTGAAATTCAAAACAAATGAAGTGTAAATCTCTCAAAGTATGTACTGTACAGTATACTTAATGCTCTCACCCAAACCAAGATCTGACAATAGAATGAAACAAAAAAAATTGAAAATTGTAGCAATGTCACTCAGGTTTATAAACCTATCACATTAGACGATAGAAATCAACCTTTCAGCTTTTCATTTTCATCTCGGTCTGAATATTATAAGATTTAGATTACATTTTTACCAAGCCTATCATAACAACTGATGACATACTAAAATGACATAACAGCACAAAAGGACGCTAACAAATGTTAATGGATAAACTATCCAGTCATGAATCTAATTAATGTTACAGCATACAGTGTAAACTGTAAGTACAGTACATGAATGCTTACTCTCTACTTTTTGTTGTTTGTAAGAAAGGTGAAAAGAATGTTGTGTCCTGGGCCAAAAATAAAGAATTGGACAAAGCTATGGTGATGCGGTATAGTAAATAATGCTCCAAAAGGTGCACTGGCACATGAAACCAAAGTGAAAGTGGTTGCCAAGAAGTTTGCCTGCTTGCAAAACACTGATGAGTCAAAAGTATCCAAAGGTTGACCTTGCTGTTATGGAATTACGACTCCTAAGGGTCATGACGCAGCTTCGTATGCTTCAGAGGAAGACGTCAACAACTTTCAGGAGACACTTAGAAGCAATCCCTTATTGAATCCTAAATCCGTAACTGACCAAATTGAACTGTTTTACCATTCTGAGCCTACTAATATCTTGGCTAATGAGATATTGAAGAAGATGTCTAGTTAGAAGATTAATAGGCCAAATTTATGTGCTCTCATAAAAATGCGTAGAAAACCAAAAGCTAAATCCTGCATTAGCAAAAAACAAGAAAAAAGCCACTGTCTTTGCGGCTAATGGATAGACTTTCTGTAATCTAGTATGGATAATTTCAAGAATTTTCATATGCAGCACAATATGCTAGATAGAAATCTTGCAATTCTCCAGGCAGTAAATATCCATGAGACAAAATTGACACGCGGTAAATAGTATGATTTTGTTAATTAAGTATCAATGTTATTCTATGAATAAGATATACTACAGTCAACAACAAAAAAAGAGACTGAATAGTCTCCAAATGTTTCTTTACCATATGGTAATGAGTACCTCATTCATGAAGCAAGCAGAACCATTATCTAAATGTTGGTTCACATTATGTTTCACAACCATTTCTACTAAAAGGTTATGTGTTACCAAACAGAGGAGCTTGGTATTCCTTGAGATCAGGAAAAGGCTCTCATACTTCTCGAAAATGTGCCAGCCAATCTTGCAAAGCAAGAGTTGGTTGAAAACAAAGTAGATACTGTATTTGGTGTCTTATTTTGCCCTCCTGATATAATGCTTATCTTTCAAATATTGAATACACCGGTGGGTATTATCATGGCAGGGAGGAGGCACTTCCAACTGGGGTACCTGGATGAAATGAGGGTGATATACTTGGACGAAAAACTGAAATTGGGTACTCATGGGAACAGACCGCACCCAGGACCGTGTCTTTCTCCTTTGGGGGAATAGGAAGGATCACCCAGATTATTGATTTTCCTTATGCAAGCTAAGACTTGCATGAAAGAGTGGTCTGACTCTCTCTGGTCTGATGCTGTAGCCTTAAGACAAGCAGCAATTGCCAGCACCATCACAGTAGACCGAGACGTTGCCAACTTATCCAGAACTCACACCCATAGGAGCCGGGGCTGGGTCAGGTTACTCTACGAAGAGGAGGTTCTGTGTTGCCGGTAACACAAAGGCTGGAACAGAACCAAGAACACCCTTCTGCTGACCTGAAGCCTCAAAACCTTTCGAGGCCCAGTTCTTGGGAAGGGTTTTCATGTCCTTCTGCTCCCAGGGCTCGGCCAAGAAGGCAAGGAGAGATGAAATCTCCCGAGGAACTTCCACTGGCTGCTGGGCCTGTGGAGGATCCACCGAGATTGATTAGGATTCCAGAAGTGGAGTGGCTGGTTCGGTTGTCACAATCTCTACTAGAGACAGACAGTAATTGTCTATGAATGAGATCTCCAAACCCCTACTTGAACTTAGCTGCAGTGATGCAGTTTTGTGGTTTTTTGTCTCAAATAGTGATATATGGCATGTCTGTGGTCAAGCTGACAACGACTGCATTTCTTTGTAAAAAAAAAAAAAAAAACATATATATACTGTAACATTGCTTTAAAATTTGGTAATGAAGCTTTGATAATGAAAACAAAATATAGATTTTTTGGTTTAATCCCTGAATAAATAGACTAAATATATGTCATAATCTAGAATCTAATGTCCTCCTCCTGGCAAGAAGAAAATACTGTTATGTGTCACCCGATAATATAACAAAGTGCCTGTGGACGTTTTATATGGCTACAATGGCAACACTGCATTTATCCAAACTAACTGTTGGTCAGGGAGGGAGGTAACACTGCTCAGGTGATGGGTATCCATTGCAGGAGGCGTCTCTTGTCTGTATCGTCTACTGCCTTTGGACAGTTTTACCAGGATGATACTCAGTTTTTCCCAAATGGGGTCAAGACCAGCTTGGGAGGCTTTAGAGTCAAGGTAATTCTAGTACCAGGACAATTGTTCGGGAGCACATGACACAGCAGGAGGAGGAACATGTCTTGAAGTACTGTAACACTAATATGCCTGAGGTCCACAGGTGAATCAGAACTCCCAGATCCTGATATCCTGAAGGGTGTAGGGACTGGCTGAAAAGAGATCTCTGATGGTAGAGCTGGAACCAGTTTGTTACCTGCCTGCTTCACAGCCCTTACGAGCTCTTGAAACCATAAAACATCCTTCATGAACGAAGGGATGGCCGCAGGAATCACAGTAAGTGAATATTTGTTGTGCCAATGATGAGCAGTTGCTTCGCTTGGCAAGAGAATTGAGGTGCGCATTATCGGTGTAGCGCACGCAGCCAGAGAGGCGAGCAGACCTTCATCAGAGGGAGGAGCTTGCCGCACACCTCAAAAGTGTGTGGTGGGCGAGTACGCGGCGAAGCAGAAGACTCTCCCACCGAACTAGGGCCTATTTGTCTACAAGCAGTAGAACACTCATTAGGGAACCTGCAGGAGGTTGACAAGCCGTATTTCATACTCTAATAGGAGAAGGTACGTGCTCGTATGGAAGTGAGCAAGGCTGAGGGGGATTGTCTGCCATTGCTTATGAATGTCAAAACAAGTGGGTTCCCAAGGCACTGTCTTTGAAGGGTCAGGCCTCACGAGACTCGTCGACTCATTTTGCCCGAGGAGCACAATAGCACGCAGGGCAGAGGGAATGAGTGTCCATCTCCTGAGCTGACATACAGTCCCGCAAAAGCGACTGTCGATGAGGGTAATCCTGCATATTAGCAGCCCTCAAAAAGACCAGATACACCTGCAAAAGAGAAAACATTGCGAGTTTATAGCCAGTTCTTTATAGGGTTTATAGGAGAGGGAGACAGGATGTCTGTACTCCACTGAGCCAAAAACAAAACAGACGTAATATACCAGGTGAGTATATGAGCGGGGGGGGCGCTTGGTCTAACACCCCTAACTAGCGTCGGTTTGTCTACCTCGCGTAAAAAGTTCATGGCTAATTTCCAGCTAAGCCGGAACAATATATCCATAGTAAAGAGCAAAACGTTTGTATGTGTAGGAACAAAAATCTATTTTGCATTTTATTGTAAAACAAATGTACATTATAAGAGAGGTTAACATTAGTATAAACTTAATAAGGGATAGCTAATAATTAACATCCCTATTAGTACTTTGATCTTAACAAACAAATGGACAGTGAAAAGTACCAGTATGTATACTCTGTAACCTTGCATAATACTCCAACTCCATTACCATCACAGATGACAATCCAGTTGATGTAATTTGCAATGAGCTATATTTTTAACGTATCATGATACAGTACCTGCTCATTTTTTAAAACGTTGATTACCACACCTAACCTAAGGTTGTGTTAGCCTATTGGAAACGTCCCAGACTGGGGTTCAAGACCCACTCAAACTTGACACTTTCTTGGTGTGTCTGCAACTTTACTATCCTCTCTGGTCCTAGCTAGGGTAGAGATGGGGCTTTGGCGCAACATTGCTGAAGGTTGAGATGGCTCGCTTGTCAAGCACTCTCAAGTCGCTAAAGAGACTTGATCGCAACATCTGGCAATTAGAAAGCAAACCAATCGGTTCCCAATAAGGAGCTATATTGAGAACGTTGAATCAACAGCACTCACTAGGATACCTGTTGCTTGCATGCGTAAACAAAGAAGGCAACAGGGCTTCTTCGGGAAGGAGCCTGATCTTCTAACTTAAAAGAGGATGAAGGTGAGAATCATGCGTTCATCTTTGGGCAAAATAAAGAGTTGTGAGAGACATGATAGCATTAATTGTGTTTCAGACTCGAGGATAATATTACACAATGCAATAGCGTCACCCGGGAATAAAGTTAATGAGTACCCATAAAAAAATGCTGGAAAATCTGACAATGTCTCCAGCCAGTTCAAGGACTGTGTCAAATGATGACTGCTATCAAAGTGGTTGTTCAGTGAGAAACCACACCTCCAAGAGGTAACCATCGGCTAACTACGTACAACTCTATAAAATGTTAACGGCTGTATTCCAGCTTTGCTGTTATCATTCTCCTATGTAAAGGAGAAAGATCTGTATCTGTACTGGAACAAATATGTATGCAATACTGTACACACACACACACATATATATATATACATATATAATGAAAATAATAATAAAATCAACAACAATAATGATAATTAAATTGACACCTATACACTCAATTTTGTCAAACTAAAATTGGGGTGTATGTATGTTGACGGCCATGCCCATGAAGCCCCTATTTTCAACCCTATTACTAAGAATACGGCAGTCTAACAGGGTCACAAGGAGGTATTTGACCCGCCTGTTAGGTTAAGTAGGTAAGGACATGGCTTGTAAGTTTGGTTAGGTTAGGTGGGGAAGTTTAGGTTAAATGGTTTTCTGTGCACGTGTTCGCGTCCGTCGTTATACAAAGGCCTCCTAAATTATATTTTTGGCTTTGCAACGGCACACTCGTTTTATTCTTACTACACATAGCCTACATGCTTACCACATAGCTTTAGAAGTTTTTTACCAACCAATCCTGCCTTGCGTAAACCTTGCTACACTAATGCATACTATAATACTAAATGTAGTAGAATTGTAGAAGAGGGATGTATACCATAGAGAGAAACTGGACCTACTCATCTTAATAACTAAGATGCATGGTAGGATTTACTGTGGTGTGGGTCAAGGTAAGGCTGGAGGTCTAAGGTACCAAATCCCCCTATTCAGGTTAAGCCGGGAGTTTGAGTTAGCCAATCCCTCGTTAGGTTAGGCCCTGACCTGTTACGGTAAGCTGGGGAAAATTAGTCAGGATGTATCCTAGTTAATACAAGCTATGATTTCTAAGAGCCTTAGTATATCAACAGCCAGCTACTTCTTGTATAGGAAATAGGAATTTTCTTCCCATTTTCTATTTTTTTGTAAGACGTGGCCACTGTAATACAAAAGTATCTGTTTTTCTGCAAAACCCCTACACAAGAACACCACCTTACCTAAACTACAAGCTGTGCCCTTAACTATTTACCTATCGGGGGGCCCAACACCCCCTACAACCGCCCCCCTTACACTGTAGTATTCTATATTCTTTGCTTACCCTATGTCTGGTTTGTAACCTGTTTCACTCTTAGCCGGTGGCCGCTATCATACATAAGCCCTGATTTTTCTTTAAAGGCACATGCAACTAATTTGTGGCTTAACTCCTTCTGATCTTCAAGATAGATAACATCATATGACTGGCATTATGTATGTCAATCAAAAATACTATTTGGTAAACTATTGTTTTTACAGCCTTGTTTAACTCTACCCATAACTGGTAAGTTAGTTAGGCTTGCCTACCTACTCAACCACAAGCTATATCTATTGTATTGATTACTGAATTATACTTCATTTCATACGAATGTGGCAAATGTGCTTAAAATTCCGTAATAATGGACATTTCTCTCACACCATTAGACATCTCAGTGGCCATGTGTTGTAAAACGTCTAATAGCTAAGACCGATTCTCAAGTTGGTGTTGATCGATGAAATAAAGCATATAGCCAACACCTTGAATAAGCAATTAGGCCGGATTTAAAACCAAAAGGACAGCACGACAGACACCTACATAACTTGAACCTAACAAATAACTAAAACCAAGAGTTCCTAAAGCCAAAGTATCTTAAATCTAGCGATATAATTATTCGCTCCGGTTGCGATGCCCCAGGCTGCAAATTCTGGCCACTTTGTTTCTCTCCGAATTTCAGGTCTTGGGACCACTAAACCACTTATTCTGTTTAAAAATACATTAAACATCTCCTTTTATCTCACCTGCAACAGGAAAGCCATCGGTATGAAGGCCTGAAGTTGTCATTTTCATTGTTGACAGCCCAACCCCCAAAATTTTATTCACTAAACAGCTAGAAGATGACCTTTGTCCAACATTTGTAAACAATAAACAAGTGAAGCGGGTCATGCGCACAGGAGTTAGCAAAATGTCGAATCGTCAATAATTTTTTAAGGTTCTGTTATTTATTGATGAAATACAAGCTACTTGTAATATATCACTGAAATCTTGCCATTATTTTCACCATTAAGATAATGGTTTTCGTCATTAAAACCAATGTATACACATCACGAGATTTTGGCCTAAAATTATTCAAAACTGTTTTGATTTCGGGTTTAAGAAATCATATTATATTAAAATTATTAGTAAATAAATGCATTTTAAACACGTGAAATTTATCCACATACAAATACAACAAACATAATTATAAGATGCAGAATTTAGGCGTTCTCCATTTCATGAACTCTAAAGAAAGCACGGAGTTACCTGAAAAAGAAAACGGAGTTTTTCATATGGGTAACAGCAGCAAACATCTCTTCTAAGGGAATTTGGCGGTTATTATTATTATTATTACTAAAGCTGCAACCCTAGTTGGAAAAACAGGATGCTATATGTCCAATGGCTCCAACAGGGAAAATAGCCAGTTAGGAAAGGAAATAAATAAAGTACTAGAGAAGTGATATAGAATTTCCTATCAAACTATATTACTTGCTCTAGGATATAAATATGAGCAAAAACACAATGAAACCAATAATGCAAACATGTTACTATTAATTCATGCCCGCACGACATCGTGCGTAATTTTCTTTTAATCTTTAAATCGACATTAAATACAATTTTATTATGATGTATTAATTAAATTACACTGTGTGTTATTAAAGCTACAATTGTTTAAGATATGTGCAATAATCCATCAATTTATCAAACACAGCCGTCCAAAATATTTAAAAGAATTGCTACATATCTTGCAGACAACAAATCGTGTCAACACGAGAATATTTACTGACGGTTTTCAATTAATGTTAATTATGTACTGTAGGTTCTAGAGCGTTCAAACATGTTGCCCCAAATATAGGCCTACACAAGTTACCACTAGACATCCGAGACTGAAGAAATTAAATACTTTTTTGTTTTCTAGGTGGTTCGATAATGTGTGTATAGCAAGTAACAAGCAATACACTGTGCGAAGCTCTAAATACTTACTTTTATAGGGGTTTATTTCTCGCCCTCCATCAGACACTAAGAGTCTGTTCAGGCGGGCCTTCATGTGTGAAAATAATTTCTTTCCAGTTTATATTTTGCCCTGTCTCTTTTTAGTTATTCGCTAGCATTTGTATGCAGGCTTAATAGT
>NC_090728.1:186890651-186905651 GCF_036898095.1 Palaemon carinicauda | reverse complement strand
ACACATATATATATATATATATATAAATTATATATATATATATATATATATATATATATATATATATATATATATATATATATATATATTATATATACACACACACACACACACACATATATATATATATATATATATATATATATATATATATATATATATGTGTGTGTGTGTGTGTGTGTGTGTGTAAAAAATATCTCTTAAAAGGACCATAAAAGTAACTGAGGAAATAAAATATAAAATTAGTCACTATATTTCCGCCAATTCACAAAAGCCCTCTTACTGGCGTACACTGTCACACTTTAGTAAAAGTTAAAGAGGCTGGACAGCTAAATGGAACAAAGGAAGAAGGAATTGGAAATAAAGCAGAGGAAAACAAAGTAAGTGTAGCTAAGGGCCGAAGGAAGGCAAAAATTACTTAAGTAATGCCTACTGTACATGGCAGGAGGCGCACTGAGGGCGCTAACCCCCCAAAAGGACCTAAAAAATAAAATACTCTAATATAGAATTTGGTAGCTTATTGGAAACCTCCCTGCCTCACAATCTGTTTGACTGGGGTTCGAGATCCGCTTCCGCTTGATAGTCTCTTAGGAGTGTCTGCAACCTCTGTTTGGGGCAAATTATAGGTCTACCTGTTGAGTCATCATCAGCCAGTGCCTGGCTCTCCCTGGTCTTAGCTAGCTGGGGGAGAGCTTGAGCTCTGATCATATGTATATATGATTAGTCTTTATGACATTTTCCTGTCCCTTGCTCTGCTATTCATGAGCGACCTTTAAACCTCTAAATGACAATAATATTTACATGATAATAACGGTAGGGGATAATGAAAATATTCGATAACATTAATACTCAAAACATATATCTTCCCCAACTAAAAGTGTATGAAATTAACAGGTCATCAACTGAAAAAAAGATGAAAATAAAAATTGTTATATCAAGTCACTATACAAATGGCCCCTTCTTTATGAGAATCCAAATGCGAAGTTTTAATTCAATATTTTGATGTCCTTCACCCTTTCACCCCCAATGGACGTACCGGTACGTTCTTGCAAAACACTGTTATTTACATTTTTTTTGCATATTTTTGATAACTTTATGAGAAACTTCAGGCATTTTCCAAAAGAATGAGACCAACCTGACCTCTCTATGACGAAAATTAAGGCTGTTAGAGCAATTAAAAAAAAAAAAAAGATATAGCAAAATGTGTTTGAAAGTTCAACATACCTTGGGGGTAAAAGGGTTCATTGTTTACGACGATTGTAACTAGAGAGACCAACACCTGGATCTCTTTACACAATCCACTGAACATTAAGCAAAGGAGATCTTTAATAGGCCTTTTTTTTTTTTTTTTTTTTGGCACAGCCTTCTTCAGCACTGAAGAAATCATCGTGCCAAATTTCATGAAGCGGCCTCGCTGCTATTTGACCTTCAAATATTCTTTAGAGTATAAGTTATATTAGTTTTATGTAATTATGAGAAAGAATTAGATATCTTTAAGTATTCTTTAGAGTATTAGCTATGTTAGTTTCGTGTATTTAAGACAGGAAATTAGATATATTCGCAGTCTTTAAAGTATTAATTATATTACTTTCGAGTAGTTGTTTTCCCAAGGTCACCGCAGGTCATATTTTGAACAGTTAGGTCACACACAGAGGTAATTCTATGGTGACTTTACTCATGTATATATGAATGATTTCTTGAAAGTTAAGGTCATACTTTCTTTCATCATTTTTATTACTTCCCTGTTACAGGTAATTTTATGAAAATTCGTGTTTTAAGTCATACCTCAGGTCTAGTTTTTCGCTGCACTTTCCGATGACAGCGAAAAAACAGAATATTTCTACTGTCCTGGGCTCCGGAAGGAATCTAAAAAAAAAAATGAATTAGCAATTGATAATTAAGAAGCCCTACTTTGGAGCAACGTAAAACTATTGACTGAACATTTGATTTTAAAAAGTGAAGGACATGAATTACTAAATTTTTTAAGTAAATAAGCCATTATGTGCAATTAGAATTTGTTTACAAAATGACTTGCCTTCGTCTAAAATTTCCAGAAAATTACTAATTTTTCCACGATAATTTTTTTCTTGGTCTCCAAATTCACGAATTCCTTTTTATATATTATCTTCTGCCATTTTTCATATTTCAAAGACATGACAAAGTTTTCAGAAACTGTCTGCAGATGTAACTAGAGCTCTCCGAAACTTTTTGAAATGTGATTAAAACTTTCAAAAATTAGCTTCACATACAAATTATGCTCACAGAAAACGACCTTTCCGTGGTACCAGAGTTCTTTATGATAATAGACCGAAAGTATGACTTAAAAATATGGATTTTCATGAAATTATCTGCATCAGGGAAGTAATAAAAAGGAAGAAAGAAAGTGAGACCTTAACTTCCAAGAAATCATCCATTTATACATGACTAAAGTCACCACAGAATTACCTGTGTGTGACCTAACTGTTCAAAATATGACCTGCGTTGACCTTGGGAAAACGAAGGAGCATGACCTAATTGTTCAAAATATGACCTGCGTTGTCCTTGGGAAAACGAAGGAGCATGACCTAATTGTTCAAAATATGACCTGCGTTGACCTTGGGAAAACGAAGGAGCATGACCTAATTGTTCAAAATATGACCCGCGTTGTCCTTGGGAAAACGAAGGAGCATGACATAATTGTTCAAAATATGACCCGCGTTGTCCTTGGGAAAACGAAGGAGCATGACCTAATTGTTCAAAATATGACCCGCGTTGTCCTTGGGAAAACGAAGGAGCATGACCTAATTGTTCAAAATATGACCCGCGTTGTCCTTGGGAAAACGAAGGAGCATGACCTAATTGTTCAAAATATGACCCGCGTTGACCTTGGGAAAACGAAGGAGCATGACCTAATTGTTAAAAATATGACCCGCGTTGTCCTTGGGAAAACGAAGGAGCATGGCATAAATGGTCAAAGTATGACCTGCACTGACCTTGGGACAACAAAGGAGCATGACCTAAATGTTCAAAGTATGACCTGCAATGACCTTCGGACAACAAAGGAGCATGACCTAAATGCTCAAAGTATGACCTGTACTGACATAGGGACAACAAATGAGCATGACCCAAATGCTCAAAATATGACCTGTACTGACATGGGGACAACAAAGGAGATGACCTAAATGCTCAAAATAGGACCTGTACTGACATAGGGACAACAAATGAGCATGACCCAAATGCTCAAAATATGACCTGTACTGACATGGGGACAACAAAGGAGATGACCTAAATGCTCAAAATATGACCTGTACTGACATAGGGACAACAAAGAAGCATGACCTAAATGCTCAAAATATGACCTGTACTGACATGGGGACAACAAAGGAGCATGACTCAAATGCTCAAAATATGACCTGTACTGACATGGGGACAACAAAGGAGCATGATCTAAATGCTCGAAATGACCTGCCCTGACCTTGGGGCAATAAAGAAGCATGACCTAAATGCTCAAAATATGACCTGTACTGACATAGGGACAACAAAGGAGCATGACCTAAATGCTCAAAATATGACCTGTACTGACATGGGGACAACAAAGGAGCATGATCTAAATGCTCGAAATGACCTGCCCTGACCTTGGGGCAATAAAGGAGCATGACCTAAATGCTCAAAATATGACCTGTACTGACATAGGGACAACAAAGGAACATGATCTAAATACTCGAAATGACCTGCCCTGACCTTGGAGACAATAAAGGAGCATAACATAAATGCTCAAAAAATGACATGTATTAACCTAGGGACAGTAAAAGCCCGAGTGCTGTCGCTTGAAAGAGGGATCGAAGGTAGAATAGAAATCTAAAAAGAGGGTGCAGGTAAGGGATACCTACAGAGCAAGGCGTAAGGCGCACTGACGGCGGAGCATAAAGATTAACGCTCCCAAGGCGAGTTATCTCACCCGATGCAATGTCACTGAAGACGTTTGGTTGATGAAGTCTCCGTTTGATAATGTTCGGAGTTTGACTTGGCATAACTACCATGTCAGCGTGAAGTGGTTTAGGGGTACGGAGGGGGCCCGGGTGGGGTTAATATGATTGGGGGGGGGAGGAGGAGTAGGGTGGATGGATGACAGAGCAGGGGAAAAGAGGTGAGAGAGAGAGAGAGAGAGAGAGAGAGAGAGACTTGGGTATGGCATGGGTATCACGGTTACTTGGGAAGCAGTTGGCATCAGACCTTAGCCGTGGTGAGATTATTCCCATCATTTTGCAGACGTTGGATTCTCTATTCCCGATAGGAATCGGTCCGCGAGTGAATCGGGAATCGGGGTTCCTGGAGAGCGCGTGCAGCCACGTGTCACGACACGCCCCAAAGTAAGGAAGCGTCTCAGACGTTCAGATGTTTTTGTCTTAAACCAGGTGTTGTTCAAATTAACATTATTATTATTATTATTATTATATATATCACTTGCTAAGCTACAACCCCAGTTGGAAGAGCAGGATGCTATAAGCCCAAGGGCACCAACAAGGAAAACAGCTCAGTGGGGAAAGGAAATAAGGAAAAACTACAAGAGAAGTTTAAGAACAATAATAACCTTTAAATAAATCCTTCATATACAAACTAAAAAAAAAAATTGAAAATAACAAATAGGATAAAAACTTCAAAATAACGAGATGAAGAGAAACAAGATAGAATAGTGTGCCCAAGTGTACCCTAGAGCAAGAGATCTCTAACCCAAGACAGAGGAAAACCTGAGATGAAAGGATTTTTAAAATGCCTTCCTTCTAAAAAGAGAAGACTGACATTTAAAACAGTGTCGACTATAAAACGTTATCTCTTTTCCTTGAATAGAGCGAACGTTTTGAAGATATAACTTGGCAATTTCAGGAGGAAAAAATAGATATATTGAAGGGCATAGATATCATTTCTTCATTTAGATTACATCATCCAATCGATTGGGAATGGATTATTGAATAAGAAAGCAAATTATATTTATATTCTTAATTGTCATGGCCAAGATAAACAAAACGTAAATCTCAAAGTATTGTTGCAAAATAATGACGATTTGCAATATAAGCAAAAACAAAATTGCCCATGACACCAGAGTAATTAAAGTTTATCGCAGTTCATTAATAAATTCGGTAAAATTTATCATAGTTCGTTGATAAATTCGGTACAGTTTATCATAGTTCGTTAATAAATTCGGTAAAGTTTATCATAGTTTGTTAATGAATTCGGTAAAGTTTATCATAGTTCGTTGATAAATTCGGTAAAGTTTATCTTAATTCGTTAATAAATTCGGTAAAGTTTATCATATTTCGCTAATAAATTCAGTCAAGTTTATCATATTTCGCTAATATATTCGGTAAAGTTAATATTTCGTTAATAAATTCGGTAAAGTTTATCATAATTCGTTAATGAATTCGGTAAAGTTTATCATAATTCGTTGATAAATTTGGTATTAAGTTTATCACTGTTAATTGATAAACTCTTTAATGTTTTTTAAAGTGTATTCGCTGACTGTCAATAATAAGATATCTGTAAAAAGTTTTGAACAGGTCATAACAAAATGTGCAAGTAAAGGAAATAACTGGTCAAAAGGGGTCATATTATTATTATTATTATTATTGTTATTATTATTATTATTACTTGCTAAGCTACAACCCTAGTTGGAAAAGCAGGATGCTATAAGCCCAGGGGCTCCAACAGGGAAAATAACTCAGTGAGTAAAGGAAAAAAAGGAAAAATAATTTTTTTTAGAATAGCAACAACATTAAAATAAATATTTCCTATATAAACTATAAAAATTTTAACAAAACAGGAAAGAGAGAAATTAGATAGAATAGCGTGCTCGAGCGTACCCTCAAGCACGAGAACTCTAACCCAAGATAGTGTAAGGCCACCACCCCCCGCCCCCCACCCTCAAGGAGGTAGTGCCATCAGTGCACCTCAATAGGTCCACTGTATGCTTTTAAACTGCACTCACTTTTTAGCCTTCTTATTAATTCCTTCCATTTTACATTTCCACTTCTTTCAACTTCATAAAGCAATACTAGCGTTCTCAGACGCACCTCAGCGCTAAAACATCCTTCCCGGCCCCACCGCCCGGTGTTACGGTGTGAACGATCCCCCGGTCTCAGAATTCTCCTTGACATTGTATAATGGTTCTTTTCCGCCATTAGCTCGCTTCGCTCGCATGAAAATAAAACATCAAGCTCGTATGTACTGGCAAGCGGTAATGTTGAGCTGCGCACGCTAACATTACAGAAAAATAAAACATCAACCTCGTATGCACTGGCAAACGGTAATGTTCGCGCATGCGCAGACTATCAAGGAGAATTCTGAGACCGGGGGATCGTTCAGACCGTCACACCGGCCCTTTTGACACAAATCCCTCTTCTGCCAGGACTGATCATTTGGCAGGTAATACTGCAAAGTCAAGTCACCGATATTCGGAGCGATTCTGAGTTATGAGAGTCTTGGCAAGAAAAGGGAAACGTTCGTCACATGTGCAACTGTTCTGTGATTTTGCTGCATTTCTGATTGAGGGTTTTTTTTTCAAGCCTTGGGTTTATTTTGGCGTTTGATATATAGCTTCTTATTTATAAATGATTAATATGCATGTTTATAAAAAATAAAAACACACATATATATATATATGTATGTATGTATGATACATATACATATATACTCGTATATATATTCAATAAGTATATATCTACGCACACACACACACGCATATATACATACATACATACATATATATATATATATATATATATATATATATATATATATATATATATATATATATGTGTGTGTGTGTGTGTGTGTGTGATCAATATGAATATATATTCATACATATACATGTCTAAGAAGTTTATATATATATTTATATATATATATATATATATATATATATATATATATATATATATATGTATATATGTATATATATATATATATATATATATATATATTTATATATATACAGTATATATATAGAAGACGAATGGTGAAGTATTGATTTAAAATCTCAAGATAGAAATGACTGGCGAAATCTAACCCAGGTCCTTGGCGTCAATAGACGTAGGAGAAGATAATGAGGATGATAATATTATGAATTTAACCTATGCTTTCCGTTATTAAGACGGACACAGAAAGGAATTCCCTTTCTGGTTTTCAGCAAGTCTTTAGGAGTGAGGCTGCAAGACCTACTATTACAACACCCCCCCCCCCCACGAGAGAGTCGAGGAGCATGTTTGGATTGTATCCATAATTTCTAGCAAAATGACCCGACGCTGATGTTATATGTGTATGTACGTGTTTGTGTGCCCGTGTCTACCATACATATGCAGCTGGGGTTTATGTGTGCACGTGTTTGTGTGTCCGTGTCTACCATACACATGCAGCTGGGGTTTATGCGTGTGTACGTGTTTGTGTGCCTGTGTCTACCATACATATGCAGCTGGGGTTTATGTGTGCACGTGTTTGTGTGTCCGTGTCTACCATACACATGCAGCTGGGGTTTATGCGTGTGTACGCGTTTGTGTGCCCGTGTCTACCATACACATGCAGCTGGGGTTTATGCGTGTGTACGCGTTTGTGTGCCTGTGTCTACTATACACATGCAGCTGGGGTTTATGCGTGTGTACGCGTTTGTGTGCCCGTGTCTACCATACACATGCAGCTGGGGTTTATGCGTGTGTACGCGTTTGTGTGCCCGTGTCTACCATACACATGCAGCTGGGGTTTATGCGTGTGTACGCGTTTGTGTGCCCGTGTCTACCATACACATGCAGCTGGGGTTTATGCGTATGTACGCGTTTGTGTGCCCATGTCTACCATACACATGCAGCTGGGGATTATGCGTATGTACGCGTTTGTGTGTCCGTGTCTACCATACACATGCAGCTGGGGTTTATGCGCGTACTGCAGCTGGGGTTATGTGTGTGTACGCATTTGTGCGCCCACGTCTACCATACACATGCAGCTGGGGTTTATGCGTATGTACGCGTTTGTGTGCCCGTGTCTACCATACACATGCAGCTGGGGTTTATGCGTGAGTACGTGTTTGTGTGCCCGTGTCTACCATACACATGCACCTGGGGTTTATGCGTGTGTACGCGTTTGTGTGCCCGTGTCTACTATACACATGCAGCTGGGGTTTATGCGTATGTACGCGTTTGTGTGCCCATGTCTACCATACACATGCAGCTGGGGATTATGCGTATGTACGCGTTTGTGTGTCCGTGTCTACCATACACATGCAGCTGGGGTTTATGCGTGTACTGCAGCTGGGGTTATGTGTGTGTACGCATTTGTGCGCCCACGTCTACCATACACATGCAGCTGGGGTTTATGCGTATGTACGCGTTTGTGTGCCCGCGTCTACCATACACATGCAGCTGGGGTTTATGCGTGTGTACGCGTTTGTGTGCCCGCGTCTACCATACACATGCAGCTGGGGTTTATGCGTGTGTACGCGTTTGTGTGCCCGCGTCTACCATACACATGCAGCTGGGGTTTATGCGTGTGTACGCGTTTGTGTGCCCGCGTCTACCATACACATGCAGCTGGGGATTATGCGTGTGTACGCGTTTGTGTGCCCGTGTCTACCATACACATGCAGCTGGGGTTTATGCGTGTGTACGCGTTTGTGTGCCCGTGTCTACCATACACATGCAGCTGGGGTTTATGCGTGTGTACGCGTTTGTGTGCCCGTGTCTACCATACACATGCAGCTGGGGTTTATGCGTGTGTACGCGTTTGTGTGCCCGTGTCTACCATACACATGCAGCTGGGGTTTATGCGTGTGTACGCGTTTGTGTGCCCGTGTCTACCATACACATGCAGCTGGGGTTTATGCGTGTGTACGCGTTTGTGTGCCCGTGTCTACCATACACATGCAGCTGGGGTTTATGCGTGTGTACGCGTTTGTGTGCCCGTGTCTACCATACACATGCAGCTGGGGTTTATGCGTGTGTACGCATTTGTGTGCCCGTGTCTACCATACACATGCAGCTGGGGTTTATGCGTATGTACGCGTTTGTGTGCCCATGTCTACCATACACATGCAGCTGGAGATTATACGTATGTACGCGTTTGTGTGTCCGTGTCTACCATACACATGCAGCTGGGGTTTGTGCGCGTACTGCAGCTGGGGTTATGTGTGTGTACGCATTTGTGCGCCCACGTCTACCATACACATGCAGCTGGGGTTTATGCGTATGTACGCGTTTGTGTGCCCGTGTCTACCATACACATGCAGCTGGGGTTTATGCGTGTGTACGTGTTTGTGTGCCCGTGTCTACCATACACATGCACCTGGGGTTTATGCGTGTGTACGCGTTTGTGTGCCCGTGTCTACTATACACATGCAGCTGGGGTTTATGCGTATGTACGCGTTTGTGTGCCCATGTCTACCATACACATGCAGCTGGGGATTATGCGTATGTACGCGTTTGTGTGTCCGTGTCTACCATACACATGCAGCTGGGGTTTATGCGCGTACTGCAGCTGGGGTTATGTGTGTGTACGCATTTGTGCGCCCACGTCTACCATACACATGCAGCTGGGGTTTATGTGTGTGTACGTGTTTGTGCGCCCACGTCTACCATACACATGCAGCTGGAGTTTATGTGTGTGTACGTGTTTGTGCATCCGCGTCTACCATACATATGCAGCTGGGGTTTATGTGTGTGTACGTGTTTGTGTGTCCGTGTCTACCATACATATGCAGCTGGGGTTTATGTGTGTTAAGGTGTTTGTGAGCCCGTGTCTACCATACACATGCAGCTGGGGTTTATGCGTGTGTATGCGTTTGTGTGTCGTGTCTACCATACATATGCAGCTGGGGTTTATGTGTGTGTACGTGTTTGTATACCCGTGTTTACCATACATATGCAGCTGGGGTTTATGTATGTGTGTACGTGTTTGTATGCCCGTGTCTACCATACATATACAGCTGGGGTTTATGTGTGCGTACGTGTTTGTGCGCCCGCGTCTACCATACACATGCAGCTGGGGTTTATGTGTATGTACGTGTTTATGAGTCTGTGTCTACCATACATATGCAAACACTCCCATATTATAATATACGTCAATCAAATCATCATTGACGTACCTGCAAGATATTAACTCCCAAAATCATACATCTTAATGGCACTCCGATGCGTCCTCAGCATTGGCCCAAAGTGACATTTCTTTGACGTGGCTCTACGGAATTCACATTCGTCATAAATGAAAAGACATTTTTATGTTGACGTCACTCACATGTAAGTGGCCTCCATATCATCGAGGTTCATCTCATTTGTGCAAATTGATGATGTAATTAAATGACGTAATTATGTGGTACTCGCTCTGAAGTCTATAAGTAAGCCGGTAAACTACAATTAACTATGCATATGTTATGTTTGAATGGGCATTACTTCATTGACAACAGTGCTTAACTCTTAGTTTGTATAGTTTATATATGAAATTTCTATTTTAATGTTGTTACTGTTATTAGAATATTTTATTTTAATTATTCATTACTCCTCTTGTAGTTTACTTATTTCCTTGTTTCCTTTCTTCACTGGGCTATTTTTCCATGTTGGAGCCTATGGGCTTTTAGCATCTTGCAGAACACAGAAGTGGTAAAAGATCAGTGCTGATGAAAGGATGGATCAAACAAGTTTGAGATGGTGCAGTCATGTGGAAAGATTAGATGAGGAGACAAATTAGTGGTGACTAGGTTTACATTCCAAGAAAATAGAAAAGAAAGATAATTGAAAACAGAGGTAAGATGAAAATGTACAAAGTGATAAATTTACTTTAGATGATCCCTGATACATAGGCTAAGTCGAGGATAATTCTGTATGTCAAATGAACTTACAAGATATTACAACAGAGACATCTACCGGCTAAATTCCAAAATGACGTCTATCACTTCTCATATTATTATTATTATTATTATTATTATTATTATTATTATTATCATTATGCTACAGCCATCGTTGGAAAAGCAGGATGTTATATGCCCAAGGGCTCCAACAGGAAAAAATAGCCCAGTGAGGAAAGGAAATAAGGAAATAAACAAACAAAGAGAGAGGTGATAAACAATTAAAATATCTTAAGAACAATAACAACATTAAAATTAAAACTTTCATAAATGAACTATAAAAACTTCAAAGAAAAAACAAGAAGAAATGAAATAAGATAGAATGGTCTGCCCGAGTGTACCCTCAAACAAGAGAACTCTACCTCAAGACTAGATGAAGTCCGACTAAGCTATTTTGCGCAGACATGATCATATTACAACTTGCGAATACTAACTGGTTTAAAGTCCCATTTTTGCACCTTATTTGCGCAAGAAATTACAACAATATTGACTGTTTTCAAGGCATTTTTTTGCATCTTCGTGTAATTGTAAATGTTATTTGCACAAAACATTATAATAATAATGACTTTAAAGTCAATTATTTTGCACTATTTATGTGCTTGTAAACCTTATTTGAAAACGAAATCATAACAATATTGATTTTTAAGTAAAATATTTGCACATGAAATTACAACAATATTGACTTTCAAGTCAGTTTTTTTACACAACTGATTTTTAAGTCAAATTTTTTGCACTCTTCGTGTGCCTATAACCTTATTTGCACAAAAAATTACAACAATATTGACATTCAAGTCATTTTCTTTATACAACTGATTTTTAAGTCAAATTTTTTGCACTCTTCATGTCCCTATAAACCTTATTTACACAAGAAATTACAACATAATTGACTTATAAGTCATTTTTTTTTTGCACAATTGATATTATTAGTCTTTTCTTTAACTCTCCATGTGCCTATAAACCTTATTTTCACAAGAAATTACATTACTGACTTTTAAGTACATTTTTTTGCACAATTGACATTATTAGTAATTTTTTCTAACTCTTCATGCGCCTATAAACGTTATTTGCACAATAAATTACAATATTGACTTAGAGCTCAATTTCTTTTGCACTGTTCAAGTACTTGCAAACCATATTCCTAAAAGAAAATAATTAACAACAATTCCAACAGTTTCTGGGTCATTACAAGCATATTTCTAAAAGAAAAAAATTAACAACAATTCCAACAGTTTCTGGGTCATTACAAGCATATTTCTAAAAGAAAATAATTAACAACAATTCCAACAGTTTCTGGGTCATTACAAGCATATTTCTAAAAGAAAATAATTAACAACAATTCCAACAGTTTCTGGGTCATTACAAGCATATTTCTAAAAGAAAATAATTAACAACAATTCCAACAGTTTCTGGGTCATTACAAGCATATTTCTAAAAGAAAATAATTAACAACAATTCCAACAGTTTCTGGGTCATTACAAGCATATTTCTACAATAAAATTAGCAACAATTCCAACAGTTTCTGGGTCATTACAAGCATATTCCTGAAAGAAAATAATTAACAGCAATTCCAACAGTTTCTGGGTCATTACAAGCATATTTCTAAAAGAAAATAATTAACAACAATTCCAACAGTTTCTGGGTCATTACAAGCATATTTCTAAAAGAAAATAATTAGCAACAATTCCAACTGTTTCTGGGTCATTACAAGCATATTTCTAAAATAAAATTAGCAACAATTCCAACAGTTTCTGGGTCATTACAAGCATATTTCTAAAAGAAAATAATTAGCAACAATTCCAACAGTTTCTGGGTCCTTACAAGCATATTTCTAAAAGAAAATAATTAACAACAATTCCAACAGTTTCTGGGTCATTACAAGCATATTTCTAAAAGAAAATAATTAACAACAATTCCAACAGTTACTGGGTCATTACAAGCATATTTCTAAAAGAAAATAATTAACAACAATTCCAACAGTTTCTGGGTCATTACAAGCATATTCCTGAAAGAAAATAATTAACAACAATTCCAACAGTTTCTGGGTCATTACAAGCATATTTCTAAAAGAAAATAATTAACAACAATTCCAACAGTTTCTGGGTCATTACAAGCATATTTCTAAAATAAAATTAGCAACAATTCCAACAGTTTCTGGGTCATTACAAGCATATTTCTAAAAGAAAATTAGCAACAATTCCAACAGTTTCTGGGTCATTACAAGCATATTTCTAAAAGAAAATAATTAACAGCAATTTCAACAGTTTCTGGGTCATTACAAGCATATTTCTAAAAGAAAATAATTGCAACAATTCCAACAGTTTCTGGGTCATTACAAGCATATTTCTAAAAGAAAATAATTAACAACCAATTCCAACAGTTTCTGGGTCATTACAAGCATATTTCTAAAAGAAAATAATTAACAACAATTCCAACAGTTTCTGGGTCATTAAAAGCATATTTCTAAAAGAAAATAATTAACAACAATTCCAACAGTTTCTGGGTCATTACAAGCATATTTCTAAAAGAAAATAATCAACAACAATTCCAACAGTTTCTGGGTCATTACAAGCATATTTCTAAAAGAAAATAATTAGCAACAATTCCAACAGTTTCTGGGTCATTACAAGCATATTTCTAAAAGAAAATAATTAGCAACAATTCCAACAGTTTCTGGGTCATTACAAGCATATTTCTAAAAGAAAATAATTAGCAACAATTCCAACAGTTTCTGGGTCATTACAAGCATATTTCTAAAAGAAAATAATTAACAACAATTCCAACAGTTTCTGGGTCATTACAAGCATATTTCTAAAAGAAAATAATCAACAACAATTCCAACAGTTTCTGGGTCATTACAAGCATATTTCTAAAAGAAAATAATCAGCAACAATTCCAACAGTTTCTGGGTCATTACAAGCATATTTCTAAAAGAAAATAATCAGCAACAATTCCAACAGTTTCTGGGTCCTTACAAGCATATTTCTAAAAGAAAATAATTAGCAACAATTCCAACAGTTTCTGGGTCCTTACAAGCATATTTCTAAAAGAAAATAATTAGCAACAATTCCAACAGTTTCTGGGTCATTACAAGCATATTTCTAAAAGAAAATAATTAGCAACAATTCCAACAGTTTCTGGGTCATTACAAGCATATTTCTAAAAGAAAATAATCAGCAACAATTCCAACAGTTTCTGGGTCATTACAAGCATATTTCTAAAAGAAAATAATCAGCAACAATTCCAACAGTTTCTGGGTCATTACAAGCATATTTCTAAAAGAAAATAATTAACAACAATTCCAACAGTTTCTGGGTCATTACAAGCATATTTCTAAAAGAAAATAATTAACAACAATTCCAACAGTTTCTGGGTCATTACAAGCATATTTCTAAAAGAAAATAATTAACAACAATTCCAACAGTTTCTGGGTCATTACAAGCATATTCCTAAAAGAAAATAATTAACAACAATTCCAACAGTTTCTGGGTCATTACAAGCATATTCCTAAAAGAAAATAATTAACAACAATGCCAACAGTTTCTGGGTCATTACAAGCATATTCCTAAAAGAAAATAATTAACAACAATTCCAACAGTTTCTGGGTCATTACAAGCATATTCCTAAAAGAAAATAATTAACAACAATGCCAACAGTTTCTGGGTCATTACAAGCATATTTCTAAAAGAAAATAATTAGCAACAATTCCAACAGTTTCTGGGTCATTACAAATATATTCCTAAAAGAAAATAATTAACAACAATTCCAACAGTTTCTGGGTCATTACAAGCATATTCCTAAAAGAAAATAATTAACAACAATTCCAACAGTTTCTGGGTCATTAAAAGCATATTCCTAAAAGAAAATAATTAACAACAATTCCAACAGTTTCTGGGTCATTAAAAGCATATTCCTAAAACAAAATAATCAACAACAATTCCAACAGTTTCTGGGTCATTACAAGCATATTCCTAAAAGAAAATAATTGACAACAGTTCCAACAGTTTCTGGGTCATTACAAGCATATTTCTAAAAGAAAATCATTAACAACAGTTCCAACAGTTTCTGGGTCATTACAAGCATATTTCTAAAATAAAATAATTAACAACAATTCCAACAGTTTCTGGGTCATTACAAGCATATTT
>NC_090728.1:186878151-186880651 GCF_036898095.1 Palaemon carinicauda | reverse complement strand
ATAAAGAAGTAACATTACCAATTCTCCAACAAGTGCTAAAAGCTCCTCTTCTTGCTAACTTGCGCAAAATAACAGATAACTTTGGAGCTAAGAAATCTGCTGTCTTTATAAAAAAACAAAGGAAAAATACCATTTGGGTCTACACCTCCATAAGCATCAAGGTCCACCAGAGCTTTAATCTCACGAGATCGAAAAGCTAAACTAGTTAGTTTAGCCTCAGGAAAACAGGAATGAGGAAGTTCAAGTTTTTCATTACTCTGTTTACTGTCAAAAACATCAGCCAAAAGGGTTGCCTTTTCCTTTGGACAGTGAGTGACTGAGCCATCTGGTTTAAGTAAAGGAGGAACTGTTGCATCTACACCAAAGAGTGCAGATTTAAGGGTACACCACCATTTATGTTCCTGAGTTGTACCAGAAAGGGTTTCTTTTATGGTTAAATTGTACTCCTTTTCAGTTGAGGCATAAACTCTCTGAGCAAAAGCTCGAAGCTGAGTATAGTTGTTCCAGGTCAAATCTGATCTGTTACCCTTCCAAAGGTGATAGGCCTCCTGCTTCTCCAAGTAAGCACGTCTACAATCATCATTGAACCACGGTTTGTCCTTCACTCGGTACCTTAGCACACGAGAAGGGATACGCCTATCAATTATGTTGACTAGATTCTCATTCAAAGGGACAACAGGATCTACACTATTATATAATTGTGACCAATTCAAGAACAAAAGATCATGCAAAATCCCATTCCAGTCTGCTTGGGATTTCATATAAATTTTACAAGAATATGATATATCAGGGACAGGCTGCTCAGTCTTCACTAATAATGAAATCAAGGCATGATCAGATGTCCCGACTGGAGAATCAACCTTACTAGTTATAACGCCAGGGGAGTCAGTGTATACGAGGTCCAAGCAATTACCAGACCTGTGAGTAGCTTCATTTATGATTTGCTCACAGCCTGATTCAGAGGCAAAGTCTAAAGCTCTTAAGCCATGGCGATCAGTAGGAGAGATAAAACTTAACCACTCCCTATGGTGAGCATTAAAATCACCAACAAAGACAAAAGAACCCTTTCTATCATCTTCTTGTATCTTAGCCATAATAGTAAGAAGACAATCGAAGATAGAATCATCCATGTCTGGATTCCGGTAGATCGAACACAAATAAAAGTTGTAATACATATTATATATATACATATTGTATATATATATATATATATATATATATATTTATATATATATATATATATATATATATATATATATATATATATATATATATATATATATATATATATATATATATATATATATATATATATACGTTGTAAATACGAAATCACATTTAAAGCATGACTTTCTTTACTAGTAATTACTTAAACGAAAGAGAGAGAGAGAGAGAGAGAGAGAGAGAGAGAGAGAGAGAGAGGAGAGAGAGAGAGAGAGAGAGAGAGAGGAGAGAGTAGTCATGAATAAGAATAGGGCCAACTAAAATATAATAAAATTCAGTGATCCATCAACGATTGACCCAAAGTCAATAGGCTTCAGGTCCCTAGCGTGATAGGCCTCTCCAAAATATTTGTACGTCCTCATGAATCACTGCTAAATATAAAACACATGATTATTATTATTATTATTATTATTATTATTATTATTATGATTATTACTACAATCTAAACTACACCCCTAACTGGAAAAGCAGGATGCTATAAGCCCAGGGGCTCCAACAGGGAAAAATAGCCCAATGGGGAAAGGAAAACACATAACCTATTATTAATATTATTATTATTATTATTATTATCAATATTATGATTATTATTATTATTATTATTATCAATATTATGATTATTATTATTATTATTATAAATATTATGATTATTATTATTATTATCATTATTGCAATCTAAGCTATAACCCTAGCTGAAAAAGCAGGATGCTCTGAGCCCAAGGGCTCCAACAGGGAAAAACAGCCCAGTGAGGAAAGGAAAGAATTAAATACACATCCTACAACAAAAGTAATAAACAATCAAAATGAAATATTTTAAGAGCAATAACAACATTAAAGTAGTTCTTTCATATATAAACTATAAAAACTTCAAAAAAGCAAGAGGAAGAGAAATAAGATCGAAAAGTGTGCCCGAGTGTACCCTCTATAAATTATAAATAATGTATTATATTCAGCCACCAGTCACGAATGCCGATACAAAATTACATAATATTGCAGTTTGTTTGCGCGGCTTGTTTTTCATTATACACAGAGTCGTTGTAAACTGTTTTTTTTTTACTTAAATTGTGATCTCTATATTAAATACTCGACTGAGACTTGTCTTGAATTTATTTGACTTTCCAACCATGAATATAAAATTATTATTATAATTATTATTATTATTATTCTCATTGTTATTATTATTAATATTATTAGCCGAGCTACAACCCTAGTTGTAAGAGCGGAATGCTATAAGCCCAAGGACTCCAATAGGGAAAAGTAACGCAGTAAGGAAAATGAA